>NC_044004.1:78738883-79047440 GCF_900496995.4 Aquila chrysaetos chrysaetos | reverse complement strand
TAAATTTGTGATGGTTTTACCTCTAAACTACCGGGAGGTGGCACCAGGCACATGTATTATCTGCACCCTTTCAGTTTAGTCTTGAATTACAGCGAGTTCCTTTTACTGTTACGTACTTCAGTTTAGGCAAGTTCTAGGTGCATTTCTTTTGCTAGTTTTAAAAACATTGTTCCAGAATGAAGGAAATACTTTATTTGATGCCAAGTTTTGATGTTTACCTTTGGTTGCTGTTGCACTAAAGACAATTTAACTGATGAACAGGTTTTTAAAGGTTTCAAGTGAAGACAACAATCCTGTTTCAGAATCAGAAAGAGCAGAACTTGAATGAGCTTTCCGTGCCTTGAAAACTTTGTAGGGCTTGATAATGTCATGTTACAGTGGTAACAGGTAATATGAAATCCACTGAATCCATCTCTTTATGACTTAATCCCCTTTACTACTTAATCCCCAACCTGAAGGCTGGTAATTTGAAAGATGAATGTTAATCCAGTTCGTGTTAGCTTCTGTCGCATCTGAAGTTTTCATATTAATAAATTAATGGAAACTAAGGAGTTCTCAGGTAGTTTAGACTTACTAAGCTGGTATACCACAGTTTAGCTTTAGGCTAAATCAGGTCTTCTAAAGAACACTAGAACAGATTCATCAGCGGAGGTTTAGACTGTCAGTTGGTCATTGGATACTGAGGAGCAAAAGGGTCTAGAAAATTGGTAGCATAGTAAATGTACCTTGATAGTACCGTAAGGACTTTTGGTAGGATCCTGTTGTATGATTACAACATGTTAGATGACAATTTTTGTGATCGCTTTCTAATCGTGTCACTTCTGATGTATAACCATGATGGACTTGTTCAATTAATTGTGTTGCAAGGAATACAATACAGCTTACATAATGCCTAAGAATTATGATGAGTGAAAAGGTAAATATATTGTGAAAAGCATATTATTAGCATTAGAAATATTTGAAGCAAAAATATGAATAATTTCTTAATTTCCTCTTGAAAATTAGAGTGCTTATGCATAATTTATTTCTACAGTTAGATCCCCAGGCAAGTTAGGTGCCCCGTTGTCAAAATGATAATCATTACTGAAAATAGGCATTCAAAATATTCAAATTCTTTCTCCTAAGTACTGGACAGCTTAAGAAAATGGTGAAGGATGACTTTCTAAATAAGACATCTATTCCTGTATAGAAGGAGGAATTCTTTAAAGACCATAATTTATTTCAAGAAAAACATCCTTTTTCACATGTTTTGAGAAATTTATGCATACCTTTCTTTAAAAAAAATGAAAGAACAAATGGTCATCGGTGTGTCATCGTAGTGAGATGAGGTAAAATATTTTATAAGGCACCCAGGCCACGTGTGCTGGGACTATATCTGGAGCCATTCCTCTCCACCTCACTACCTGCACCTCTCACTGCACATTGCTGCCTTGGGAATTCTAATCCTATAGCATGGAGACAAATGCCTCACTTCTAAACTTTCTGTGATGTCTTCATCAGAACTCGTCTGCTCTGCTGGTTAATAGCAGAAGAAACATAAGTAGTCTAGGAGTGATGTGGATTGTTAAAAATACCTTTATCTGAAAATAAGGGCAATATTTGTTTACTAACATTGATAGCTTAAAAGCAACTAAAAAAGATGTCTTTGCACAAGAACAGCATTGAGATAGGTATGGGAAGTATCAGGTACAAAACAAAGCTTATACAATTCCATTTTAAGTGTAAAGAAGCTCCTGTCTCTCAATTCATCACATAGATCACACGGAAGGTGAAATGTCCTACTTCTTAATTATTTTTTAATGATGACACTCATTAAGTAATAAATAAGTACTTAAGTGTTTCTTAGATTTTAGTCATTGATTAATTTTCAGTCTGGCAGCCACTTAAGAAACGAGGGAATACTATTTTGGATTCTGTTTGCCCTTAAAAAATCCACTTAGGGCAGACAGCAGGACCATTGCAAAGTAGCTAGCAAAACAAGTGAAGAAAAGATTTGCCAGTACAATTTGAATAAAATCACTTTATTTTCTAAGTCATTAATGAGCCCAGAAGGACATGCTAGTCACTGCTTGTTGTGTTAGTCAGCACTGGCAAAATTTTTAGGAGAAAAACTAGAGAATAGTGGAACAATATTTGAAAGTTCACGCTAGTTATCTGCGTCTCTGCACAATGGATGGCCTCATCCAAACCTTGCGACCTGACTTTGCTAGGAGTGTAAAAATGGAAACCAGATGGCTTGGTAATGTGAGTAGAAGTTTGATGCTAATTGTTCCTTACAGTCTCCCTTCCTTGAAATCTGATTTGAGTGAAAACATGGCATTATTGCTCAAGGTGAGCTATTCTTTGGTTGTAATCTGACAGTTAGTCAGCAGGTAGGCCAAGAGTAGGTACTTACTCTAAGGTTCAGGTCACTCTTGCTACCGAGGAGAGTTCATTGAGGTAAAGCAAAGTTGCACTTTGTTTGCGTTAGCTGAAAGATTTGAGACATCTTTGATCTGATAAGTTTCTTTAAGCCTTTAAAGATGTTAATGAAGAAGTCCATGGATGTGGACTTACATGTAATGAAGTAGCAACTTAAGCAATGATCTAACGTTTGCCAGAGAGAGGAAAAAAAAAATAATATATAAATAAATATTTTTATTAAATGCAGTGTTACTGCAGTTTTTTCAGAAATGCAATATAATCTGTTAAAACAGGAGAGAGAGGTGATGCAGGCCTTCTGCTTGATGAGAAGAAATCACTGGGTAATAACTGATTACCCAGTTACATCAGGGGGTGGCATCACGGCATTGCTGTGCTCTTTGCTTAAGCTACCTATTGGCCCAGGGTTTCTTTTTTTGTTACAAGCTCTCTGCAGGGACTGTGCAGCGTGACCGATGGTACAATGTTTTGCAAGGTGACACTCCCTTGTGGCTACTGCAGTTGGGAGTCAGCACTCAGCTTCATTTCCACCCTTGCTTGCCAGGGATGTTGTATGAACTTGGGCTAATAAGTTTAGATCTAAATTTCCAACAAGGGATTTACAAGTCCTGCAAGCTTAGGTACATTGCATTTCTGCAGTTTCTACCCTGGAGATGCCTTGCTCACTGCCATACTTTTATTTTAAAGAACAGAGAGGTTCTACTTTTTTTTTTTTTTTTTTTGTAGAGATGTGTCAGTGATGATGCCCACACTCACTTATTTAATATTATGATATGAGAACAGTCATCTAGCATTGAGAAGATTGAGGTTCAGTAATTTTTGCCTCCAGATGATATCCATAACCTCATCTCCCATGCCCAGAGAAGTGTTCTTGTCAGCAAGCTTTAGGCTAGTTTGTCTGGGCAACATTCTTTATCCCATCTGTTGAAACTGTGCCACAGAACAAAAGGGAATTGAAAATCCATTTGAAGACAGAAGGGAAAAGGAAGAGATTGAGTTTTAATGGTCAGACCTGGCAAAGAGAGTCCAGAACCACAGTCCAGCTGCCAGGGTATTTTGTGTTTCACATACTTTATTTTCCATAGTTCAACTTTGCATAAGCTTTTCAGTACCAGTAAAATCTAAACTTACTGAGGTCTCCTGTTCTGAATTAAACTCACAACAGAAAATCTCTTTTAATATTTCTTTTTCATGACTGACACATTTGTTTATATGACATTTTCATTGTAAACAATGTTAAAAAAACACAAAACAGTATGGTGGGAAACAACAATAAAGACATGCTGCTGTACTGATCATAGTAAACTTTAGGGGTACACGTCTCCTGTTGTTATTACGGAAGTAATCTCCTAAAATGCTGCAGGATGATTCACCTTATCTGCTTGCTGCCTATGCTAATTTGCTAGGTAAAATGCCCTGCATCTTTTTGTGTTCTCTTCAACATGCCCAGAGTTGCATGTAGCTCTTTCCACTCAACAGCATGACCAGATTGCTGAACTCTGCCAAAAGCTTTATCTCACTGTGAATGGCTGTCTCCAGTTACTGCCACACATGCGTTTTGCATTACACTGATGATGTTTAGATTTCATCTCCATAGCAGCCTTAACCTTGCTCTGTCCTTGGGCACATTTTGGCCAACCAGGCTGCACATGAATTTAGAAGTCGTAATAATCTGTGCTGACCCGCAGGTTTTTACACATTACCGTTGCCGATTTTGCATTATATTTAGCAAGCAAATGGTACTGTTATTCATAAAGAGGGAAAAAGAATCTACTGAAATTCTCTTCAGACAGTAGAGGATATGCACTTGATTACTCTGTCTCCAGTGACAGCTGTGCTGATATTTCATGAAAAATATGAAAAAGTGCTGATAATAACAAAACTGGACCTAGACTTAAACAAAAACCTGGAGGAAAGAAGCAGTAGGAAAGAAGCAGTAGCAGACACATTACATAGATATTCTCCAACATTAAACAGGATGCTGTAGAGCTGAAGGACATGATCTAATGGTGGGTAAGCATTGTAAACAAAAGCCTTGTGTAACACCTTAAAACATGCAGTAACAAAAATAGTTTGACAGAGATGACCTCCATATGGGCACATTCTTAGGAGTAAGCAAGAAACTAGAGCTCAGGAAGCACAGGGTTTACTCTGAGATTCTCATTTACTCATGACTTGCTGTGTCATGTTACCTCTTTTTTACCCCTGACCCCATTCTTCAATTTCACCTACTTCAAGATGGGGTTGCAGTAGTCATGGTACCATAAATAGCATAGGTTTGTGAAGGATTCTGCGATGTTTGTCTGGGCACTGCTCATCAGCCACCTCTGCGTGAGAGAGTTGTTCTTGTAGGTTTAGTTAGTATAAACTGAATTTTACAGCTGCTAAGCACAACCAGAACTGGAAAATGATTGGCTTTAAATTTGCATGGAGAAATCACAAATAAGAAACTACCGGCTGCACGGTATTTTGAGACTTCCTGAAGATTTAGGCAAAAAATTTAGATACTAAAAAGGGGCCCCATTTCTTGAGATGATAAATTGTCATTAAGCAAGATTTAGCCAACTTTCAGTATGTTAAAAGCTCATAAGAATCAACTGTACCTACTTCACTATATACAGAGCAGCTCATGTCTGAGCTGTTGCGACAAGGGAATAACTTGTGTTTGTGTGCAGCTGACAATGCTTGCCTTTGCAGACCTTCTGAGAAGGCAGTGACACACTTTTCTCCTTCACAATTCAATTAGTGATGTGATTTTAAAAGCATTTTGAAAAAATTGATTCAGTTCTAATTCACAAGGAGCACCTGACCCATGTATTAATGAATAATGACCACAAGTTACTATAGCCAGGTTTGGATAAAAGCTAGCATGCATTCGTCTGAAACAAAGTACTGACCTATCTAGTGCTACCTCAGCTTTTCTTTATACAGAGTATTTCTATTGTGTTAAATAAATAACTTGGAGTTCCTTAAACCAGGCAGTATCAGTCCCTACTCAGCCCTGTCATGACCATTTTTTCCCCTTTGTTTTTCTGGTTGCAGCCTTATTCTCATTGTCTTTGAGTGCAGGAGAAGGATATGGTCTGGGAGTGTGGCATTAGAACTGCATGTCTCCCTTATTTCCTCTTGAGATTTGTAGTGTGAAATTATCAGTATCTTACAGCGTTAAGGTGAGATTTTATGGACCAGTCTTTTCGTGTATTTGGTAAAGGTGCTGTTACTTATTTATATGCTTGAGAATGAATTTTCTTATATTTGGTTTACTGTATGATTAAGTGGAACAGTAGAAACCATGCTTATTTTGGAATAGGACTGCCCTTCATAACCGGACTTGTTTTTGTGAAGCAAAATTATTGTTCCCAGAAAAACATGTTCCTTCCCCATCAAACCTCCATTCTATTTGACACACTGACTGTTCATTCTCTGGGAATCTAAAAATCATTTTTAGTGATTTATGGACTGCTGTTGCTAATATTTCCATGATCCTGTTAAAAGTGAGTGTTTTTTCCTCGGTGGCCAATTTTTGTGTTTTAAATAAGCAAAATGTCAATTAAACTAAAACCAGGTCTAAATCACTTATATACTAAAATTGGCAACAGCTTGCTGGCAGATTTTATAAATCATCTGAATCTGTCTATATCTGAGGAAAATGAAAAGCAAAGTTCTGAATAATGTAAGGAACCAGGAAAGGTGTAAATTTACATGGTGTGTGGCAGTGAAATAGTCACAAGTAAGTCAAATTTCAAATATTCCTCATTTGAATTTATTGTGTTACATGCTTTTGTATTATTCTATCTTGGACATGGTTTTATATATAAATATATATTTATATATATATAAATATATGTACTTGCTCTAGTGGATTTGGTTTTCCTTTTTCTGTGATACTTTTTTCAAGTAATAGAAGTGAAAAGGTTACATGTGTAATTCAACATGTACTTATTCATAACACGTGTTATTTCTAGCACTTTGAAGGAGGTAGAGAACCACAGAATGGTTGAAGTTTGAAGGGACCTCAGGAGGTCATCTTATCCAACCCCCTCACTCAAGCAGGGTCACCTACAGCAGATTTCCCAGGACCATGTCCACGTGGCTTTTGAATATCTCCAAGGAAGGAGATCTTCTCCAGGCTAAACAGTCCCAGCTCTCTCAGCCTTTCCTCATAGGAGAGGTACTCCAGTCCATTAATCATCTTAGTGGCCTTTTGCTGGACTCTCTCTAGTAGCTCCGTATCTCTCTTGTACTGGGGAGCTCAGAACTGGACACAGTACACTAGGTGTGGCCTCACCAGTGCCGAGTAGAGGTGAAGGATCATCTCCCTCAACTTGCTGCAACATTCCTCCTAGTGCAGCCCAGGATACTGTTAGCCTTCTTCATGGCAAAGGCACATTGCTGCCTCATGTTCAACCTGGTGTCCAGATCCTTTTCTGCAAAGCTGCTTTCTAGCTAGTTGGCCCCCAGCATGCCCTGGTGTGTGGGGGTTATTTTATTCTTCCATAAGTGCAGGACTTTGCACATCCCCTTGCTGAACTTCATGAGGTTCCTGTTAGCCCGTTTCTTCAGCCTGTCGAGGTCCCTTGATGGCAGCATGGCCCTCTGGTGCATCAGCCGCTCCTCCCAGTTTTGTATCATTGGCAAACTTGTTGAGGGTATACCTTGCCCCATCATCCAGACCATTAATGAAAATGTTACAGTAAAGCTCTGGATAAAGAGCTTTTAACTGAACAGTTTTTTCTCTAAGGAGGAAGCCTCAAAATCCTAGTAGATCAATTGGATCTTTTAAATTTTGTGTCTCCTCTTCTCTATGAGCATTGCAGTTTCTTTCTTTGGGCATTGTGCACCATACGCATCTTACGGGCTTTGGGCACAAAGGCTCTGGGACTAAGCAATCTCCTATGTCTCTTGGCAGTATTAAAGAGTTCCCAGCCATCTCCTACACACCATAGAAAGACTTGGAGTCTCTTCATTTTCTAATGAAATCTGGCAGAACAAGGGAAACCTCAGGGATCCACAGAAGAGTTAAGCCTGCCAGATGAATCTGTTTTACTTTTTCCTTCAGAGACAGGCTCAGTGACCTCTTCTGTGTCCGTGACAGCACAGTGGTTCTGATGCTTTCAGCACCTGGTGATGCGAAGGTCAGCAGCAAAGTTTGGCATCTTTGTAAAGTGAAGATATCTTTGGTTGCTTCTGTCCAAGAAAACTAAACACCAAACAGAACTCACCTTTCTGGTTTCTTAGTAGTGGCAAGAATCCTAACTGGTTGTATAATGGAATATGTGACTGGGTGTCTGATAGTGGGTTATCGGGCTTGACCATCTTCTGTCTCTAAGTCTCTCCTTTCTCCTGAATGCTTGGGTAAGTTAACACAGCTGATGTAACTTCGCATGTTATTATTAAGGAGTGAGAGCCTTCAGCCCTGGTCATGACATGACAAAACCCACGTCAGAACACCTTCAGGAATGATGCTTAATATCTCATTTCTCCCCTATGGGAATGTTCAGCAAGGCAAGCTCAGTTAAACAATGAAACCGGTATAGTTACACCACGTTTACATTCATGTAAATGGGAACAGGCTTTGGCACAATACCTATGAAGCCAGATGTCTCTCAGTAACACAAGAAGCAGCAAGATTAGAGGATATTTGTAACATGATACTTCTCTTACTTTTTAATAAGTTATCCAAACTGGATGCTTTACTAAATGTATTTATTTTTCAATAAATTATTCTGGTGCTCATGTAGTTTCTGTTTACAAATGATTGAAACAGCAGCTTTTTCTCAGTAAACAAGCCTAGCACATCAGCCTGCTTGTTTACAGTGAATGCTACAAAAGCTGCATTAGGTATTTCCTGCTGAGAAGAGTTTTTTCCTATACCCTGTATTTTATCCTAGAGGAGATGAGCTCATTGGTAAATCTGTTTGGCTATTAATGCTGAAAGGGGAAACAGGAATAGAGGCATTCAGATAGGAAAAGCCTCAAGCTTAGTTTTTATTAACGTAGAGCAGAGTCTTATGGAGTAAGTGTTGAGATTGAAACATCTCTTGCCATAGTGAATGTTAATGAAATTACCTAAATGCACAAGGATAAGAGTCTAATTGTTTAATTTTTCATGAGTTACTGTTTGGTTTTTAAATTCACTTTTAAAAATATTTTGGTGCAGTGCAAACACTGTTTTATGAAAAAACATTGTTTCATGTGCCATTCTGAGTGATGTCCCATACTGAATGTCTTCGACTCTTGATTCGTCCCCTATACAAGCAGGCCACAGCTTTCATTTGGTTGCTGTATATTCAATAAATTCCAGGTTGCTAAATTTAATTTCTTTAATCCATGTTTACGTGAAATTAGCACTTCTGAAGTGACAGTTTCATGGAAAATATTCTTACGTGTTTCCCTAAAATTACAAAAATTCATATCCACTGAGCATTTATTTGCACATTGGAATATGACAGGTGGCATTGTGTGCCGCTGTCATGAAAGCACCAGTTGATCTTGCCATTGCTAACTGAGGACTAAAGTTGAAAGTTAAGTCATGATTAGCAGTATTTTTGGTCTGCATTTGATAGAAATAGTTATAACTGACAGTTACAAAAAACCCAGTCATTCCATAAGTGTGTGAAGGAGGGCAGCACTGTCTAGTAAATGCTATGAGGCTGGTATTTCTAGAACCCCACAGCGAGTGTTTGGTGTCACACAACTGAAGTGTATGATTCTGGCTCAAGAGTGCAGTCAAAGGAAGGTACAATATTATAATGCACAGACATAATCAATAGTCTGAGTTTGTTCTTTTATGTCCTGTGAAAAGTTACAGGAAATGTTGTGTATCAGGAGGTACTTCATCAAGGAGGGAGTGGGGAGAATCAGAAGATTATTAACTTCTAATACAAAAGTCTGTACAAATGTCTGGAATTATCCAGACATGCTAACCAGAATAAAACCAATATTTTTGTTCTGTAGGAAGTTCTACTTTACGTTGTTCTTAACTTCTTGTCTACATGAAGTTAAACTAAAGCACACTTTTTGAGATGTGTATCTTTCAAAAAGTTTTTACTGGATAGATTGCAAGATAGATAATTTTTCTGCTCAGCACATCAAAATTTACCGTGACCATATAAACCTATGTGGATTATGAAGTATATTGCAAACACATAAATGAAATCCATAGAAAATGTAGGAAAGTTTTGGAGTACGAAGTCAGTGCTTCTGAGACAGATTAAGACCTAGGTTTAGCTGAAAATTTTCTGGCTAAATATGGTATTGCCAGAAAATACGATTATGTGAAAATGTCAGTGAAAAAAATGAGAGTTTTAAGATTAATGGCATTGGAACTTCATGGATTTTCATTTTTCATCAAAATGTAGTGTTTGTTTTATTCAGGCTGTAAGCAAGCATTTTGACAATTTTTTAATTTTTTTTTTTTTTAATTTAATCCTTTGCCATCCTGCACTGTGAATAGGAACAATAAGTATGTAGGCAGGCAGTGAATTGAAAACAGAGGGGTAGTTTCCCCACTAATGATTGAATAGGATTCAAGAGCATTCCAGCATAGTGCATTCCAGATAGGAATCATGTTTAAGAGCAGGAAAGGTAAATGGTTGTGAACACTGCCCAGCTGTTTGTGTTGTCCAGGTTAGAAGGCATTTGTCTGAGTAAGGACCTTTTCAGAGCTACTGGTTTTTTCAGTTGCTGGGACTGATGAAGTGGACATTTTGTCAGGGGAGGGAGAGGCTTCAGAGGTGGATTGTGGGAGTGCAACACACAAGGCTACACAAGATCCAGGGATGGGGATTTTTATGTGGCACTTAAGAAATACAGAATAATTTGCTTTCTGCTAATCCTGGACAAGTGACTGTATTAGCACAAGGACAAAAATATTAACATCTTATAATGGCATACCTTCTGTCCAGAATTTCACACAGCTTCCAGACTGGTTTCTGCTGCAGTTTAGAAAAAAGTATGTAAGTGTAAACTGGTAGTTTTTCATTATTATTTTTTTAAATTTTATTTTTATTATTTTACCTTTATAAGGCACTTTTAAAAAGAAAAAAACATGACACTAAATTGAAGCTCATTGAAGCATTTTAAATAATTGTTTTAATGGGAGGAAGGTGGAGAAAACCTAGAATAAAATAAATTCTAGTGGTTGATGTCTGTCTTTTTATTAAGAAAGATAAAAAGTTACCCATGAAAACTCTCATCCATGGACATTTTGGGCCAAAATAGCTGTTTTTATTGAAGCGGGTGGGGGAAGCGGGGAAACCTTTGATTCAGCTTATTGTTCAGTGTCAAAATTAGTTTGGGATCTGTGCTGCCCTTGCAGAGCCTATTAGTATCATAGTGTGGTGCTAAGCCTCTGCCGAAGTGGGATAAGTAAAGCAGTCCGTCGAGTGCAAGGTATCTGTAGTGCTGGGTGGTCCCAGCTCAGCACTAACCTCCTTCCACAGAGTCCTACTTCCTGCCAGTGTTACTGGAGTCTTATTCCTAGCTCCATCCTAGCTGCCCACAGTATGCATGGCCTCTTCCTTGCATGCCAATAGCTGGTTTACAAACAAAAGCAGATACCTGTCCTAAAATAGACTTGGGGATCTGTTCTGGATCGAGTTGCAGCTGGGGTTCAGAGGTAATAGTACTGCATGACCCTTTGTTGATGCACGTGTTAGCTTGGTTCAATGATCTCTTCACTGCTGTCTGCTGTACAGTGTAGCCCTTCTCTTGTGATCCATATTTGGAAGCCTAGTTATATCATTCGGTTGGTGGCTGCTACATAATTTCTGCTCATTCTAGTTCAGTTGTTCAGTTAATCTGAGTGTATGTATTTGTCTTCAAAGGGAGACCGTTGCTGTTCCGTCGCTGTTGGGTATGCTTGAGGAAGGCACTGTAACAAGGCTCTTTTTCACACATGCTATGAGGCAGCGTGCTCCATGAAGGGGGTCTCCTTTCCCTGTGTGAATGATTTGTCTGGTAAATGTTAGCAAGTTCTGTAGTTCTGTTGTGTCCATATGTTCAGTATATCTTTCTTACGCTGTTTAATTAATCCCCAGTGCCTTCACAACTCTTACACAAGGGATAAGTTTGCTGTAAGAAAATTGAATTCCAGCAAGTTGGGATTCTTTCACTGTTCAGTCATGTTTAACGTCCATTTTGCTGTTTTGCGATGAAAAACTGAATTATAATAGTAACCATATCAAACAAAGCTGAATGAGAATCATTTGCATTCCCATTAACTCTAATTGGCTTTTTTAAACTCAGTATAAAAACCAGATTGTCTCTAATTAACTTCCAAAGTACCCCTTTTTACACAAAGGCTATCCCAGGGGACACTTGGCAGACCTCCCCGTTGAGCTTTTTTGCAGATTCCTGTATGCAGAAATGTAGTAGATGATTAGTATAAAGCCACACCATTTGTTGCTGTGATACTTGCCTTAAATTCAAGTGTTTTCATAACGATGCCACCGAGGGAGTGGAACTGAAGTCCAGAATACAGTTTGGACCACAACAGAAGGATAGTTGTGAATATTTATTGACACAAGACTTGGTATTTGAAGTAACTGCAAGTGTGAAATAGATTAGTACAAAGTATTGTCTCCATCAGATAACTAATTCTGAAAACAAACAAAAAAGGTTTTCTACTGTCTTATCTCTGAAGAGGGCAGAGGCAAGCCTGGGTTCACATTTGCCTCTCCTCTTTCTTACTGTCTGTGCATGTTTCTTCCTGTTTGTCCCGTTTCTGTCCATTTCACTTCCAGTACTGTTTTTCAGAGCTGGGGGTAGGTCACATTTCCGGTAGGCACAGATTGCCTGAATGTGGGTTTTTTTGAGTTTGGAAGCTGATTAAAGGGTCTACACAAACATCACTTTAGAGCAGTAGACAGGTGACCTACAGGAACAAAAGCTGTTGTTGAATTTGCATAGTGGGAAGTTTTAAGTTGCTATATGTTGCTATATTTTATGATTATTAAAATTAAAGTCGCTGTGGAAGAGATGATACTGAAGTAGTAAGAACTGCATCCTTGGAAGCATTGCCCGATAATCTGAACAGAGAAAAGGAAAGAGAAATGAGACATGTGGAATTGAAGAGGATTCTAGAGAATCCACAGGACAAAGAGAATGGCTTGGAAATGGATTCACTGAGGTCTGCTAAGCTGCAAACCTCCTTCAACATTTTTCTGTATTTAGGACGTTCATAATACCCTCTTGTGTGAATTATCTGATATCTACTAAGGACTGAGACATATCATTCCTTTCCCACATGGGCATTAGTAAGTTTTCTCCCCATTCCTGAAAACTGTAGAAATCTAACATCTTTTGAGACCTCTACTGTTTTGATAAATCTGCTTGAAGGGAGCCGGCAGAGCTTTAAAGTTATTGAGAGGGATGGCTCAGATGAATACACACACCATACATGTAAATCTTACTTCCTAAGAAAACAGCTCTTCTAAATTCCAATTTAGGTCTTCAGACTATTTATTTTATGATCACAGCCCTAAACTCTGCTAAGAGCTGTTTGTGCTACTGATTGATAGAATCAGGGAGGAAGATAATCTGAATAAAAGGATAAGAAAGTGCAGCTGTTTGACATAAGGAATGTTGATGATTTCTAGGGCTTGTTGTCCATAGGTGGAATATACTATCTGAGAAAAGTAGAATTGTCCAAACCAGGTATCCCTCATTTACCTCTTTTTTTCCACTTCCCTGCAGTGGTTTCTTTCTTTAAAGAAAAAATGAAGAAAGCCAGGCTATCTTCAAAGTATAGGGAAAACAGAGATGCCTTTTTTTTCCCCTCCAGGATCTCTGGAGGAGGAGAGTAGGTAGAAATATGAGTTGGAACTGCAAGATTTTTTCAACAAAATTCTCGGTCATATGCTTTTAATTGTGTACCTGCACATTGAGTTAGTTGGCTGTTGGCTGGCTAGGAGACAAGACCTCTTTTTAGACACATTTGTTTCCTTGTCTGTGGTTGCATTTCACCGTTCCTTTGGCATGGCATTGACTCATGACATTACTGAGGTTGGCATAAAAACACGAGAAGCAGTGAGCTTACCAGTTCTTTATTTTTGCTTTTTATAGTTTATTCAGTGATGCTGAATCAGTAGACTCAGGAAGACCTGTTTTTTTCTCATCAGTTTTAGAAGTGCTGATTGATTATATTAAATGGGTCTGAGCCTTGATGTCTGACCAGCCTGTTCATCTTAGCCAGCTAACTCAGGAAGGAAATAGAAACTTACTGGTGAACAGGACCTATGTTGCAAAGGGGTAAAACTAGTCACATTGGTGTTTCTGGTACAGTTCACAAGACGTAGCAAACTGTTAAGAACATCTTCCCTTTCCAACCCAAAGTATCCAAGCTATTGTTTTTCCATTACTTACCATATCCCAGTCGTGCAACTGGTACCAGTGAAATCTTCTGCAAGTTATTTGTGTTCTCTTATTTAGCATGCCTGACAAAGCAGAAATGTGCAGATGATGCTGCTCAGTACTTCTTTACAGATTTTTTCCATCATTTTTTTCAGTTTAAGATACGTAATTTTTACTTAGATGCATCTTAATACCTCTCTTGAATCTGCATATGTTCACTTTTGTAGAGTTGAATGTTTTGCTTCCCACAGAGAAAATTATTTTCTAAATAAACACAATGTGTTTGTTTACATGGAGGACAGACTATATGATTCTAATGCTTTTTGTTTCTTTCCTAAGGAGACAAAAATGTCAGATTTTGTGTATTTTCTTATGCATGTTTTTCTTCTGATGTCTTTTTTTTGTCTTTTGGGAAGCTGTGCTTCAGTAGAAAGCTATGTTAAAAATATAGTTAAAAGAAAATTGATCTTAAATTAATCCTTTGAGTCAATTAAATAATACTGATCTCAGTAGAACATCTATTAGTGTACATGTGATGTTACTACTAATACAGCATGAATTTATTACAGCCATGGGTAGCCCAATGAATTCCAGATGAATTCACAATAGCTGGATTCTTAAAATGCTACCAGGTTTGCTTCAGGTTTTCTGTTTCCTTGTGTAATTAATACCAGAACCCAGCACTGCTACCTGCTCCTATTTAAAATAAATAAATTTTAAAAAATCATATATATGAAATCAAACTGAAGACTTGAAAAGATGTGCCTGAGCCTTGGCATTGATAATCTAAAATAACAGGTTTGAAGCCACCTGATTTTACATAATCGAAAGTTGTTATGGTTTATCTCCTTCAGAAGAAATCCAAACCACCAAAATACTTCAAATTATTTTAACATAACTAGCTAGATTAGTAGCTTACTTGAAAAATTATTCATAATGTATTTAGAGATACTTAAGTGTAAAATTGGCTACAAAGCTGTACTTCAAAGATATCTGTGAAAATAAAATGTATTTTCAAAGATTCGTTAGTCAAACATCCTAATCCCAGGTAGAAACCTAGCAGCTTCTTTTCATAAGAGTGGCAAAATCTGTTTAAATTGGTACTTTTTTAAAAAAGAGACATGGAAACTTACACATTTTCACAGTGTCATGGGTTGTATTGATAAGTTATTTTTTTAGAAATGCCATGTGATTGTTAGAAGCTTCACCTAATGAAGTTCAGCATTTCATGTGGCATGTTAGGTTTCACACTGGAATCTCCAGCTACGTTTGGACCCATGTAACATCACACATTTTTAATTACATTATCCCAGCTTGGTACTGACTATTACCAGAATCAGACTCCCAACTTTGGTAAATGTATTTAGGTTTGAAGATTTCACTGGTCTCTTTTTTCATCAGCCCTCACCATATGGTTCACACAATGTTTCCATAGCTTAATAGACCAGATGTGTGTATTGTGCACACTTCATCAGAAAGCACTGCACCAAGGACATGGCAAAAATCATCTCCAATAACTATTTAATGTATTGGTTATGTGATGATGTAAATCAAATCATGGTCCCATAAGGGCTGTTTCTTCTTCTGTAATGTAGAGGACATACACTAATAATGGGAAGTGAGGGAGCAAGTTGGGACAGGTTTTTTGTTGCTTTCTGTGTATGGTAGGAGAAGGTTACTTGTATCATAATTGTGAAACTAGCCATTTTTTACTTCCAGCTCTAATCCCAGCTGAGCATTGTACCACTGAAGTCAGATGTGTATTTAGGCCAGCACTGTTTTCTCAAAGTTTGCCTAACCCTGACAGTGAGGAAAATTTACCCAGGTCCCCTCAGCTCTGAGATTCATAGCCCAATGACAGCTTAGGGAAGAGAATGAGGGTGAATATAAGATGTGTGTAAGGTATCAACAGACTGAGAACAGTGCCCGCTACTGAATAAGAACACATTTGCCACAAAGATTTAACAGTTAGTTTGCAACTCACAAATAGAGAAAGTACAGGACATGCTTTTTCCTTATGCAAGCATAGTACGAGAAGAAAGGCCACATCAAGGTCTGTGAAGTAGTGCTGGATGATACTTTTAAATATGCATGTAAAGAGAGATCTCAGCTTTTCCTCCACTCTTGGTTGGATTGAACCACCTCCTGTGTGAAAGCTCAGGACACAGCTGGGGGATGGGCTGATGCAGGGCTGTCAAACAACAACATTGCACTGGGATGTGATGCTCACAGGCCCCTATCAGTAACCATGATGTTCTGTTAACATCTATGTAAACACCTCCTGTATGCAAATGTTTCTTTGATTCCCTTGAGAAAAAGGCAATGCGTTGACAGGTTTAGAAGAAATTTTTGTGACTAATGCATTTTGGTGTGGACAGGACAAATATTCCATCATCTTATTCTTCACTGAGGCCCTGCACTTTATGCCTTCTACATCAAGAGCACTCTGGTCTCCACCTTCAGACCCAGAGGGCCTTGTGAGACTGGTAAAGCAGTAAACCTTTTTTTTTAAAGAAAATAATCACCTGCAACCTTTTCTAGATACAGTCTGGTTTCTTTCAAAATAGTGTGTTCATCATGAGATTCAGTCCTACTTTCCTGGTTTTAACAGGCTTAAAAATAATTTTTGAAGTCTTATGAAAAAGGGGCAATGAAGAAGCACTGAATGGAGATAGAAACACAGACAAAAGAGAAGGATGTAAAAGGAGAGTATAAAGGAGGCAAAGAGAAAAGGGAATAAAGAAGGAAAATAAAACAAAATTAAAAAAAGAGAACCTACACAACCACCTCAGAAGAAGACAACAGGATTGAAAATAAGTTTTATACTTTCAAGGTTTTACGTAGGGTTGGTGAAACTTAGACCTGATATTGCTGGGTAAGTCCAACTGGACTAGTGGATTTCGACCTGATTACAACAGGGCAGAAATGTAGCTTTGGTTTTGGACAAAATATTCAGTGATTTATGAGATAGTCTTGTTTTCAGAAAGGAGTTGTATCAGGGTTTCACTGAGACTTTGGCTCCTAAGTGCCTATAGCATTTCAAGAGTTAAGCTTAGGCTAAATTTTAGAGGTGTTTGTCAGTGAGGAGCTTAAGTTCCATGAAACAGTTGTACATCAATGCTTTTGAGAACAGTATCCCTTAAATTTTCTAGGGACAGTGAAATAACCAGGAAAGGATAATAATTGTTGGCTTGAACAGGAGGAACTTTCAGTTACCACGCCTGGCTGGGACGCTAAAGGGAGAGAATGTATCCACATTTTTGTTTAATGCAGCTATTCAGTAAGGTCATTCTTATTCCCCAGATTTTTAAGGATGGTCTTTGCTGTGTTCTGCAAAGAATAATTTTATCATATTTACAATAGTAATACAGTCTGTCTGATGCGGCAGGACCGTCTTACTAAGCTGTCTCCTCATTGGGACAGTACAGAGAGTAAAATGCTGTAAAAGACCTCATGAGTAACATAATGTAAAAGACTACAGAAGTCTGACAGTGCTCCTCCTGCTAAAGGAGTTTGTGGCCATTTCTGTAGAGGTGTTCCAGAGTGTCCGTTTGCAAGAAAAGAGAAATACTTGTAGTTACAGGCTACCCAACACATTCCTTCACAATACTGCTGAAAACGTTTAACGTAGAAAAGCCTCAGAATTAACTACTGAATATATCAATTGAAAAGACTGTGAACTAATGATATTCTGGCCTGAGACTTTTTCAGTCAAAACCACATGCACATTAAATTTTCGTGTGAATGTTGGGCCGCAGAGAGGATTAAACACTCACAAAAATCGCTCCAGCAAACATAAAGATAGAAGAAAGCAAAGCATCTGGGGTTTGTGCCTTTTTCCTGTCACGCTGGAAGAATGAGCTACGGCCTGTTGATTTAATTGTGCTAAGTGCTGTGGGCCTTCAGCTATGTTAATCATGCTCTATGCAGAGCAGCTGTGCAGCACTGGGCACGCTGGCTGGGAGGCAAGCCCTGCTGCAGCCTCTCTGTGCTTCCTGGGGCTGGGGCTGCGGGGGTCAGGCTAGAGGGCATTTCAAAGCACAGACCTTTGCTGCCTAAAGAAACGGCCTCATTTTCTTTAATTTTATACCCGCTGTAAAATCAATTCCAAATAATAATATCTAACCTATTATTGACACTTTATCCTGTGGGGAATTGCTGGTTTTGACTATTATAAGCAACCACTGATTTTCCCCAGGCCCTCAGGGCCTCCTGTTGTGACTGAGGCAAATGTTGCTAATAAACGCCTCCTTCAAAGTGACTTTTCCAGCTGAATCGGAGGGATTCCAGTCACCCATCTGATGGAACTTTAACCAGAAACGTGTTGGACAAATTAAGTATGGGTTAGCCTCTTGCTCTGGACTATATCAAGAGCCTATAAATGCAAAATGTTTGAGTCACAGAAGACCGTGCTCTGTAATTAACTATTGTAACTCTCCTCGCAAATCAAAAGCAGCCTAACCTGCGGAGTTCAATATGTCAAGACATGGGCACTGAAATGGTTTAGAGAAGGAAGAGGAGGAAAGAAGAATAGGAGGGAAAGGTAAACAAGATTTTGCATACATGTATATTACTGTTAGCTAGTATCAGGAGCCTTGAATTGTTCACCTTGTTACGGATAAGCGAAGAGCTGAAGTGTTTTAATGTATGAACTCACATTTGAGTCTGTGTGTCATTTATCCTACTGGGGAAAAAAAAAAATCTTCGGACTTACCCACTTGGAAAATAATGATGAGCTGGAAAGGTTTTGCAAACTAGATATACTGTTTTTTCTTTCCTTTGGGCTGCACCTGGAATATCTACAATTTAGTTTAAAACAGCTAGTCAGTGGCCTTTTTGACAAGTTGAAAATGGCAAGGCTGATGTCTGCCAGTATGACAGAGTAAAATAGGCAGAGGTTGACTCTGTTTTCAGATTTCAGTGCAAAAGGAAGGATTTTTTGGAGGGGACATCAGGTAGCTTTTTTTTCGGTCTCTAGTCAGGAGTTTAGTGTTTCAAAACATGGGCTCTTAAGTAATTTAAAGAGAGAAGAAGGATTTGATGAACAAATACTGAGTCTTATATTTTAATTGACCAAAATATCATTTTAATCCAAGTTCAATTAAATATTTGTAAACATGATTACTGAAAAACTTCTGTCTTAAATTCTGTCTCAACATTAATTGTAACTGTGCTATAATTCTGCATCCCTCTCTTACCAGCCATCTTCTGGCAAGCATTTGATGTTGTTGATCTTAAGGTAATCTTAAGTTATTAGTTATGACCAGGTTTCTTGGAAAACCTGTGCAAGTGCAGTTTTCAGTGATGCTCATGCATATATATTTCATCAGTGATAATTTGAAAGAAGTAAGGCTAAATTTGAACTGGTATGCTATGATACTGTTTGTGCAGAAAGAGCTGTTTATCAAAGATGATACCTCTTTGCTTATCTGCATTAATTTTCAAGTAAAAGTAGCTGACAAAATAGTAAGAAGAGAATGAGAGAATAATTTGCTTTTCGCACGAATGTGCTTGTAAGCTAACTTTGACTTCCTTCGTTAGGATGTCTATGACAATGTTGTATTGCATCCAGTAAGAAATGAAGAGCTGCTTGATTACTTGTAGTTCATACATAGCTATAACTCTAAATGGAATAAATAATCTCTGTTCTCTCTTACTTTGCTGTAGTGCTTGTATCAGATATTCCTCTGTGATTCCATAAGACCTTGTATAATCAAGAGCAATAATATCTTTACCATTTCTATCATGTGCTCTGTTGGTCTTCGGACCTTCTCACTTCCGAAACCGGAGAATGAAAAATAGAGTGATTTTGTTTTTAAATCTCCAGTCTTTCTGATATTATTTTTATTAACATTATTCACACAGTTGTTACGCCAAAGGGGTCAGCTAGCTCTCTTGACTTTGTAAATTCAAGCTGACCACAAGGATAGCAATCCAAAGTATTAGAGAGGAAGTCTTTGTTCTCAGAAATATGGAAGAATAACTTGATACTCATCTTGTCCTTCCCACTTGGAGTGTAGAGAGAGGGCAAGTGGAAGGCTCAGTGGAGAGATAAAGCTAAATAGCTTTCCCCTCCTTGTCAGTCTAAAACTGCTTCTTAGTACTTATGATACTTAAAACACCAGGATATTGGTAAAGGACTTCCATATCTTTGGCCAGAAAATCATGGGTAGTAAATATGAGCGTATATGTGATGTGTGCAAGTGAATCTGCTGTATAAATACAAGGGCCAGGGGGATTCTCACATGCCTTTTTTCTGTTAGACAAAATCTAGGTCTATAACACCACAGCTTTTCCATTTGGGAATACATCTAGGAGCGATAAATGTAAAACCAAGCTGGTTTCGCCTAAGTTCTGTGGATTGCAAGGGAGGACTTCTGCTGAAAACACTCTTCTTGTCAGCTCCCTTCCCTCATGGTTTTTGGACATCATATTTGTCAGCACTGGTATCTCCGGTGAACAGAGCTGGGAGAGAAAGCAGCTGAGGAAAAAAAATTACAGTGGCAGACTTATCTGAATCTTTCTAAATCTTCCTGGAAAGAGACTGGGACCTTGATGTGGATTGGGTATTGAACTGGTAGCTCTTGCAGGGCAGGGAGCAATGAAGTACGGTGTTCTTCCATCTGCCCTCTTCACATCATAGGCTCACAGCTAATTAATCAGTTGTAATTTCCAGATGGCCTTCCAAATCAGCCTAAGGCAATGCAAACTTCAGCAAGGAAGCATGACAGAGCTCCATTATCAAAGTCTCTGGTGAAAGAAACACAGTATAATGTTTTCTACTGTACTTAGAAGGCTGAAAAACTAGGAGCTATAGCTTCAGAGAGAACACATTGTTCGAACGTGAGTACACTAACTCTTTCAGCAGCAATACTTGTCATGAAACACTGTTTGCTGTGATGTGCATACTTACATAAATAAGCTCTTCTAAAGCACTTGTAACAAAGGAAAAGGACCTTTCAGTTTCCTAATAATACTAGAAAACTTTTCATCTTTTTTTCCTGCACTGCACCATACTAAAGATAATTTTGAAAGAGCAAGCTACTTGTAGTTCTCGGATTACTTTGGTAATTGATTACTTTGGTTGGATCACAAGTGTGACAGAATGTTGTTAACAACTAGAAATGCCAAACTCTAAGCTTCACTACAGTTATAATTATTTGAAAACTGAATGTTAGCACCTATAAACTTTGGCTTCGTTCAAGTATGTGAAGAATATCTACTACTGTAAGAAAAACTGTCAAATGTGGCGCAGTACCAATAGGTGGACATTGCAGCTAAATTTGTTTTGATGTATATTGTCCAGAAACTAGAATTTGTTCATGGAAACAAAATATTTTTGAACATTGTTTTGTATTTTGCCATAACTATTCCATTTTATACTACACATAGAAGGCATTAATGTGAACAGTGTTTTTTTCTCCCTTGCAAAAGGATGGGTTTATATGCTGGAATCACTTAAGCTAATCTGCAAGTTACCTTTTTTTAGAACTATTGTCATGCGAAGTACCATAAGACACCAAATTCCGTGCCTCTCTTAGTGCTGATGAAAAAAAGGATTCATTATTAGAAACCTTTTAACAAGTCTTGTCCAAATAATGGTGCTAAATCTAGCTTTTATTAAACTCAGCACCATGGAAAATTTAGGTGAGATGTAGCTGGGTATGTTTATTATGAGAATAAGGGTTTGTGTGAGTTTGTTTTTGAAAATTAGACGTGGGGGATGCAAACTCCCACAGATATGAAGTTGAACAGAATGTTTGCACAAGCTCTTGCAAAGGAAAACCACCAGCTCTGAACAGCTCTGTTGCATAGTCTGAATATTTCTATGATCTTCCTGTGTTTGCTATTTTTTTCATGCCATGACTGTTAGGGGCCTTTATTTGCTGCATAATATAGTTCTGAGAAGACAGGAAACTGGAGGGTTTCTGGAAAGTAGCTTTTCCTTCAGCCATGACCTTGTGAGTAGTAGTAAGTGTTTAAGTTGAGTTTTATCTGGTTGGAAACCCCAAACTCTTTTAAAAAAGTCTTGATTTTTAAAGCAAAAGTACCCAGCACTTCTGAAAATTATTTTTCTTAAGGCATTTAAAGTAGAGACACCATAAAACTGAGCTTCTCTAAACCACTTTAAAACTTTTAAAACTGTAATGCTAAACAAGCACAGCAGCATGATTCAGTGAGCATTTTAGCTGGCATAATATGTAGTACTGAGTATGTGGGGGTTTTTGATCCTTATGTAGTAAAAAGGAGTTGCCACACAAATAGTGGCAATAGTCAGTGCACAGGTACCATACTGATAGCACTGATGTGGTGTGGATCCCTGAAGAAATATTTGTACTGATGCTTTAATTCTGACATAGTGGCAAACTTGAGGGAAGAATACAGGATGTGAAAAAAGATGAACTGTGTTCTTGTGTCCTAGATTTAACGTTAGAAAATCAGTGCATGACTAATAGATGGTGTGGAATTGCAGAGTTGGTAGGGAAGTTTTACAACCACACTATGTAGCAAAGAGTAACTGCCAGGTGACCATGGATTGCCACTGTAAATCCTATCTAGGAAATTGTGCTATATGGGATCCTGGGAATTACAGACCACTGAGTCTGACTTTCTTCCCTGGCAAGTTGGGAGACTAATAAAAAAAAGAGATTTCTGAATGCATGAAAGCAGTCTGTTTGGCTAAGGTTAGCACGGCATCTTTAAAGGGAAATCCTGACTTTTTAGCTTGTTGGAGTTCTCCAGGGCTGTAAAAAAGCACATGGTTGAAGTGAATCTAGTGGACATACTGGATTTTCTTACTGCATTTTAAATAAGCTTTTGGCCACCTTTCATACCAACGTTCATTAAAGACACATGAGTCACCATGTGATTGCAGAAAAAGTCCCCTCATGGACTGAAAGCTGGTGAAAGGCTAGAAAGCGTAAGATCAGATTTAGTGATTACTTTGACCATTAAGTGCCAACAAAACATTTATTCCATGTCTTCATGGATACCACGCAGAAGACGCTGGAACAGTGAGATTTTCAAGTCTGCAGCTGCTACTAAGCTGCTTAGGTAGCAAAATGCCACGCTTGCATTGCAGAAATATGTAGGGACCTCACAAAACTAAATGAACTGGCAAAAATTGACAGAAAAGTGTCAGTGTAAATTACTGGAAGATTATGCATCTAAGAAGAAGTAAACTGTACTTACATGATCCTGGACTCAGAACTGGAGGCTGTAACTCAGGAAAGAATGATCTTACCATCATTGGCAGTTCCACAAAACCATTGGCTTAATGTGCCTTGGCAGCCAAAACAATCAACATCATGTTGGTCATCTCTGAGAGAATATTGATAACAAGACAAAAGGTATCATTATGCTACTTTACAAAACCTTGATGGGCCCACATCTTCACACAAAGTCACACAGGTAATCACACGGTTGATTTATCAGATGGGTTTGCTGTCATTCAGAGGGACCTTGACAGGCTGGAGAACCAGGCAGAGAGAAACCTCGGAGTTCAACAAAGGGAAGTGCAAAGTACTGCACCAGGGGAGGAATAACCCCAGACACCAGTACAAACTGCAGGTCAACTGGTTGGAAAGCAGGTCTGCAGAGAAGGACCTGGGTATTCTGGTGGACAATAAGCTGAACGTGAGCCAGCGATGTGACCTCACAGCAAAGGAGCTCAACAGACTCCTAGACTGCATTAGGCAGAGTATTTCAGCAAGTGAGGTCCCTCCTACTCAGCACTGGTGAGACTCATCTGGAGTGCTGGGTCCCATTCTGGGCTCCCCAGTCCATGTCTCTGCATGGACTTACTGGAGCAAGTCCAGTGAAAGGCTACAAAGATGATTAAGGGACTGGAGCATTTCTTATATGCAGAGAGGATGAGAGAGCTGCAACTGTTTAGCCTGGAGGAGAGAAGGATCAGGGGTCTTACAGAAGGTGTATAAATAACTGATGGGAGGAAATAAAGAAGATGGAGCCAGACTCTTCTCGGTAGTGCCTGCTGACAGGACAGGAGGCAGTGAGCACAAATTAAAACACATGAGATTCCATCTGAACAGAAGAAACACTTTTTACTGTGAGGGGGTGGTCAAACTCTGGAATAAGTTGCCCAGGGTGCTGTGGAGTCTCCGTCCTTGGAGATATTCAAAAGCTGTCTGGACATGGTCCTGGGCAGCCTGCTCTAAGTGGCCCTGCTTGAGCAGAGGCGTTGGACAGGGTAATCTCAAGAGGTCCCTTCCAACCTCAGCCATTTTGTATGATTCTGTGTGGGCCACAAAAACTAGCCAGGTTTACCTGCTGTCTTTTAGTGACTGTCCAGGTTAGCATACCAGACTGTACGGGCCCTTTGTTCTGAGTCAGTAGGGCAGTCCTTATATCATTCTGTAGATTCCATAGGTTGAAACTTGCCTTGTTTCTGCACTTCCTGCTGAATTTAAGGTCTGATCCATTTCTGCTGTTAAGTATGTCTGTGCCACCTAGAACCTTGCTTCCTTTTGTATTCCCCTGGACTCTGCTTGTCCGTAAGCCATTTTCCCCATCTGGCATAACTTGTCCTTTATGCTTACAAACTGTCATAACTATATCGCTTCTGAAGTAATGGAGTAGAGGGAGGTGAAATCTGGCCTGTGGCAATGAGGAACAGTGACACAAAGGGTATGAAGATTTATGTTTGTTTCCTGTTGCTCAGTTTTTATCCAAGTCTAAACTTTATTCCCTTATGGAACAGTAGACTTTGCCTAACTGGTACAACTTTGCTCACTTTGGGTTAATCTTCTGTTTAGTAAGAATGACAAGTTGTGAAGGGGCTAAGCACTAGACACTCATCTGGTGAAGTCAGCTGACCTACTTTAATTTCACAAATTAAACTGCTAAAGTAAACTGATCTACTCCATTTACACTAGGCCTATGTATCTTATAACAGTTGCTTCCTTTTAAGAAAAAATGCCCAGAATTAACTGTCTGGGCTACTCTACAAAACCGTTTAATTTAATAGAGAAATTTACTTTTTCCTGTGTTTTTGGTATATTGTTTCTGAAATAGCTGTCCATTTTGGAACTAAATAACATGTTTCATGAAAGCTTTTGAGGAAGAAAAGTTGGTTCCTTATGGTCTTGCAGCTGTCTAAGGAACTATTACAGATTATGAACTGTTTATGCATTTTGTGACAGCTGGCAACACTGCTCCTTAAAATCAACAATAATAACCAAATGCTGGTTTATATAAATTGATGTGTCCACATATTCTACTGCTGTGCTGGCCTGTCTCTGTTATTACTTGCTGCCCACCACAGTTGTTAGTAAGAACATAAGAGTGAATTCATGGAGATCTGGTATTTCTTTGCATGCTAAAGAATATTAAAAAAAGTATGTTCTTGGCAGATGATACTTATCTGACTTGAGTTTCTTTCTTAAACATGTACTATTAATGTAGGCGATGCCTGAAATGATGAGGACCTAAATGTTGAAATGAATTAGCAAGAAATTAGTCCCACGATCAAAACATTTTGCATTCTTCTATAATTCTTGATAGACACCTAATAGTTTTTACTTCCTTCCTTAAAACTTCATCTGCACTTAAATTATTTGTTAGATAAAAACTCAGTGTCAGAATGTGGGTAAGTAAATGGAAAAGTATTTCTGTTCATTTTGGGTTTATTCATAATGTTATCTGGAGAGGCCTCCCACATCAGACCTGATTGTGGGCAAGTTGCTTTTTTGTTCAGGGCAAACATTTATGTGTGAAATTGCAATCTCTTTTGGATCAAAACCTAGTCTCAGATTTTCTAAGTATGAGATGCAAACTTGAATCTGTTGTGTACCTTTTGGCTCTTCAAATCTTTTTTGCATTTTCAAAAATTATAAAGGGTAACCAGGTGATATGTTAGCTGATATAATTTTGTAACTATCAACACAGTGGGTTTTTTTGTGTTACACTACTGCTGTAAATGTTATTCTGTCCCAAACCCTCAACTGTGTATGGAAAAATTGACACTAAAAAAAAGAGTATGTTTTTCATGAGCTTATATGGGTGTGCTAACACTCCTGCTGTAAATGACAAAACTGTCCTTGGACCTAGTGTGGGTGAAGGAGTTTGATGTGGAAGTGAATTTTTTGTTGATTTTTTCCTCTGTGAGTAGAAAACAACAGAATTTGAATTTCTTTATCTCCCTACTCTTTGTTCAGTAACTCTTAGCTCAACATAACTGAGATAGGAAGATTACAAGTATAGAGCAGTGGAACATACTAGACAGTGAGATATTAATCTTGCTTATCCTAAAGAATCAAAACAAGCAGATAATGTACTGAATATATAATTATCCAGGATATTTAATATGCATAATGAGAGAACATTAGTATTATTAATTATAAAATTTTGTAACGTCTTTTAAGCTCTTCATATATGGATGGATTTGATGTAATAAATGGCTAAGACTGCAAATTCTGGTTGATTGGAACTATAGAACTACTTTTATCTCTCAGATGCAGTGCTACAATGAGCATTATCATAAGCTACAGTAACATGCTACAGGAAGCTTATTCTCATTGTAGTATTTTTAGAGGAGGAAACATCCCAATTGTTTTTTTTCCTGTTACTGTTAACTACTCTCTTTTATTGTGTTTACAAACAAGGTATGTACAGAAATCTCTAGAAGGAGGGGCAGCAACCAGTAAGGAGGCAGACTGATTAAGAGACTAAGGAAATATTGTAGGCCATGACATGAAGAATAAACATGACAAATAAAACCTGTGGTAAATAGTTAACTCTGATCTGTAGAAAAGGGTAGAAGAAAATGATGCCTGACTTGCTCATGGATTTACCTATGGCACAGTCAGTGGTGTGTTCACCTGTTTATCTCCAGGCCTCAGTGCTTAGCTGGAGTGAAAAAACTTACTAAACTTTACAAAGATTTATTTCAACTGATGTTTTTTTGCAAACCAGAGTCCTACTGTTCACATATAATTTCAATTGCTATGTTCTACCATAGATGGACCATAAAGCTGTTCAGTACTCAGTCCTTATACCTAAGAGTAACAAGAAAAAGAAATTATTTTGCTGTGCAGTACCATTCTGTTCCAGTGAGTCTCAGTACTTAAATATGGTGCTTATTTGAGCCAAGTCTTTGTTAGCGGCTGTTGCAGCTGCCTCATAACTCAGCATGACTGAAGCTCTATCCAGAGTTAGCGGCATCTCTGATCAGTGTCCCTGCTCATCCCCTTTGACCCATCCAAATGCGCTTGTCTGCTGGAGATCATGTCTGGTCTGGCTGCTGTGCCTCTGTCTTCTCCTGATTTCTCTTCTACCTCCCTATTTGTGCCCTCAGCACTTCCTACAAGCAGATCCTCTCCAATTCCCTCCTCCTTTTCTGTGGGAGTTTTGTGCCTCTGAGTTCCTCCTCTTTTCCTTCTACATCTTAACTTGGGATAATCTCTCAACAAGGCCATTCAGTTGTTTCCTTTAGTCAGGACTGAAATCTTCGTCATTCTCCATTAGCTTCCATTCTTGAATTCTTTACCATCAATTTCACTCAACAGCTCAGTTCCTCTCCTCTGCTGAGGTACTGTATGCGCCACACTGCTCTATCACTGCTCTGCTACTTCTACCAAACTGATTTCCCCGTGAGAGCATCTTCCCCTGTTACAAAGATTTCCAAACAAGCTTCTTTTGCTTTCTTCTAAGTTGTCCTTCATGATTAGAAGGATCTCCCCATGAGTTAGCAAAGCCACTTCAAAACTGTTCTTCAGCATCTGATATTTCTGCTTTGTGATGAGGTCTACAGAAATACTGAAAGCAAGTATGCAGATGATGTGCTGAAATGATTGATCATACTGTTGACTAATCTTGGTTTCTTTTTTTTTCTACTATTATCTATTTGTCCATATTTGGGGGCAGCAGCTGTATACTGAATATGTGTTTGTTTAGTAACTGGAGTCCCTGATTTTGGACTATGTCCTAAGTAATACAAATAAATATTAATAATAAAAATGTTTTTAAATTATGATATTGATTGAATACATCAGGAGTAACAAATCCTAGGGTATCACATGGATTTTATAAAATGGAGACATTTCTTTTCACCCATGCAAAAATTCAGTACATGCTGAACTTTCTATATTCCACATGACTTTATGCTTTTATTTATGTTAGCTCTCATTGGATGCTCTCTGCTTTTTCTCCACCCTTATACTCTGTGTAGTTGGGGGATACTCTCTGGGGGTCACAGTGTACTGCTTTCAAGTTCTTTACTAATGGCTTTCACTTGCCTTTCATAGTGTTTTAATTCATTGGCTTGAATCTACCTCTGTTTTTCCTTAAGCCTCTTAAAGAAACGTCTGCACTAGTCTTCTTAAATTTGTAAGCCAGTTGGACAATGAACTTTGCCAGATCTTCCTAGCTGATTTATAGAACTGAAATCTCCCCATCCTCCAGGGCATGCACTCTGATTTTTATGTATAATAATCTTATTTACATTGTTCTTACTTACTTCTGGCCAAGGAATCCTCTTATTCTCCCAAATGGAGTACTATGAGTGCTGGAGCACAGTGTATCTCTTTTAGTTGGCTGGCCTTTTTGAGATCTAGGAGTTCCTAATCACAAGGGTTTTCTGAATGATTAACAAACAACACATCTGTCCTTTGGACTCCTTTGACTGACAAAGAGCTGCTCTACTACACGCATCTGGGTTTCCTCCATCTGCACAAGATTATTTCCGTTGAAGTTTCTATATTTTCCTCATCTACTTCATTTCAGCAAAAATGGAATGTGAAAGGAAGTGAAATTTGGACTAAATTTACATTAGCCTAACAGCTCTGTTGTTACAAGTGACATAATAAAGAACAGTATTCTTCAAGGAAGAAAAGTAAGTTTTGAACCAGAAACACAGGCTATTGAAGACAGGCGGAGCAGTGGTGTTTAAAGGTGAGGCTGAAACTGCAACTAAATGAAAAAAAGCATTTTATGAGTAAATCCGGTGTGGTGGACAACTGGGTTCCTACTATATTACACTTAACACAAGGTAGGCTGTTCTCAGCTTCTTTGTAGGCTTCAGTTGTCTTTAAATCCCTTTTGTCCCATCCTGTCTTTTGTAAAGGGATAATGATAATAAAATAACTTTATTCCAGAAGCAAAGATCTGCTAGCAAAATCTCAGAAAACCTCTTTTGCCTGGGAAAATTTAGCTTTTGGCAATGTATCTACCTCTGACACCAGCAGAAATAGGGGAGAAAGAAGAAGTAGGGAAAAAGAAAGTGTTGGCAAGGTGGAGAAGAGCAATGGAAGAAGATGCAGATTCTGACTGTGGAGAATGAAGGGGCCAAGTTCCATGTTAGTGGTGGTTTTCACTGGTTAAGAAACGTGATGTGCAGTGTTGCTACTATTTATATTGCTGCAGAATGCTGAGGTTCCAGCTGAAACCCGTTTACATTAAGCCCCATACCAGTACTAGGTATGAGAGGAAACAGAAAAAGTATCCTACCCCAAATCCCACAACAGATCAGTCTCGTGTGGAAACAGAACTGGTCACCAGTCAGGAGCATATACTGCATGTCAGGCTATTACACTTAATGAAGAGGAAGTAGCATGAATATTGACTTCACAAATCTCAGCGTAGTGTCACAGGAAAATAATCTCCACCTTGAATCTACTTGTTCCAATAAGAGAAAAGAGGCACCTGAGTAGATGCCATCAGGCAGTTCTTGAGTGACTCAGCTCCAGGACCTGAAAGGGCATCTCACGGGAAGGATAAGTCTCTAAATACCTTGTTTTCCTAAGCATCTGCTACTCAGCTAGCTGGACCTTTGGTCTGACTAGAGATGATTTTCTCATGTGTTGAACAGCAGTAGATAGTAGGAAAGCAGCAGGAATGAAACAATTAAATTGGCCTTCCCATCCTAAATTTTTGGCATTCCTATTTATGGGTAACAAGAGCACTGTGAGATACAACTGATGAAGGATGCATCATGCATGTGAACACTCATAGGACTGAATGTTAGCGACTAAAATGTTGATAAAATAATCCTGGAGTGTAATGTCAGAAACAGTGATAGAGATGGGGCCTCACATCACTGCCACAGAATGCTGCAGAATATAATTACTTCAAACAATGATGTGATTTTTTTTCTTTCCATTAAACAACCCTTTGTATGCTGGGGGCATAGGTGATTAAAAGAAAAAAAGTAGCTAGAAAGTGACATTAAAACTGCACCTGGCATTAAATGCAAAGGTCATCTAAAAGAATATGGAGTATTTTATTTTACACTTTCCAAGTTTCTCTTGCTCCAGTGCAATCCTTTTATAGAAATAATACTTATCAGCTATGTATGTCTACAAAGAGTGTATAATCCATTCTTGATATCCAAAAACTACATTAACACATCTTGCATCCGTGTACCTGTAGACCTTGAAAGTTGAATTCCTGAAATCAAGCCCTGGCTAACCAGAAACACTGGGCTAGTGCTCAAAACCTGAGCTCTGTCATGCCACGTCATCAGGTATGGATGAGAAAATGTAGCTGAGATGCAAATTACTGATTAGAATAGTTAACTGTGCTATGTTCATGAGAAAGTCAAACCAAGAAATCAAAGTTAACTAAATAATTAGTCCATTCCTCCCTACACACCTTGCTCAACCTTCTAAATCATTTGATGTTCTAACTTGGCTTCGAGAAATTTTAGACAACTCTTCTAATTCTTTTCAGTCTGCTTATTTATAGCTTTTCAGCGAATGGCAAATACTTTTATTTGTCTCCTTTGCAAAAATTGCAACATTTATGTGCTTCCAAAGCTGTTTCCCCCCACAGATATACCCTTAAGTTCTCTCACAGGGAATAAAAAGTCATCTTTCATTCTTATTACATTGTCAGCTAAAGACACTAAGACAATTTAGGAGAACCAGGCATATGTTGTCCTCACAAATTTTCTAGAGGCAAGATGTACTCAATCTATATATCATCAATAATCTCTGAAAATTCAATAGCAAAAATTCTCTAATGCATATAATAAGCAATAGCAGGGAAGGCTGAATTTTATGTAAAATGTAACGAAGAGGTCCTAAGCCTCAACCTGAAAAACAGAAACATAAAACTATCTGCTGGCAAATATTAAAAAAGATTGAATGTTTGGTCTACGTAAACATTCACAAATTATTCTAGTCTATTCTAGTCTTCCATCGTTCGCAGGGACCATTCACCTTTACTGGTTGCAAGTTTATTGCTGTTTTATCATGAGGATTAGCATAATGATGCATCTAGGCCTAAAATTTATGAATAATAGCAGAAGGCTTATTTGCAAATGACAACAGGCATTTTGAGCTAAGACTGAGGCTTTTTGGACTTACTTGGCAAACAACAAGGGAAATCTTGCGTTTCAACAGTTATAGCTCTGGATGCTCTTGGCTGTGGAATGTGAAGGGTGCACGGTGATTAATCAGATTTATACATAATACAGCAATGCCTGCTTTGAAACCAGCTGATGGGTGAAGTGAAGGATTGCAATAGTGTATTTCGTGGTATACAGCACTGGGATCACAGGTACAGTAATTCCAATGTTATTCTTTGGGCAGAAATTCAGAAAATAGATTATTGCTAGAGCATAGATAAAAGTCCATGTAAGATTATATCTCATCAAATAAAAGGACAGTATGATTCTATGTTTCATGCTTTAGGGGTTTTATCTTATTATATGAACTTCTCATAACCTATTGGGGACAGTATCAGTCCTGTCCAGGTTTCGAGATCTGCTCTGTTTCTCCCTTTGTAAAGGAGAAGAGTAAAAAATATGGTCTTTGGTCTTCATATTGCAATTCTCGTATTAACATCCTCAGTAATTTTATGGCAAAAGTTTTAAGGAGTCACTTGAGATATCATACATTGTTTGCGCTTTAGTCAAATATTCTGCCTTTACTGGTAAAAGGATACCCTGATGTTGTTTTATTGATCTTCTCCCTTGCATTTGGTTAGGAGGTGAACCTATGTACTTTGTGGTTGAACATCTGGGGCAGCGTTTACGATGAGAAAGCCATAAATTTTGCTTTTTATTAGCTGCCCCTGGTTACAAACAGATTCTCATCTGAAGATCTAACCTGCCTAGGTCAGAGACACATAAATATTTTGGCAAGATTTGCTATCTCACGTTACTCCCAGTTTTCAATCCCCCTCCTCTCCCCTCTAAATATTTGAGCCATTCCAAACTTCCATCCTCTTTTATTGTATGGTCCCCAGTGGGCCCCACTGTAATTTGCTTACAGGGCATGGACTTCCCCTCTCCATCTTTTTCTGTTAGTATCTGCCATGCTATCTGGAACAGAACTTACTACATAAGGTACTGTGTTACCACAAAATCCTAAATTTGACACCAAAGAATGCATTTTGCTTGCTTAATGAAGAATGCAAATTTGTCATCACAAATATTGATCATTCAGTCAGGCCTAGCTTGATGCCAGCCCTGAAGAGTATGGCATAATATTTTATTCAAGCAATTCTTCCATTGAGTTAGAAAATACAACAGACTTTTTATGGAAACACAAATCAATGTTTACCATGTTTCAGACCAACATGGGTAAGAACTCTAAATTCTTAAACCAAGAAAATTACAAAAGAAATCAGTGTCTTATGCTAAGGACTGCTTCACTGGCAGCCCACACTGCTTACTTGCTTTCAAGGTTGAGTAACTTTTCTTCAGCCAACAACTCCCATGTTTCTCATAGCCATTCTCATGCCATTAATCTACTCTAACAGGAGAAACCCAAACACCTTTACTCCCTAGGAGGTACTGGACCAATATGTCCCATCTGGCCTTTTTCTTCACACAGAATTCCCAAGGTAGTATCATGCTAAAACTGATTGTAGGGTGGAAGTATAATTCTTTCTGTCTAAATACATATAGGTACCAAAAATGTGCCCTCCTTCTTCCCTTATCTTACTGTATATGTTGTGATAACATTGCTTTCAAATTTTAAACGTCTATATCATTTTAAAAATGTGGGTTTTATCTAGTCTAAGTACCACACAGTGTCCTGAAAATTTATTGGAGGTCTGTAATTTACTTCATACCTGGCTGAGATTACCAGATGGTTCAAAGTGAAAGTTAAAAATATGAATAGAGAAATCTAATGTTTCCATTGGTGTTTCTAGTGAAGCTATGTAACATGAAGTGTACAATCAAAAAAGATCTCTTATGTCAAAAGTACTACATTAGTAGTCCCATGTGCATTAATTCAGAGAAGAAGAATGTCTGAAATGTATTGTATCGCTGCAATCCAGCCTGAGAATCATTTCATTAATGAAAAAGAAATCACAATTTACTCGACTGTAATCCACTGAGGGTAATATTGGAAGTGTAAGTTGCACACCCCAGCAAAAAGGCCATTTTGTTGTCATGGCCAGGTGAAAAACAAAGTTTGAAAAGCTATGTGAAAAACTGGAGTCGAAGTTCTGATCTGTCGTGGCTAGGTATGGAGCCATTGACTTGACTCCAGAACTTGCTAGTTTACATTCACTGAGGAGCTGAGTCTACATGGGGCTCCAGTGTTTTCAGACACCGTGACACAGAGAAGCTATGAAAATTGTGACACACACAATGACCTGGTTTAAGAGGTGGTGTCTCTCCATGTGTTACACTGACCCATTGGGGAAGAGGCTTGAGCTGCTACATTTTGGTTTAAGGCCATAAGGTTAGTGGAAGAGCATTGTTCCTCTTCTTTGGATTTCATTTATCTCTCGCCAGTACAGCCTAAATTCTTTGACTTTCTGGCTGTGGTGCAATGTCCAGCTATTTGTATGGCTGTGCTGAGAGATCTGAAGTGCACGAGGGCACAGACAAGAGGGCAATTTAGAAAGCTGGAGTATATAAACTGATTTCCTGTGAATTGACTTTTTCCTTGAGCTTTTTGGCTGTTTATTGCTTTTCTGGTTTACTCAGTTGTTCCGAATTACACTTTAAGCATTCTTTTATGGAATTTGGTTTTGTTATGGTTTTGTATCTGCTAATTCAAAATAAATTAATGGAGACGCTTCGCAAGAGGAACACTGTAACTTTGTTCTTTTGGCACTAACTAGGTTTAGATAGCATGTGCCATACAGTCATGTATACCTTCCAACCATGTGAGAAATGCTTACCTGTCAGATCTTTTGTGACTGCGTTGGCTTTTGCCAAGTTGCATCCGCTAACACCAGGACTGAATTTGTCCTATACTGATGTTTATGGATTTGGAAGCTTCCAGCCAAACAGTTGGATATGATACTTGGAACCAAATTTGGAACAGTCACGGGCATGATTGAGTCAGAGTTAATAATTTTGCAACTCTGAACTGTAGTATTACCTAGGGCCTATGGAGAAAATGCAGGTAATTCAGAGTTCAAAATTTCTGTTGAAACTGAAGCTTCAAATATTTCTCTACCTTTGTTATAGGACTCAATATTAAGAATATCGTGGCATGTGTCCTCAAGTGTGGCTGACCTCTCCATGTTGGTGCACATTCCCCATGGGGCAGTGAGCTGACATTCTGACAGGTTAGAAATGGTTTGTTCTAGTCTGGCTGTATCTTCAAGGGCACTTTCTGAAAAAAGAGCTTGATCCTTAACAGTTTTAGTTGAAGTCTTTTGGAAGTTTCACAGTGAACTTCCTTTCCCCCACAACCGTTTTGATCATGTGTGGCTAAGAGGTCAGCAACATTAGAATAAACTTGGTATCGGTATCCTTAATGGAGCAGGCCCCAAATCAGGCACAACAGGTGCACAAGTCAGTCATTTCAGATGCACAAAAATGCACCTTGATCACCAATGACCGCTGCATATTTACATAAAATAACTACTCATTCTGTCAAGTAAAATGTCCTTGTAATTGATTCTCCTTACAGGATGATTATAGTAGTTATAGTACTTCCTACAGTCATTCTTAAAATACTAGTGTCTGACTCACATCGCAACATTGTAGGCAGGTATCATTTACGTATTGACAATTTTTGTTTTAAGTTGATCTTGAGAGCAGCCCGATTATCAGACATGCTGTTGCAGCATGTAAGATGTCTTTAGAAATTACTTTTGCTGGAGACTCTGGGCTGCAGTGAAACAGTTCTGCTAGTAGGGATCATCTTTCAAGATCTTAAGAAAAGCCCACAGGCCACTGCAATAGTATGATTTTCACCTTTCCTTTATACAGCATTCTTAGTTACAGTCTAAGTGCTTGATATTTTCTTCTTCTCAAAAAACAAAACCTGTTCAGTGCTTTCTCCAGAGAATGATGTCTAGAGCTGTGCTAACAGTTGCAGGTGATACTTTTTAAATACATAAGCTTGAGGATTTTGATAGATTTGATATTAGATTTGAGGATATTACATCATGCTTTGTGTTGTTTGAAAGACGCTATGAGCTCAGATTTTTTTATTAACATTATTATCCTCTGAGGCAGAATTTATGATTGCCACATTTTGTCCAAATGCTGCTTTTAATTTTTTTTTTCAGTTTCTTTTTGCATAAACTAATTAAGTGACACGTTTGGTCTGTTAGTCTAACCTACACCTTTGTACACTTATAAATCCAACCCTAGGGAATATGGTCATTATTGTATGCCCCTTTGATGAGTATGACAAACTAGAATTGCACAGCCCAGTAGAAGAGGACACCTTGCTTTCTTCTGTGGTCTGTCAGGATCTTCATTCTGGTGATTTCTACTCTGGAACATAGACAGAGATTATATCCTCCATCTGTTGATAGTGATTTCTAGATGGTACAGTGCTAGCTCTCTGGCTGATTGTCTAAGTCTTACTTGTATTTTATAGGATATGGTCTATAAAGCCCAAACACAGCACCAATCAATATGAATTTTTCTTTCCTTTTCCCCATATTCCCATTGATATCAAGAGCCCAAGTGGTGCATGTGGGACTTGTTCTCCCATTTCCCAGCAGTTGGAAATATTGCCAGTACAGCTTAGAAAGGCTAACAAAAATAAACAGATTTTGAGTTAGGCTATCTTTGAGTTTCAATTTGATTTTAGTCCATATAAAGTGAGAATAGTATTCAGTGATTCAATGGAGTTACTATGATATAAAAAGATGTGAGATCAGGAATCACTGTTCATTCAACCAATCATGATAGGTGTACATAGGCACTATTGAAAAATAATTTATTTATTCTTTCCTGTAAAACACTTTAATAACAAACTTCCATGCAGTGATGTCTGTGCATTATGAATTACGTCCAATGATTTCCACAGGTAGATGCTTAGTTGTTTCTTTTCTGCTGCTTGGAGATTTGGAGTGTATTAACTTCATGAACTTCATGGAAAAATTATTGCTTTTTAGAGGGATTATTCAATTACCCACTTCAGGCAAAATGCAATAAATCTTATGTTACACTAAAGCCAAGCATTAATCAGCAGACCCTGCGAGCATGACGGCTCTGTTCTTCTGAATGTCCAGTAGGCTTAAGACAGTATTTGTTGTCTTCATTTCATTGCTCAGAGGTACAGGTGATTAATTCTTATTATTCTGCAGCAGTTTTTACTTACTAACCTCTGTCTTCATCTTCTGAATTTGCTGTAACCCCTAGTTGTCCTCATGCATTTTGATTGCAGTTTAAATTCTGTTCCCCTTTTAAGCGAGTTCTGTATAAACATACAGACAGAGGCAAAGTATTACCTATTTTCCCCTTAACTCCTACAGTTTGAAGATGTTTAGGAGCCATTTTCAATATTTTTTTTAAATATTTTTAGTACAAATATTGTTCTCTGTTTGAATACTCTTTTTTCACTAGAGGCAAAACCTTATGAAACTCAACTTTGGTAGTTTTCAGTAACCATAAGAACCAGGTAGGAAGCTGCCATTTCTTAAGTTTTTACTTAGAAACATTTTCAACTTCAATGTTAATCACAAAATACAGTTCCTTATCATTTATGGTTTGCTTGTTAATGTATGGAGAAGGTACTCTGTCTAGAAAGGGAGAATGAAATATTTAGACAGGCAAGAATAAGAAAACTGTTTTCTAAACTAAGCCTTCGTGTGAGGTTTTTTTTGCATTCATATTTTAATGGATTTTGCACAGCTAAGAACATTCCTGGCAGTTACACTGAAAAGGCTTGTTTCTCCTCAGCGTCTGTGTGGTGAAGAATTGCTTGCAAAGTCAGTGCAAGCAACTTTTTGTTTATTTGTACTGGTTATCTTACAGACTGGAAAGATCCTATTACATTATATCATTGCACTCTGATGAATGTCAGCAGTAATAAGAAGCTAAGAAAATATTTTTCAAGGATGTAAGTTAAAGCCTTCTTGGAGATGAGAAAATAGAAATATTCACACTGCAAGAAGAAATTAGGGCGTATTTCCTTGATAAATATATATTTTCTTGGTCTTGTAGTCCAGGCACTTTAATTCACTTTTCAGTAGATGGTGCCAGAGTCCAAGTAACCTCTCTTCACTCTCTGAAAGACTATTTTTATGCTTGCCAGTGGTGTTAAAATGTAATTTCAAAACACTATAAAAATGCTATTAGTGGATATAGATACGCAAGAAAGAGGTTTTGTGTCACAAAGCTCTTTTAATGAATTTCAAGATACTTGGTTTCATCTTTAAAACTTTGATAGAAGCTAAGCCTAGAAAGCAAAGAGCTAGTATGTCACAATTTAGGAATAAGGTGGTACTGAATCTGCTTTACCTGATAACTCCAGATTTTTCATGGGAGAGCAGTGCTGCTGGAAACAGAAGGAAATACAAATTATAAAAGATGAAACAGATTGTGAAACAAAACATCACATGGAGACAACACTCCCAAAGCCTCCTTAGCTTTGAACATCTCATAGTATTCTTGTGGCAACTAGTAATTTATATTATTTCTGACATTCATGCATCTTTCTCCTGGTTTGTTGAAACATTTCTCTGCCTTGGAAGAGGAAAGATGGTTTAGAAGCTCTTTTATTGAAGTGAAGATTGAAATTCCCCTAATTAGCGAAAAAGCTGAGGTCTTTGTATTTGACGTTTCCATTTTACTCAAAAACATGGTAGCTATTAAACTTGCAAAACAATGGAATATTTTATTTCCAGATTCACAAAAATATGGGAGATTTGGAATTATGCTTTTTGAAAATAGTATGTGAGGGTTAAAAAGAATAGGAAAGATATAAATTTCAATTTAAGAAAACAGGAGATTTGAGAACAGGAACATAACATGCTTAGAGGCTTAAGGTGAGAAATGAGAACAATGAATAGCATTAGTCAAAGTCATGTCCCATAAGTATTGCTACGGATTTTCAAAATAAATTCTTCAACTAATTTGGTAATTTTTTAATTTTAGGCAAAAAAAGCCAAAAAATCAAAATATGTTTTTGTCAGGAATCCCACAATATAAGATGTAGGAAACATTTAAACTTGGTATTTCTTTATCTAAGTTTTTACCCCCCAGTCTTCTCAACAGATGCTGGTCCCTGTCGGTTCTGGAGCTGCCCAGATCAGGCTCAGGGCAGATCTTTTAAACTCACCTGCTAGCTTGCTTCTGGCTTTGCTTGACTTTTGGGACACCTGGGGTCTTCAGGACGAGACCTCCAGTTGAAAGCCCCTGAAATGGCATCCCTAAGGCTGGAGCCAGGCCTAGGTCCTTCAGAAGAAATAAATACTCACCTGTGAGAAATTTCACTTTCAGGGAAGAAGAGTCATCTCTCAGAGATATCCTCTGGCATAGTTTCTAACCAGCTCTCATTGGAAACATTCCTACAAATATAGCCTACTATTCTGAACATCCTGCTCTTCATCCATGTGTCGTCTTTGCTCCTGGTCTAATTTGGGAATTTCTTTTGATATTTATTTACTTCTCTCCCTAGACAACATATAGCTCAGTGTTCCAGCTCACGCTGTATTAGAGGGAAGATCCCAACCAGAATGCAGGTCTGGATGCAGCAGTACAGATACAACAGTTCTCCTTGAGCTTGTCTTGCTGCCATTGCATCTGGATGATGATCATCCGTTTGCTTTGGTAGAAGCAAGTTTTAACTCGTTTGATTCTGTTTGATAGCTACGTTAAGGCAAAAGGATTTTTTAAACTATAAAACCAACTGAGAGAAGATCAAATAGCTACCTAGGCTTTTTTTTCTACATGAGAAGGTCAGTACTTCTTTCATGGAGGAGTGTAAACATTTTTAGCACTCATTTGCCTGCCAGGCTCTGCTCAGAGGGAGAGAATACAGTGTGCTGGCTAGGTCAACAACATCGCTTCAGCATGTTGGCTTTCTGCCATGTTTGCGATTACTGATTGTTTATTTGTATAACCTTGGTTCCTATCTGTAAGGCTGAAAACTTCAGCTTTCCAATATTTGGGCTGAATTAATGTAAGGCAGGACAAGCAGACGAACACCTTCAAACTTGCTACAGCTTCAGTCCTGCACATCCTGGCAGCACAGCAGTGCTACCAAGTATTCTTTCAGTGTAGTAGCTACAAGTCCAATGATGTTTGCTCTGCAGTATTTCATCTGTCATCTCTGTCAGAGACTCCAAAATGTTGCCATATTCTGGTGCTACATACTGCCTTCAGGATGGGACAAAGGGTTTTATGGATTGCTGGCTATGGTCCAATTTTTGTCTAGAACAGGCTACATTCTTTTGCTATCCACTTTGAAATACAGTTAAGTGACTGGCCTAGTTTATTATACATTGTGATTGAAATTTCAGTCTGCGAATTGACTATCAAAATGTGTGACTCAGGCAGTATTCTGACAGCAGTCAACTATGTCAGCCATCTTCAGCATAACTTGGGTTATCTAGAAGATCTTACCACATACTAACCTGAATGTTGTCCAGACTCAGCTACAATTGTATGTTGTGGATATCTGACTCCCACTAAAAGGATTATTCAAATAGCCAGTCGGGAGCTTCCTCCTGACTTCACAGCTGTTTGGTCAAGTGAATTGAAGCTATATGTATTATTGCATATAGTCCCTGAATGTCCAAGTAAGGACTTAGAGGTGTATACAGCTACGGAAGTATTTTGGTATCTTTCTAGTCAGACTCTAACATACACTAAGACGATTCATGCATCCTTCTAGGCATGTACGTAGCTGCCTAGAAAAAGTTAATACTTTTAAAGTTTGGCCACAGTTACATAAGTTGACTTAGTTGGTGACAGGTAGAACCAGCTTTGTCCAATAAAACGCTGGTTTTGACTGATTACAGCAGCACATTTTGAAACCTTCTTGCAGTTTAGTGAAGTGTGAAAAGTAGAGTATCCTTTAATAGTAATAAAGATTTTTTATGTACAGCTTCCCACCCTGAAATAACTCTCTGCTCTGTAAACAGAAGTAGTAACATGGGGAGGAAAATGATTAATCCAAGACTGTTCATCAGCTAAGCAGCGGTTCCTGCTAGAACCTAGCTAGAAGACTAGAACTCCTTCTCCCAAATCCCCTTGAGTTACCCACAAGGCAGTTTAGAGTCACTGCTCTAGCCATAACCAGGTAGATTTATAAAACTTTATAAATAAAATATCCATGTGCTAAAGGATATGAATCCATCAGACCATTTCCCTGTCTGAAGGGATTTGGATACATCACTGTGTGTGATTTCTTCACATCTCTGCATTCAGACTGCTCTTCCATTCTTTGTAGAACATTCAGAGGGAAGGAAGAACAATACCTCCTGCATACATGTAAAGCATTGCAGAAAGTAATACCAAGATAATTAAAAAATCATACAAATATTTATTTACTGACAGGCTCCAGAGTCAATGACAGTCCAATTTATACAGAAAGGAAATCCCTCCACACTACACTGTAAGTTGCAATAATGAAGTAATATGGCTACTCAAGCACACTGAGTTCAGTCATGGATTAGCATAGTCAGTTCCTGAGAGCCCAGAAAATCCTCTAGCTGGAGAGGACCACCCAGCTCACTGGCTGCAGTCTTTCCAATCACAGGCAACAACTCAGGAGCTGAAGTATTTCTAACATCCTCAAACAAAATTTAAACTGTAGTGAAAGGTCAACAGCCAAACCTATAATATCTCAGAGGCCTAGCAGGAAACAGAGCAACACAGATGATTGTGTACATTTCATCTTGTGCTGTGGTGTGTGACTGGATATTTTCTTCAAGGTTTTGTGGATAAAATTGGTTGAGCTAGCTAAAAGTGACTGAAGAGCCATAATCACCTAAAGCCCCTTTAGTCTCCGAGGCTTGGAACCTTTGGGGCTGCAATACTCTAATGGAAAATATTTGAGGACTGGTTAAATTTGTGGCTATTGTAAGTGAAGATAAAAGAAATATTTAATAATATGTTCCTGCTGTTGTCCAGTACATTGCTGCCTGCATGAAAGCATGTGGAGTCCTCTCTGTAGACAGTGGAGGTAACTCAGTGCAATGGGATGGGAAAGAGGGTGTCACTGGTTGTAATTCAATTGTCACAGAATGCCTGAGGTTATTCTAGCAGACAGTGTGTACAGCTTCAAGATCTGAAAGGGCTTTTGGTGATGTGAAACATGCAGTTGCTAAATGCTGGATTTGATTTGTTTGTTGGAAGCTCAGAATAAAGAGGATAACTTTAAAAGGGGTGTTAATTCCTTAGCCAGGGACAGTTGCCATCTCACCAGAGGCACATGTGTGTAGGATTAGCTCCTCTCCTAGGCTCTTGAAGCTGATCTGTAATATGAAAGAAAAATTTTGAAACAAGCAGGATCTGTGCTGACCTCCCATATGAAGGGTAAGACTGGGCAGTGACCATGTGGGTGGTAGAGTGGAAGTTTCCATGAAGTATGGGTGGGAGCTTCTCTCATAATTTACATTTATACTGGTTCTAGTTGTAGAAGGTTGGTTCACTGGCAAGGTCAACGCCTGATGCATGACTTGGTCCCGCTTGTTTGTTTATGTAACATTGTTTGGGGTTCCTAAAAATAACAGCCCTTCTTAATACAGTGTGACTTCAAGTAGAACTGATATGAAGCAGACTGGGATGAAAGTGTGCAAGATGCTAATCTTACGATCAGTGTCACTGCCATCTTCATTCACTTGGCAGCCGTAGCTGGGTTAGGAGATATGAAACAAATATTTAAGGCAGTGTCAGAGATGGCCTTGTAGCACATGATTATCAGGACATGTACACAGCCCAGTGGAACAATGAGAACAGGTTTGCAGCACTGACAAACGAATGAAAAGAAGTTGTGGTTTCATGAGTGTACATTGCTGCTTCGAAACCCAACATTCTTTAGCTGTCATTGTGAAATCTTGCTGGTGGAGCACTGCTTTGAAAGATGCGATCTGCAGATGTTCAATGTGGGCTCAATTTTCCCCACATCACAATAAACTTATAGATGAAGTATTTCCATTTGTTATTATCCATGGTGAAAATGAAAAAAAAAAAATCTTTAAGGGATAAATATCCTTATATAAGATTTTTTTGAAAAAAATCGTTGTTTTCCTTCATCTGATCCAGGCTTTCATCTCCTTAAGTATACTTATGGGCATGGTTGAACTTCTTCTGACTAACTTTGAATCTGTTTGAATATTACAAGTGTGAAATTGTGACCACACGTGTTATATTAACACTTTGCATAGGAGACTCATGTGTATGTGAGAGAAAAATCAGATGCATATATGAGGTGAAAATGGAACCAGTTGAAAAAGACTGGAAAGAAATGAGGGAGACAAAATAATATTCTGTGTGTATGTAGTGAAATACATAATATAAATTTAGTTTTCTAGACTCTTCTAGTCCAGCATTTGTGAATATATCACATAAATAGCTCAAAAATCTATTTAAAAAATAACTTAATTACTCTTTTAGTAGAAATACTGCAGTGAAGGCTTTAAAGTAGAGGCAGCAAAATTATGGTGAACTTGAGCTAGACTGAGAGACATGCAAATCAAACCTTAAGACTCTCAAAACTGCAAAGGTCACAAGATTTTTGCATTTTTGTTGCAATAGGAATGAAAACTTTCTATGTAAACCAAGAAAAAGTTAACTGAATTTCACTAAATTTTGAAGAATAGATTCTGTCTGTCTCCTTTCGTCCATCTATTTAAACACACATGTACTTCATGCAGAAGTGATATATGTAGGAAGAAATATTTCAAATATCAGATGACCTGCTCTTTAGTTTGTGGGATACTTTCATACTTTTGAATTTTGAAGGTCATGTCTATCTGGTGTTTTTTTACAGTTATTAAACTCAATGCCTCTGAGAAAGGCTCCTGCATACTCTTACAAACCCACATTTCCCATGATTTTTGCAACTTGGCTTTTGAATGGATTTTGCAGTTTCTGGTACTATATGCATTTTGAAATGCATATAGTATCCAGAAATCTACGGAAGTCAATTGCTCTTTCCTTTCTGCTCCTAAAAAGTTTTTGATGATTAGCCTTGAGCATCGCTTAAGCTACATTTTCATGACAGCATTGCTGAGTACATGCTTTGAGTGTTCCCCCACAATATAGTTGCGCTCATGTTCCGCAAGCTGCCATGGAGCCAGGCTTTCGGAAGCCCTCAGAACCACCATTGCTTCACAAGACATCAGGTGTTCTGTAAAATTACTGAGAAAAGAAAAAAGAGAAAATCAATTAATGTCTGCAGATGGGAAAAAATAAGACTACAAAAATCAATGCTTTGAGTGTAATATTTTCCTGTGCATGAACAAAAACAATTGGGAAACATGCAAACAAATGGCTTATTTATTTATTTTTTAATTTCTGAAGGTGAACCGATCTTATGTTTTCTTTTTTTCCCCAAGGCTGTTAAGTAGTCTTCTGATTAATGATACGTTGATCAATACTGCTCACAGGGAGTGCAAACACCTTGAAAATCAGTCCTGAAATTTGCTTCAAATTGAGCAAACTGAAATGAAGACTCATTTTGAAAAATGGTTGTCGTTTTAGGCTATCTTGTGAAGTTTAAAGCCACTACAGCACTGAAAACCTTGAAGATATCCATGCTCGCCACAAACATTTCAGTAGTGAGGCAGACGTAGCTGTGCCCCAGCAGGGAGATGGACATTCCTAAGAAGCACGCACTGCCCTTTTACGTGTATTTATTGAGACGGAAATACCCAGCAGCCATCAGGCATAGACAAGACACATTGGTCATCTCACTTGCTCAGGGCATGGTTCTAAGTCTTAGACAAGTCCGAGGTAGCCTTCTGCAGACCCTACTGCAAGCAAAAAAAATCATATTTTTAGCATAGCTACCACATTTTGCTGAAAAATCCTGGCATTTTTAAGCTTTCCAAATAAGCAATTTTAACGAAAAGGGAGAACATGCAGAGAAAGGGCTTCCAGGCAGAAGACAGGGACATGAATAAAAATGTCTTTCATTTTTCCCTTCTCTCCAAAATCTAGCATGAAGCGAGGGCAGTGACTGTGATAATAAAGGCAAATGATAAATGAAAGAAGGGACACTTCAACATAATCTAGATAACAGGAAAATTTTAAATGGACAATTTAACATGAGGGTCTGCATGGAATTATTTTTCATTAAACAATCAAAAGCTTGTGATAATGCAAATGAAATCCATTTTTAGCTGCAGGAAATTTTGAGAATTTCAGAGGAATAAAAAATGTGAGAATAATAATATCATGATAGTAATTCACAGTAATTATAGAAAAGCATAATTGCACAACACAAGCACTAATCAAAGCTCGGAAGAGTACTTTGGCAATCATTAGGATTTCAGAGCTATTAGCATTTACCTTTGTCATTGGGCACCGCACAACAAGCATTATTAATTTCATGTCAATCTAGAGCATAATTTCCCTGATCAAATATCAGTTCATAATAACTAACCACAAAGATTAGCTTATCTGACATTGATTTTTGTGAAGTATTTTAGAAAGCAAGCTTTACTGGTGATTGGTTTGGAAGTAGCAATGTTGTCCTTGAACTTAGGTTATTTCTCAAGGTTTGTGGGCTATCCTGTATGTGTACAAATTCCATCAATTTGTACCAAATCTGCTGGCCTAAAAAAGCTTCAGAACATTGTCCGTGCTTTCCCTCTTGATATCTTATAGGTGTAATTTTCTGAGCTTTACACATCTGTGAGTGTGTTAGTAATCAAAGTAGTATGGAACTATGCACATATTTTGTGCTGCTGTGGTACATATGTAACTCATCATTTGTGCTCACTGTAACTTCTAACTGATGTACAGCTAGTCCTAAATTATTCTGTGTATACAATTAGTGTAATTTGTTCTTTTTTCTTTTTTTTTTTTCCCCACTGACCAGCTATGCTTTTGTTCAGACCTGCCCTGACTGCCTAGCATGAGGAAAAGAATATTTTACAGTTCATACCATACAGGGATGGAGGTGAAGGGAACATTTGACCAAATCAGAGTTGAATTAAAGAAAGAATATGAATCTGGAAAACTCACAATGTACTCGTGGAGAAGGGATGATCAACCATTAGGAGAGGAGTTGGTTTTCAAGAAAACTGAAGAGATAAATAGAAGCACAAGTAAACAGTTGAAACCAAGAAGAAGTAGTTTGAAACTTTGGTTTGGAGAAAGGATATCCTGTAAGGAACAAAATCATGAACAACATGTTTTTCCCAGGTGAAGAATTGAAAACGTGAAATTAACTAAAGCACAAACAACTAAAGCATAGTTATCTATGCCAGTATTATATATAAGTATTTGGGATATGCATAATGTTCTCTTACGTTCAGTAGAAGAAAAGCTGTATTTTGTGCAACAAAAGAAACAAACAAAACCAGGTCCCTAAACATGAAATGTGACTTTCTGGGCCTTCTTGGTTCTTTTTATAACCTTCTTTAAGCATTAATTTTTTAAAAAAATTAAATCTGTTCTCTTACTGACATTTACAGACTTTAAAAAATTCTATACCATATGTATAGCTTTTAAAGGGAAGGGTTGTCTATAGGAGAAGACATTGTCTGGTAAGTAAAAAAATATTTCAATTTGTTGTTCAATAAAGCAAGATACAACTTACCAACATGCAGGTGGGGTCATTTCCCAGTGTTGGAAATAGTAAGCATTGAACATCTTTTCCATTTCTCAACTGAGTCACTGTCACAGTGCTTTTCCCTCACTTGTAGCAGGATTGTTTTTCTGTTAGCAACTTATTTTTTAACACACCGTTCTGACACCTTGACAGTTCATGTGCTAAATCAAACTTTACAATTACTGGCAGGCAGTTATTAGATGTATTGCACTTAATTAACTTTGCACCTAATTACAAGCAGTGCTGGCCGATTACAAAGGGCATAAATATATTAGTGCCCTAGCTGTCACATCATGAAAATGGCTGTTTGAACAAGTCAAGCAAAAGCAATTACCACATTGTGTGCATGGTGAAGTGTAGCAGAGTGCAGAGAGAAGAATGAACTGTTTTACTGTTTGTAGGAATTTAATTTTGCACTTTGCATTTCAGGTGACCCAGATGAGCAAAGAGTATGATAAAAGGTTTCCTTTCATTTGTATAATCACTTCAGGAATGCTTCATGTGTGTGAAGGGAAAACGAAAGTTGCATGGTAAGAGCTGACTTAGGTTTTGTTAGATACCCACCCTGTGTATCTGTAGACGATGAAAGTATGAGGATTCCAGCATTAAGGAAGAAAAGCAGTCTAACTTGAGGTATATTCTATGGATCATAAGAAAAACTTGTGATTCAGAATGACACTGTGCAACTGTTACTTATACCGTAGTTGCCAAAATGAGAAGGAAAGCAGAATTTGGTCTCATCTGTAGAGGGATATGTTGTAAAGAACAAATGTTAGCACTCAGCTGGCATTCTGTGGAAATCTGTCTTGTGTTAGCACAGGAAGAAAACATCTCTGCTGGAAAAGTAAGCAAGATATTCAGAGCAATTTTTAAAATTTTTTAAGTGGCTTTGTAAACAAAGTCTATATAAGAGAGGTTTCCTTCTGTATCAAGTATCTGTTCTAACCACCACATGCTCTCTTTTGCGAAGGAAAATATAGCGTGTTATAGGTGGCTTAGCTAATTGTTGCGCATATAGCCATAGAGGGATGTTGTGTTCATTTTACAAGACTCCTGGCTAAGGAGAAAAACTGAGAACTGTTAAATACCATAATTTTTGTCATTCCTTAAAGATTTCCTTTTTCTGCTTAGCAGCCGAATAGCCCCTGTATTAGCAATGTTTTGCAACAAAACTAATCAAAATGTTTGTTTTCCTTTTCAACAAAACTTAGTCCCACACTTAATTATTCAGCAATGCATAGACAAACCAACTTAAGCCCAGTCATAGGAATTTCATGGTCAACAGACTGCTTTGTAGAAAACAGTACCGAGGTCACACAAACCAGTTTCATATATATTGGCCAAAAAAGGTCATTAGAACTTGACTTTGCTTGAGGCAAATGGAAGGAAACAGAGGGAGTCACAATGTGGTGCTAAATTAGTGGCTGTAGGGCTTGTATGCTGTTGTTGTTTACAAGCTCTGAATAAAGAGAACTGTGAGGATGTATGTAAACCTTTCCCAGCCCAGAACAGCCATTCATTGTTATTCACTTCTAAATAGGCTGCCTGTGTTGTTTCTGATAACTCATGGAAAAAGTAGGTGGCCTTTAACAAGTTTTGGATGCCTTGGCAATTGTGCTTGAGTGAAAAAGTCAGTGGACTCCTTTGTGTGCAACAGCATAAAGTAGAAAGTGGGGAGATAATGTGTTTTCAAATATAACATTACATCACTGCTGAAAACATTGCTCAATGTATTGAGACCTTGGGTGGTCAGTAGTTTTTACCCTGTATAAAATTAGAGACATTGCTGTAGAAAAATAATCCTGTGCAGGAAAGTGTCCTGATGGAATGATCTGGGGGAGACAAGCACTGTCATTCAAGTAGCCTGTGCAAGAGCACTTTGGCTCTTTAACCACTCCTTACTAGAAGAGTCAGGATCTCAGCCCAAGAGAGGTTAAATCAGTCAAGGGTTCATGTAAAGCTCTATGATTTCAGTTTTCCAGGGCAAAATACATGCTACTAAGCTTTTCACTGTGGAGAAACTGCAGGGTGCAAGGAATTAATGTGAACTAATGTGCACTTGACTCTTCCAACACACAAAATGAGTTACGGTCAATACCAAGTGGGTTAAAATGTTACTTTCTTAATTGAATGCACTGGAACCAGCAAATAATCCATGAAAAATGTTTAAAAAATTAAAAGTAAATCTAAAGCTCCATGCAGTTGAGGAAAATCAGATAAAACAGCAATGAGAAGTTATTCTAGCAGAATATGTCTGAATCTTACATGCTTGAATTTTTTTTCTGATACAGATGGTCATAGAATCATAGAGTCATTTAGGTTGGAAAAGACCCTTAAGATCATCGAGTCCAACTGTAAACCTAACACTGCCAAGTCCACCACTAAACCATGTCCCTAAGCACCATGTCTACACAAATTTTAAATACCTCCAGGGAAGGTGACTTGTCTTTGCTACATAGTTGCTGCCTTGATCCAATTGCTATTAGTTAAAATATTCAACCCAAATAGTCAGTTTGTGTATAAATATATATATATGTAAATGTATATATGTTGTATCATAAACCCGTGGTGGGGGAAATGGGGATATATGCAAAAATACACATCACCGTTTCTCAATTTTGAAACAGGATATGACAACTTTTTTGTGCACCAGTCCTGTCTTGGAGCGGGACAGCAGGGGTTTCTGTGCATACAGAGCCAAGAGACTGCTAGCTGGCTAGTGTGTGAGAGAGAATGGGGGCCACTGCCTCTTGGCTGCTTCCTCCTGGACAGGCTGTGGGCTTTGGTGAGAGGCACTGCTTAGCAGGGCCACGAGCCACAGCCCTGCAGGACACAAGAATCTGACTTCTCATGACTTTCAGGGACTCAGCAAGAGCTTGAAGTCTTGCCTCTGAGAGAATGGATGCTCCAGTCATTCAGCACACTGCTGGTATCTGGTGCTTACACAAGGCAGGGAGTCCCAGTCCTGATGAAGTTGTCTCCTCACTTGAAGCATGGGCGTTGTACTAAGCACTGACAACGTGGCAACAACAGTTGCCCTATTTTACTCCTTGCCCCTCGCCCCCCACCTTGAGAATAGTGGAGAAAAGACTGGGAGGTTAACTAGGGCAGCTATTTTGCCCACTTGCATAATATTTCACTAGCCACTGTGGAGTCCTCAGCTTTTCTATATTGTATTTGTACTAATGGAACATTGACAGAAAACTGAGCTGGTTATTTGTTCTTTTTATTCTGTAGATGAGACATTTCTCAGTCATGACTTCTGAAGACTTTACAGCCTTAGCACGCTCCTAAGACACAGAGCCTTCTAAGATCCAAGGACATCATCTTACCTGTCTTTTACCCTTTTCTGGAACCATCTAAAGAAAAACTGGTTTTTATGAAAGTATATGAAGATATCTTCTGATATATGAAGAATTGACAGGTATGTAAAAGCCCTCTGTTAGATTTTCCATCCAAGTCTGCTTTGTTCACGAACTGCATACTTTATCGTTTGACTTTTACACTCTGTTGTAATGACTCTTTCCATCTGAGTGCATCGTACTGTAGAAAGCTAATTGACTTTGACTTCTCTGCTTCTGTTCTCAGTGGGATAATGCCAGTTGTAATTCTTTTATTGATTGTTTAGAGCAATTAGCGGAAAACAAATTTCTCCAAAGAACAGATAATTTGGTTTTGTTGCTCTCTACCATTAAAGCTAAACAATTTGTTATCTGAAAAAAAATTAATAGGAAACACATTCCATCTGTTTATTAGCTGAAGAGAGACAGGTTACCTCATCATTAATGTCATCGGTAATTAGCGCTCTTGTGCTGCCACCATCTGCACCAGTGGCTGGCAATCTGTCAGCAGCTTCAAATGCCAGGGCTGATTGTGTTTATCTGTGCCAAACAATGGGCAGACCGTATGCGATTCTGAAATTTGTAAACAGTAGTTGGCTAATGTAATTTAACTAGGCAGTTTAGTTATATGTGTGACTGCTACCCTGGGAAGGACATGAGACTTTAAACCTCCAGGGCAATTCCCAGTCATTGGGTCACCAGCACCAGGCTCAGAATGCCACTCTCAATTAATCAGATTTCTGATGGTCACAACTGGTTTTTGTTTCCATTCGGGATGAGGTCCGGAAAGGTGCTGCGGTCAGAATGGCAGGACCTGTGCTCACAGTCCATCAGCATCACTGCCCTCCACAATAACCGGCAGATAAATCCTGACATGTCTCTCAGAGGCCTCATTAATCGGATAGGCTTCTTAGTTTGTTATATAGTAGGTAATTTCTTGTTCTACTCCAGATTGAAAAGAATGGATTTTATTTTACACTGGGTGAAGTTTCTCCAAATTAAAAAAAAAAAAAAAAAGCCAGGGAAAAAGGAAGTAGTTCTGTAATATTTAGGACCTAATCTTAGTGTTTTACTGACTTTTTGCTCTGTTATTCTTGATCTAAAAAAATACATCAGACTTGAGTTTTATTTTCTTGTTTTATTTTGAGCAGAAAAATATCTGAAAATTCTGACTGCCTAATAAAATAGCTTCCGAGGGTCAGAGACTCTTGAGATCCCACACGAAGGGATTTGAAAGCTTATGTAAGAATACGTTTGTAGTGGTGGAGAGCTGTCTGCCATGCTTAAATTTGTGTCAGAGTTACTATACAGTAAATGATTATACATGTAAGTGGTTAATGAGTTACTTGTTTAGTAATTTTTCATTGGTGCTATCCTGTTCTATGCATTCAGTCATGTGAATAATATATACAAGTACAGGTGGAAGTTAAATGCTTTCTTTGGCACATGGTTTTGAAGCCTACATTAACGTGTATTACTTCAAGTATCATATCATGGAATATTACGATTAGTGAATATCTATTAATAGTGCTTATTGCTAATACCTGAACATTTTCCTCTCCAGGACTACTGGAGCAGAAAGCTATTAAAAATGCGAGGTCCCGCTGCCATTGTAGAAAAATCCATTTCATAGTTGTACGGTAGCATACAATTTCCAAGGGACTGCTAGATATTTGTATTTGATGCATGAAGCCTAAGTATGTTCAGGGGGTAATCTCTTTTTCTGATGTGAGAACATGGAGCTGCCGTTGAAAACTGAATCGCAGTCAAAGGTGAGAGGAATCATGAATTTCAGAGAGTCCAGTATAATGCATTTCTAAAGAGCTGGTGTTAGCAAGAGGTGCAGTTGGATTAGTTGGTCTCTAAAAAATGACTAGGAATAGATCATTAGAGGCACTAGCAAAATAGGGAAGAGTATGAAGCATACTAAGCAAGCTATAATGTTTCAATGTATTAAGTCCCTCTTGTGGAAAAGGGTCTGTGTGTGTGTGTGTGTATATATATATATATATATGTATATATAGATACATAATTTGGAAGGTGAATAATGTAAGGAAAGCGATATTGTAACGAACAAGAAAGTAGAGTATTTTATGACTTAATATACTAAAATGTTTATTTACAAAAGGTAGTTTGGACTTGTGGACTGATCCAACGCAACCTGAATTGAAATATTCATTTGGGTTTCAATAGGTTTTAGGTCCAGCCCATCTTTTCCAATGTTTATTGGGTAAATTTACTGCATGCAAATTTTTACAGTATTTGCTGCCTTCACATGCCGTAAGAAATTGTCTGTCCTAATGAGTGTACACTAAAGATGGAATAAATGTGGCATGAAAAAATCAGGTGTTTAATATCCAATAGGAATAGCAATATGGTATATAAGAATCTTTTGTTCTTCCCTTTACTTTTGAGTCATTTCAGTAATTCGTTTATGTGGCATGCCAATTTGCATATTATAGAATATAATTTTAAAGTTACATATCTGTTTATCCTGAGGTAATGGTGGATCAATACAGAAAACAAAGTAATTTTAGCTTTGGGATTAGAGGAGGAAAAAGAGGTTTTAATAGCAGGGTAGGGATGTTCTAGAATTTAATTGTAACCCCTCCGCCACTTTTCTACACATAAAATAGAAAAACATTACAGATACTAAAATTAAATGTGATGCCAATACTGTAAATCCAGTGTAAGGGTTTATTGTATCACTGAGCTCTTTAAAATGTTAACATTCCTTGGCTTCATTTAGAAGCATTAACTAATTCCAGGTGAGTCACCTCAGACAACAAAGCCCACTGTTGGTAGACATCCATCACACAGAGCATGAGGTAACAATTCTCCAGGGGCATGTGTAGATGTGAGAATATTTTGTTATGGTGTGGTGACTAACATTCCTTTATTTCTCATTAGTTTATACTGTACTCTATTATATAAAAACTAATTTCTGTTAGCTTCTACATTCAGTTAATGTACACACATCATTTAATGAACATAATATACCTTAAAATATTAAATTACAGCCTTTCTGCCCCCCAGGTAGACTGCCAGACATGGTGGTATAAATTAATATGTAGTGCTGCAAAGCTAAAAAATTCCATTTAGCCAAGAAGACTGAAAGCAGCTCCCAGAGGCAGGGCTGGAACCTTCTGCTGTAGACCACTGAAATCAATGGAAAGACTTACACTGACTTCATTAATTGCTAAAATAAGGGTGGGGATGGAAGACAAAGATCTTTGGAGAACAAATTAGGGAAGCAGGTTATATTTCTCCACTAGCAGTTGAAGTTTTTCTTAGAGATAAGTAAGCATTCAGTCACAGGTTGCCTAAATAACTATTCTAAGGTATTTCTAAGTGGCTCTTTGCATATCAGTATGATTTAGCTGTTTTCAGGTATAAAATGCATCCATTGTTTTTACTTGATCTAAAGAGGAAAGCTTAGCGTTGTCATTATCATCACAAGCAATGGGAGTCATGGTTTGAAATGCAGGTGGCTAAAGTCACCTCAGATGCTCACAAGTATTCTGGCCTGGCCTATGAGGGCCATGTCAAAATTGTGCTACCTGGCAGAATTGAAGACAATGGGAAATGAGCAGTCCCTTTAGACCTTGCTCTCTGCTGTCCTTTTTATGTTACTTGCACTATAATGCCACAGTTATAGAAAGATCAGGAAGAAATGGAATTTAGACTAAAGGAAGCAAGATTTTAAAAAAACCAAACCCAAACAGAAGGAATCAAGACTAAAAATAGGGAATCTAGAACTCAGCTCTAATCCCAGAAATTATGTGATTTCTGTTTGCAGACTAGCGTTCATTATGATGAAGTCAACTACTTCTGTTGCTTAGGTCTTTTATTAATTGGTCACATGGCAGCTGTGAAAAGGCCAGTGTTTTGTTTTAGCCAAAATGCATTCACAAGATCAAACTGAGTTCACTTTTTTTAAATTCCTGTAAAGCAGCATATTATGCCTCTGATATTGAACCTTCTCCTTTTCACTCAGGCCAAATTTTCATATATTATTTTTCAAAACACCTATTGAGTTGGGATAGAAGAAACTAAGCAACTCGTGACATCATTTTTCATTTAGAAAAATATGATGTAATCATAGAAGATTATTATAAATTGTTTCTTTATTGTAAATAATATACATACAGATGATGAATAATTGCAGGCAAAGATCAATTAAGAAAGGTTGTCTTAAATGTGACCTATTTTATTTGTCTATGATTATCACTGGTCAAATGCAATTACGTACTTTTCAAATTGCAGCTCTGGAAAGATGGGTTAAATGTCACTGTAAATTGCAGGTTTTAAAAAAAGTAAGTAATATATATTTCTTGACTATTTTTAGGGTTGGGTTTTTTTGTCTGATGATACAACCAGAGCTAAAAGCAATCAGAGCTGACTCAAAACACACTCAAAATATCCATTTAATTTTACTAAGCCTTGGACCTAACTGTAGGAGCAGAAATGTCTTAGCACAGTTGGCAGTCTTAAGTAGATGCAATGCCACAGCAAAAATACTACTGCTTCTGACAAATGGGCAAAGTGTTGTCAAATAACTTCACTGAGTGCTCCTAGTAACTATGAGAGCTCCATCATAGGCAGATGAAATCTGGGATCTAACTGTTAATATCTATATTAACAGAGGCTAAAGAGACACAGGATGGCTTCTTGCATGAGTAAATGACCAGCAAAGTAGGAATTTGGGCCTTTTTAGAATCATCTTTCTTTGTGGCAGTCTAGTTAGATTGTTGCAAGAAGGATATTTTTAATTTCTGATTATGCACTGATATTAGGTCTCAGTGTAATGATCTGCTACTGAATTTCACTTCCAAAGTACAGTAGGTATGTGTATATATGGGTGTGTACTAATAACTTTCCTGATTATCAGTCAGAATTTGCCAGTGATGAAAGAAAATTTTCAGACCTTTCTCATTCTTTTTATAGTGGGACAACTTCATGCAGCTTTTGGCATGCTTCACTGCTCTAAGAAACATAGCACTTCTGAATTTTCAGGTGATTTATTTTGAATTTCAACCCCCTCCTTCTTTGCCCTATGGATTTTGTGCAGTACAGCCAGAGCCAAGAGGAATGTGAAGCTGTAATTTTGTTGAAGTATTGCAGTGATGTGAACCTACTCCTCAAGAGTCCCATCCTTGGTAACATATTATTTGAATTTTGCTTTAGAGAACATAGCAGGATGGGCAATATCCTGTCTTTATGAGTGTGAATGCACAAGCACGTGCTCAGAATCATCACACCACCAGATGTTAAGAAGAATATCTGTAGGCAGCAGGTTTACTTGCCAGGTTGCAAGGTATCAGAGCATTTGGGAATCATTTTAGTTGACAGACTCTCTCTGACTATTTCTGGATGTGTTCCCTCACCATTACAGATATGAGACTAAGCATCCTGCATGATCTATGAATGGAGAGCTCTTGACAAAAAAATTAGGCAATATTCCTAACAGTGAAGACCAACTCCCAACTTTTTAGCCTTTTTTTTTCCTCTCAGCTTCCCCCCCGCCCTCCACAGCTTTTCTTCATTCTGTGCTGTTGTTGGATACATCTTCTTCAGATTTATTGTACCAACAGTCAAGTTTTGAGATTCTTTTGAGGTGTGCTGGCACTGGCATTTTCAATCTGTAAAGCTGTCCTGAACACTTCAACATAACCCTCTTCTGGCAGTGCTGCAAGCAGTGCATCAGTGGTGGGTATCAGATCTGAGCTAATGCAGGTCAGATTTCATGGTGCCTGCTGATATTTATGGGGATGGAAAAAATAAAATGGATTTGCCCAGAATGTTGTAGCCTATTTCAAATGCAAGTAAAGGGGTCATGAATCTGAATCCCTCATCTATCATAACTGCTGGAGGTAGAGTGTGGCTGGGACAAAGCCAACCCTATGCATCAGAGCTAAGCTGTGAGCTAAGGAAAAGAGGTTTAGTAAGAATGATCATTGATAGAAATCCACTGAAGTGAGTAGAAGTGTATTTGCCTACTGATATGATCCTGCTGCAAGCTTACTTTTCACCTCCTTTGACCACAAACTGTGAAGCTTCACTCTCTTTCTCCCCTTCATATCATGAAGCATCTCATGTTGAAGAGGGAACACAAACTATACCCCACACCAAAGAAGAAAACTTGTAGAAAAAATGTCCTCCAACTTCTTTCAACCTTTTTTCTGCTGGGAAAGGTTGGCTGACAGGGATATTAGATACATCCCATTGATTATCTCACCACTAGTGTTGACATGTGAGCTGAGAAAATGAGCAAGGGTTTTTTACTTTTCTTTAAATGTTTGGATCATGACAAACAATTTGATTTTGTGTACAGATCACTCTTTAGTAAATGTAGCCACACCTAAAATAAGCTGCTTTGGTATGAGTCAGAGCTGTGTCCTGGAGCCAGAATAAACTTGCCTCAGGTCCTGATGGACCTGAATTGACAACCATCAGGCACTCACTTTATTGACATCTGTGATAGGATAGAGAACTGCTTCTTATTTTTGCTGACTCTCTTACTTCAAATAATTAAAATTTAGAACATCACAAGCACTCCTCAGTGAAAAAAGGACAGGTTTTTTTGGCTCATATCCTTTGAGATGGAATGAATTTTGACCATCAACTTGTGGTGTACAGTTTCACAAGTGCAAGTCTTGGAAGATTTCACAAAATTCTTTGCACAAATATGCATGCTTACTTTTGAATCTTAGACTTAAAACTCAGTATGGTTTATTTTCAATTATGAATCTAAGCTTTGAGAGTGCTTTTTTTAAATGGGGTTAATCTGATACAGGAAAAGAGGATAACTTTTCCATCTAGATGCATAGATTGCATATGCAAACAGGAACAGAAATTGCCTACAGAGCCTTCATGCTTCAGGTGTACTGTGTGCTTATTTTTATATTCAGCCACGAACACATCCTGTGATAATATTCCACTCCTTTTGTTTTACAGTAACAAATGAAGACTAAGACATTAAAAGCAGGGTAAAAGAAATGAAAAAATGTCAGTAAAAGCAGCTGATGAAAACCTTATTAGAAAGCTATGCATGTCAGGCTGTGATCCTTCTGTAATGTATATGTTTGTAATAACAGCTCTGAATTCTGCAGGGACCTATAAGTAATGAAGAAAATTGGTCAAGCAAAAAAAGAAGTTATTGGAAACTTGAGTGCTGTTGAGTCCCATAATATGCAAACTGTGCATCTGCATAAAATAAACCTGTGCCCTGCTGATAGGTTTTATATTGTTCCCCTTGTATACATCAATTTGTTTGCTGGGTTGAGTTTACTCCAGTAAATGTTTTATAGTGAGAATTATGTCCCCAATTTCCATGAGTAGTCAACATTCATTGTCAATTTAATATCAATAACAAGGCAAAATGTAAAACTGAACAGGACAGACAGTGTCTCCAAGGAGAAAGTTGCCCTCTTACCTAGAATGGAAAGCTTCTGGTGTTAATATATCTTTCCCAGTTGAGGAACAGAATAACAAGGGGAGAGAAGAGAATGATCAAAGCATTGCAAATATTCTGGGAAGCAAGCTAAAGTGTGGAATCAAGTCAAAGGACACCAATATGAAGAGTCAGGCTTTACAAAAGACAAAAAAGAAGGAAAACAAAACCAACAAACTGTAGTGAAGGGAAGCTACTTATTTGCCTAGAAAGACAGACACTAAAGAGGCAGGAATAGAGTCTGAAATGGGAAAAGAAACAAAACCTATTGACTTAGAACAAAAGTTGCACAGAAGTTGTAATGTACCAGAGTACCAAAAATTATGTGTTTGAAACTCTTACAGTAATGTGAATGAAGACTAAAAGGAAACACCTTGTGCTCAGCAAGGTTTTGAGATGGGACAAGCATGTCTTGCCAGGAAAGCCTTAGGCTCTGTCTTGGTTTCTTTCTTGGTTCTACTCTGTCAGAAAAAGTTTGATCTGAGGGAGCTGCCTTGAGTAAACCTGATGATAGCAAGCTGGTGGAAATTATGAAGCTAGAGAAGTGAAAGCAAGTGAAAAGTTCAGTATTTCCTTGCCTATGGGAATATGGAATGGTAGAAGGCAGGAGGGAAGGGGTGATGTGGGAGAGTAGGTTAATAGATTACAAAGATGGTGGTCTGTTGGAGGAAGTAGCGTTCATTCCTTTAGATGTGTTGCTTGTTGTGGTGAATACAATGCCTGTCAGATGCCTGTAAATGTGGTCTTGAATTGCAGTCCTGAACTTCAGCCACAGACTTTTAGTAAATACTTTTGAAAACATGGTGTTAGAGGTTCTGCCTCCACAGAACTCACTTTCCAATAAGTAGACTTTATGGGACGTACTCTGGGGGAAGAAGATGATTTAGGTACTCAATAATCTTTCCTCTTCTGCCCTGTGGAGAAATCTTCAGACTGGCCAGCAGGCCCAGAATCAAGGAGGGTGCTAGGCTGCTGCTGGAGAGATGATTTTATATTTGAGTACTGGAATTTCTTTTCGGTGCTGCCATCATCAATATCAGCTATTTGTTTGTTTCTCAACCCATGCAAGGTACTTCTTTAATATTAGAGTTGAGAATTAATACATACATCCCTTTTGAAACATTAACAGGTTTTACGAAAATTATAAATTAGCAAATCAGAACAAATTTTAATTCAGTATTAACTATAAACTTGAAATCAGACTAACATTCAAATGTAACTTAGCTTCCTATGCATCAGTACATTTGGAATAGGCTGGGGATACGGACTGAAGTTTCAGCTGATCATGTAAGAAGAGAGAAAGGGCTGCTCTTGTATGGGACTCGCCTTATCTGCTGTTGGCCATCTGAGGGCTGGGTGTCTAAAGCAGGCAAGTTACCTAAGATGATCTTGTGGTTACCAGAGAGACCCAGGACAGCTCCATTCCATTTATCTTATGGTATCAAAATAATCTTTGCTCCTTACAGTATGAGCTGGAGTTCAAGTCTTTGTACAGCCTGAATGGTTTATGAAAGACAGGTTCACTGTGAATTCCCAGGAAAAAACAGAACTGCTTGTATGAGAGCTTTTCCTCAGGTTTGTTCAAGTATTAAGTCAAAAACTACAATCTGTTTGGCTTCAAGATGAAGAGAAGCAATATTTACACAACTATGCCCAAGTACATGACACAAAATGCAGGTATACTATTTATTTTCTGGTCTATATAAAGAAAAATGTCAAACGAAAAAGTCTATTCTTTAGAGTGACAGGCAAATTCTCAGTGTAATTCCATTTAAAATTCAAGTGTCCTCTGTTTTTAAATATTAGTTTGACAGACAACAAACAAGAAATCTTAAAGCTGGTAAATACTAAAAAGGGGAAAATGTGGCCATATCCCTAAAAACTTTGCAGCTGACTTTCAGAGTACACAGCCACTTCTGTAACTGTGGATATTACCAGCTGCATCTCCAATTTACTGAGCTGCTTTATTTTCAGATGTAGCAGTGGAATAATGTGTAAACTTATTTCTACTTGATAACATCCTTGAAAGAAATCTCCCAGAAAACACCAAAGACCATTGAAAGAAGAAACACTCTTAAGTTACTCCAACTAAAAGAATATTGGTTTAAATATGCTGTATGCAGGCACCATTACTTGAACATACGTTTTATTGCACAATAGAGCTGATAGCGATGATACATCTTCCCCCTAAACTTGTCACTCTTCCAGGTAGCAATACTTAAGTAGGCACAGTATGTCACATTTTATGGCTAGGAGAATGCCCAGGACACTAAGTCAATCTCTTTCCGTTTGGTGTCTTGCATCAGTGAAATAAATACTGATTTAACAGCTGTCACAGACTCCACTGCACACATCACCTGAAGATATGATGTATTAGAGATCATGCTAGGGTGGTACATCAAGATAAAGGGAACTGGTTTTTTGCAGTAGGCTGGACACAGTGGGCAAGTGGAGTATGCTTCACAAAATAGCATTAATTGGTTTGTCCATAAAGGACAAGAATAAATAAAAGCCATTAAGTTTCATCTGTGTGTAGTATCAGGGTACATGCCACAATTGTAAACTGTGAAAATTAAGTCTTCTTTCCTTTATTTATTCTACTTGTCTCAGGGTTAATCAGCTGTAGCACCAAACTAACTCCTTTCAGTCTTGCACAAAAGCCTATAATATATCACAGAATTAGGTTCACAGGTGGCTTGTTGTCAGTGAGGCAAGAAGTTCAGCTTAAGAAAGTATAACATAGAGGTTTATTTTGTATTCCCTTAACAACTGTATAGTATGCAGAAACATGCAAATAGTTGAGTTCAAATGGCTGTTAACATTCTTCTTGAGTACTGATATAATAAGGAAGTAATGCCATAAAAGTTCACAGTAAAAAGGTACATTACATTCTCTTGGTAGTAGAGTCTTAATTTGTTAGCCACAAAGGCACTGGGATGGGAGACTAGAGTACAGTTTAAATGGATACCAGTGCAGGTACAGCCAAAGGAAAAGTATGCATTAAAATAATGATTTCAAAATTTTTTTTTTTTTTTTGACAAATAGAGCATGCTTAGCCTTAACAACGTTCTTACAACCCATGATGCACAGTATCGGGTGAACACATAGTTTAATGTTTTCCAGCACACCAGTTAGAGATGATTGGCCAGGCTGACACATAGGTCAATTTTCCCTGAAACAGAATTTGGGAATGGATACCTAAAAATACCTACTCTGCTATTAGTCTGGTTTTTGTCTATAGCCCATGTCAAACTCTTCTTTTAAATTTGAGTTAATTTTTGATGAACTTTAATTTTTAATGAATTTTAATTTTTTTTTTCTCTGTAAGCCTTTTTAATCTATGTTTCCCTTCACCCAGGATGGGAGAGGGCCCATTATCTGTACCAAGAAGAGAAGAAATAAAAAGAAACTGAGAGCCAAATTAAACTGAAACTAAGCAGGTGCAGTTTCACTGAAGTTAAGAGTGAAACCTGCCGTCCCATTTATTTAGCCAATATAGCTCAGCTAAAGCTTAATGCAAGAGCCTGCATAGCTAGATGATTGGGCAAAGTTACCCATCCATGGTATGTCATCTCAGGCATGAAGTCCTATGACAACCTGTGCCTACTCAATGACTGTTTCATCCTCCTGTCTGCTAATAATATTTCCATATAGTGTTGGTTTATTCCCATTTCCAGTCCCAAATTCCTACCTCTTTTCTACTGTCCTGATGTTATAGTTCCCCTGTACCAATTTATCCTATTTTTTTTCTCTTCTGCTCTTACCCTCTACTCCACTTGCAGCAGACATTGCTGTGTTGAATCTTGTTTGTTCGTCTAGGGAGCAGAGGATGAAGAGCCTTAATTCAGTGGTGTCATATCTGAGATCTGCCAAGGTGATCTGGGATTAGTGATCTTAAGGTGAAATGTGTAGTGGCACAAATGCAAGAACTTTGATGCTCTCTTCACCATATGTCTGTAAATATCTATAGTGTGTGCTGCTTTGACTTAAAATATTTTTGAAAGTTAAATCTTCAATTTTCAGTTCCAAAAATCGTAACAACTGGCAACAGATATCCAAAAGTGGCCTCAAAAGAATAAATGTGCTTTGACATATTTCTTTGTTCTTTTAAAGTAAATGAAACAATTAGTCCAAATGAAGCACTTCATCACTGAAACCCAGAGGAATTTCTTGGCTGCTGACAAATTATGAATAATAATAAAAGAAGAGAGTGCAGAAAGGAAGGAGGGGTCATGAGAGTAGATAATCTGTGGGTGACAAACAAAAGCCAATTTCAAGGACTCTTGAGCTGGGTTAACTTCTGCTGAAATGTTCAGTTTCTGTTTCAAAGTGTTCAGTAAGCCAAAAGTGTTACAGTGGATTGTATAAGCTTCTGCAAAGTGCTTTGTGCACTCATTTTATTTCTATCTTAAATAACTGATCATCCTCCAGTTTCATGTAAAACACTGTCAGTGGAGATCTTTATTTCTATTAGTAGAAAGCATGTTCACTTGCAAATGTAGCTTGAATCGCATAAGGACAAGCTGAGCTTTCTACTTTTCTGCTTTCTGTTAAACCCTATTTTATTTTGCAATTGTCTTGCCCATCTCCACCACATTTTTCTGTTTGCTTACCTTTCTATCCTGTCTGTCTGCAGTTGCTTAGGGCACAGGCTCTGTCATTGTTGCTGTAGGTCGTGCTCACTTTATCTGAAGTCTTTCACTGAACAGGGCCTTCATTCCTGAGGGATGTGACAATGCACTACATTAACGTACAAGCCATGTATATGTGCATGTGTGTGTGTATTGATATCAGTCAGGATCTATGTGAAATCTCAGTATTATCTGATGGCACTTACACTCTTCTCACCACGGAAGAAAAATGTCTGCCTTTAAAATCCCGGGATTCATGGACGTGTTGAGGTAGCTGTTCAGCTTCAGAAGTGAACAATATTTTAAGTAAAATCTTTATCTTGTAGAAGAAGATGCTGAAATACAATTAAGTGGCTTTGCATCCAGAACATTTCATGAAGTAAAGAATGAAACAGAAATACTGATGTGGTCCTTCAACAATTTATATTTCCTATTTTAGAAGTCTATATATTTTAGGAAAGCTCTTAAATCAGGTATAGTTTGATGAGATGCGGTTATCACAGATGGATTAAAAATTCATCTGACTACAAAAGAGCAGATCTATTTTGCTACCATGCACCTCATGTAGTGGACACAAAACACAATTCTTCATTCTTTCTACACACTCTAAAACTGTGTCCTTGGTGCTTAAGACTTCAACAGGGCTGCACAAGAAAGCACCATGCGTTGACATACAGGAAAGGGGGAAAGAGAGTGTACTACCGTTCAGCTGTATTTTTGTCCATCCTTATGAGCTGATTTTGGTTTGCACAGATCAGGAGGAGTCTCAGGACAGTGTCTACACTTGTCACTAATTTGTGTTTTAGGGGTTAGTTGTGTGGCTGGGTAGCACAATAATGCGGTTTGTAGACTCAGTTACTCTGCCGCTGAGCATGCCCAAATGGTTTTGAACCTGCTCACAGAAATAGGTCAGACTATGCCAGAAAGTCCCAATATTTCAAAGATGCAAGTGTGTCGTTTTACTGTAAAGCTTCCTAAGGTTATTTTGTTACCTATTACAAAATTATATCCTAGGTAATGCTGCGTGAAGTGTCCCTAAGATCTGCTACACCCGTCACCCATCAGATGCTGCAGGCCAAAACCACTGCTTTTGTAACTCCATTGACTTCAGAAGTTTGCATGAGGGAAGAGTTTGGTCCATTTTAACTAACTATAATACACTGTTCTTTGCAACTTCCCAGGTGTATAATTCTTATAGCCTTCTTTCATAGAGTAAAGGATATTAATTTTAGAAACAGTAGATTTTACAGATCCCAGGATATTTGCCCTAACCATTATTTTGCTTTGAGTAAGTAGGCTCTCTGGCTTACTTTCAATTGTGGGGAATTATATCACAGACATATTAACAGCTATACCCCAGTTAAAGTGTGTACCACTAGGGATTGTCTTCAAGCCCAGTAAGTTTGCTATTATTTCCTATCTTAAAATCTGTGCTAAGTAATAAAAATTAAAAAAAGAAAAAAAAAGGTCGAGGTCATACTGCAGCTGCAGTCTCTTTGAGAATTCAGAAGGAAAACACAAGCTAATCTATACCAAAATGACACCTGAAAAAGACACTTGAATAATCTTGGACATGAAAGAAAATTTTAAAAGCCCCACAGTCTCAGCAGCTTTAATATCTTAGAGTTGTAATCACCTTTCCTGGTGATGGGCAGACAGAAGGATGTTTTGTTGGAACCTGGTCCTGTTCTGGGAAGTCCATAAATCCATTTTTAGTTATATGCATGTGATTAAGTCCTATTCCTGTCATGGCCAGTTCAAAGTGTCCTGTTGCCTTATCTCCTTGAAGGGTGAATCCCTTGTAAGACCTTGTATCTTATTTCCTGCAAAGAGCCACGAGGTATAACATATTCTCAGGGGCAGGAAAGGACTGTTGATTACTGCCTTGTGGCTTTTACTAGCCAGTTAATCCTAAGGTGTGTGACTGGAAGCTTGTTTCTCTTATGCTTCCCTGGACATCCTCACCAGATGGCCTACACAATTCTGTAAACTATATCATTCTTGCTTTTAAGACAACTTAGCTCGTGAACACTCAGGAAATCTGTGATGTTGCAAGTAACCAGGTGGTCCCATAATTAATTATAATTGAGCTGATCGGTATTTTAATTTTTAATAATTGACAATAGACTTTCTTTTTAAAGTAGGATCCCCATCAATGACATTGATTTTAAAATGATGAGGATATTTCCACAATTCTTAAAGTTAAAAAAATTATTTGTGCAATTATTATATGTATTTTTTCCTGTGTTCACATTTTTCTCCTCTATAGCCATCTAGCTAATTTTGAAAATTGATTTCCCCTGAGCTAAAATGGGAGGGAAAGGAAACAGGGAAAAAAGGGGGAAAGAAATGGAAATCTGTAAGTGAAAGATTTCTTTTAAAGTGCTAAAGCAAAAAGGTGAAAGACTTGAGAATGGGGAAAGAAAACTTGAAATAAAATTAATCACAAACAGGAGAAACGGTGTGGAAATCATTAATGAAATTGCTTTCCAGCTTTTCTACCATTTTGTCTCAGCATAGTTCCAAGATGGACATTTTAGTGTCTCTTTCACAATTCCATTTCAGGGCTATGGAAGAGAGGTTCCAATTGGTATTTAATTCTTAGACTTACAAATGTGCCTTTTCCCAATAAATAGAGAATCAATGATGCACTTTATTGTTTTTTCAGCTTTCTCAGCAGGGAAGATTGGCCTCTTTACATTGGAAGACCTCTGTCTGTGGTGTATGCATTTCAGAGCCTTCCCACCTGCTTTTGACAAGCTGGGTGAAATATATCAGTAAGTAACACGATTTTGACATAAAAGTAAACTTGTATGTAGTCAGGAATAATTGAATAAGTGAATTCACAGTTCAGTTTGAAAAAACCTATGACTAATAGTAATTCAGTATTAACAGATTATTAACTCAACATTTATTAACGTTTATATGCTAACAGACGAAAATGTTTCACGTATGAACTAGGTACTGTTCTGTTCATAATTAAATGTTTACCTGTGTAATATTTTAGCAGTAGAATAAAGAGTAGCTTTATGTTGAGCCAGGCTACTGATTGGAAGAACTATGCTGTGTTAAGACAGCCTTATTCAAACCTTCCTGCTCCCACTGGGAACACGTTATTGCATGCAAGGGCCATCCTACTACCTTCTCAGTATCAGCAAAGATGATAAGGTCAAATTATTTCACACCTTGCAGAATACTTTCCATGGATGATCTTGTAATGCTAAAATTTAAAAGCCCTTTAGGCAAATACTAGAAACACACACAGTTGGATTGTCTAAATGACACCACTGATGCAGTAGGAAGGAGACAACACAGGGCTATCTGAAACTGGTTACCGAGTGGAAGCTGTGGTGTGTGTCACAACGGCAGTTAGACTGTATGTAAGGTAACTGTAAGTCCATCTGACAAAATCTCTACTAACAACAGCCAAATTCAGCCAGCTTTCCTCTAACACAGTAAAGACAGTGGAAGCCTCACAACAAGATCATGGAGTCTGTTCAAAATGCCTTTCAGATAGTATTTTGGTTCTGATCGTACAGAGACTTAACAACTAGGTTAATTTTGACCATCGCACATGATCAGAGAAGTCAATTTTAAGCCTGCCTATTTGGCATGAAAGAAATACTTTAACAATATATGTAAATGTTTAATTTCCATACAGTCTGATCCAATTAAGTCAAATTGGCATCTTTGCATTAATTAAAAAGAGGACCCCAGCTCAGTTATTTGAGTGCACTGTCAGAATAATTGCCCTGAAATTAGGATCAGAGGCTTTTGTTTTTCATTACATCCTCTAAGTTACATACACCATATCAGGTGTAAGAGATTGTTTTTGAGTCCTACCATCATTTGGAGTATTTTTTTCTCCATCTCTGCTGTTCTTGCAGCACTAAATCCTTTGGGCAATGTTCCTCACAAGAAGAGAGGGGAAAGAACAGTGCATACCAAGAAGGTAGAAAATTTTAATGCCCTGTACAGCATGATCTCCTTCTGTCTTTACTTACCTGGTTATAACAATGACAAAATTGTTGGGCTCTTCAGCTCTTGGAAAGTGGCTGTTTTTATCAGCATTAATTGCTTCCAGGGGGACTAAGCATTAGTAAAGGTAAGTCTTCGCACCATCAGGGACTAATTAGGACAAGTACAAAGGAAAGAGAAGTAGAATGAAGATTGTTCTTATTATTCTTAATCTTGCTATGTATTGTGTTCTGAGCCTAACAGCACACTCCTCTGCTTCTTGCTTGTAACATTACCCATTAGTGTTATAAATATTGTCTAACTTGGAGGACTTTTTTTCCTTTATCCATCCTTACTTTTCATGTATTTACATAAATGCTGCCAATTAATGTTTGGTTTTGATGCTGCTTTCAGTGGGAAGCCACACTTGTGAAGATCAGGTATGCAGTTTAGTGTCCCATTCAAGGAACACAGCCACTGCCGAACAGCTGGAGGTTGATTTTTCCATAGTGACTTTATCTGGACATATATGGGAAGACATAAGGTATGCAGTAGCTAAGGAGGAAGTATATTATTTATTTAACTTTGCTGTTAGCTATCATCATGCTTACACATTTAGGTGGACTATACTCATTATTTGGCATTTTTGAAAGATCAGTGATGGAGGGATGAAAGAATAAGATAGTTTTAGTCTTGTAATAGGTTCATACTGTATATAGTATACTAGATATATAGTATTAGGTATAGCTATAGATGTTTTATATTTATATTATATATATATATATGAAACAGTGTATCTAAGATTAATAATATATTACCAATACTTTTAAAGAAAAGATATAAAATTTGATTCCTGTGTTTACTCAGGGCTTTATCTGACAACTTTATAGTGATATCCCTGCTTGCTTGATGTAGTAATCTGTTATAATGTAACCAAAAGTCAAAGGAAATCAATGTAAATACAAAATAGAAAAGTGTTTTTTTCCCCAGCTGCTCAGTAACACTTCTGAGAATGAGCAGGTAAGTCAACATTTCCAAGGGTGCAGCAGCCCAGGCATGGAGTGAGTCCTTTGCCCAGACATTCTGCAGCCACCGTTGTTCTTCAGGATAGCAGCATGAGCTAGTCAGTTTGTCTTTAGTGTTATGACAAGGTGAAATGTTTTGTTGTTGTTTCTGGATGTTAAAATTCTTAAAGGCTCGTGAGTGTCAAGTTTAGTAGCCATCTTATTTTCTCTTTGTGTAATATATAGCTTTCTAATATAATTAATACTAATTAATCTCTAAACCAATGCATTTTTCAACGGTGTAGGAGTAGAGTACCTCACTGCAGTCACTCTCTAGGGCATTAGAGAATAACCTATATGTAAAAAGCAGAATGTTGTGTTCACCCCTCCTTATTATGGTTCCTGATCACCTGACTTGCCAATCACACACAGGATTTTCCTTAATGGAGGTAAGTTTCACTGACCACAGGACCAGCTGACATGGTAAACTGTAAAATTTGAAAGTTTAATTTATGCTTTTCTGTGTTTGTTCTAAGAAGAAACAATCTGATCAGAAAAAAAAGAAATGCAATAAAGAAAATATTTTAAATTCAACAAAAGAATCCATTTCATCACATTAAATGTTTCCAGAAAATTATTTGCCCTGGAAGGCATTTTTGTGACCTTGTTTATTATTGTTAATATTGTAATTACTGTTTGCTACTACTATAAAATATACTTCAACTTCAAATATTGTCACATGTATCCCATGTACACAAGGTAGACTGTCCTGTTTAGCATCTCTTTGTGTGCAAGTGAACTACTGATAACTAGTTTCTGAGTATTTCTTTCCTCAAACAACTGTGCATCTGTTGTTTAATCTTGACCATCTCTCCCAGTTTGCTTTTGGGATATGTTGGACTGTGTCAAAACTTTGTTATGCCATGCAAATTTACATTGTAATCCTCCCACTCTTTACAAGGCCAGTTGTAAATGAAGGAAAGTAAGCGAGGTTAGCATTTGGGTTTGATAAATCTTTGCCTTTCAGTTTACAGTGCTGTAGGTGCCTGTAAATTGATTGTAATAGTTTCTCCAGATGTTTTCCCAGATAGTCAAATTAGGTTGTCTGTACTATAATTTCCTGAGATGCCTTTTTTTTTGCCTTCTTTTTTAAAAATAGGTAGGATGTTTGATCTGCTCCAGTTTTCTGGATCTTCACTTAGCTCAGAGACACGGGAAAGAGTGAACTTTCCCAGGTCACACTGTGTTCAGAGGCCAGACCAAGAATAACAGAACACATAACAGGTATCTCCTGATTCCAGATATATAACATATATCACCTGATTCCAAATCCACATTATGCCACACTGGCCCTGAAATCTATTTGAACAGTACTAATTACTTTATACTTCCATCTCTGTCATTATTGTAGCTGCATAACCAGAGATTCTGGAGGCAGTCTATAAGCTTTGAAAAAGTCCACTAAAGTTTGAGTTAGCTCCTCAGCTGTTATCAGTGGCTTACTGGCATTGTCTGACATCATAATTCAGAAGCCCAAGGTTAGGCAAATATCGTGATCAGTTCCCACACTGAAGAAAATGCCTTTGTGCCTCTGGTGTGCAGCTACTCTTTAACCAGCCAGCCCTGTCACCCTCTCCCCAGCTATTTCAGTTCAGGAGGAGAAAGCAGGCCCAAACACAGGGAGTCATGCTGGTGCACACAGTGAACATGAATCCCAGTAATCCCAAAGTGGCAGAAATTTGTGACCACATGAAGAAAGGACTCCAGATAGGAGGAATGAGGGAGAAGTCCAAGCTCTGAGTAAGAATAAAGAAATACGAAAGCACTGCTGTAAAGAACCAGACAAATAGCATGGTTTTTGTGAGAGACCTCAGCAATTATTCTTTTACTGGAATCATTAAACCTTTCTGTAATTAAGTGAAAAGCTTGTAATGTTCACATACCCATCTCTGTAGGAATTCCTTGAATATTTTGTTTAGCATGCAGAGGCACAGCTTAAGTTGGCCAATGGTAACAGACCATCCTTGGTTTATTTTTCACTGGGGACTTCTACACCACACAGGCTTTCTGTTTGACCTTTACATTTTCTTCAGAGGACAAGAGGTTGAAGTCTGCAGGATAACCAGAAAATACCCAACATGGCACAGCTGCTCTGGAGAAAACCTAAACTGCTTTTGAGCACAAGAAGTAGTAAACATCTGGGGATCATTTGAAACTGTAGCTGCTCACTCAGTATGGAAGACATGAAAGAAGCAGTTAATGTTTCTTTTCTGGGTAGGGGATTGATCTTTATCACCACTTTCCCTAAACTGTATTAATAACAATCACCAGGGACAGGAGAAGTACGCATATTTTAAAAGGCAGCAGTAGTTGCCCCAGGTCACAGAAGTAAAGGAGGAATTTAAATCTGAGTTTTACTTGTTTTCTATCCAGAAGCATGAACCTCTTCTGTTGGAAATAATTTTTCTGTGAAGTTTGACTGAGACTTCTAAGGATACATACAAATAAATCAAATTAACAACAACAAGAAGAAAGAAAAAAATCCCTCCTGTAAGGCCTCCAAAATAAATCTTTCTCTACTGTACCAAAAAGAACTGTAAATTTTTTCTTCTTTTTCTTTTTGCACCAGGGCTTTTAATTTTTGATTTAAGATAGAAGTATATGAGAAGGTAGTTCTTGCTTCCTAGAACATTTGATCTTCTAGTATTTTCTATACAAAGTCACTGAGGCTGCTTCCATCTATGGAGCCAACAGTCTCTACAGCACCCAGAGGACTGTCCTCCAGCCACCCAACACACATGGCTTGCTTTGTGTGGAAACCAAGTAGAGGAGTGGAGGAGAAGGGATGGTCTTCTGCAAACATACCTGGTGAGGTCGCTTGAATCTACTGATATGAAATATCACTGTGGGAGTACTTCCTTGTATGCCCACAAGACCATGTAAAATGGGACTAGGGAGTCCTTGCTCATGTCTGTTCTGAGTGATTCTGAATCTTCCTGTCTCAGTCCCCACTGACCAAAATAAGTTGAAAGGAATGGCATCCAGTTCCCTCAGAGCTGTCCCCTTTGTTGAAATACTGCCATTACCATGGAGCAAGTTGTCTCGGGAGCCGGTCCATCTGCTCCTCAGCAGTATCTTCCTTCTGGAAGAGATAGGGTCTTCTACATCATCTGTACCTCTTGGATGCTTATGATGAGGGTGGATCAGCACAGGAAGGGTCTGCCCAGAGGGCCCATGGAATTTCTGTCCATGGTGATCCTCAAAACTCAACAGGACAGTCTCTGAACAACCTGATCTAGCTTTGAAGTCGACCATGCTTTGAGCAAGGGTTTGAACTAGCTGACATCCAGCCGTTCATTCCAACTTAAATTGTTCTATGATTCTACTTTAAGTAGTAGAAACTGTATACCTCAGTAGCAGATCTGAGGTCAGAAGTAATGAGGAACCCTGCTGGCTGCAGAAGCCAGACCCTTGGTCAGTTAACAGCTGCTTAACTGAAGTAGCCTTTTCCCCAGCCTCTGAGCTCACCAGGCTACATTCCTGCCTGTCTAATAAATGAGTTGGTTTTCTTGGGTGGAGACTTTTCAGGACCAAGTACAACTATCTGGCATTCCTGAGCTCAGAATTCACCTATGACCACTAATGCTTGACAGCCACCTGCTCTCCCATCAGTGAATCTCCAAGGATGGCAAGATCTAGTGTCTTTCCCAAACCGGAGGAGCCATGGAAGCTAAGAGCCGTCCCTTAGAGCTCTTGCCCCAGGGAAAAGCAGCTGCTCTTCACTCCCAGCTGCTCCTAAGTGTCATCCCTCCTCTTCAGCTCTTGGAAGATGTGGAGTGTTGCTCGCCCTTTCTTCCTTCCTTCTCCTTCCACTCCCATAAGATAAGATGAAGCCTTCCTAGTTCTTTCTACACAGAGCTACAAGACCCAAGGGAAAGAAACATGGGAACCTCTGTGTTTTTCTATGGGTGTAAATGAAAATTTGGGTTTATGCTGTTAAATTCTTACTGAGGAAAGTGTGAGGTGCTGCTTTTGCTGATGTAGTGGAATAATGCAAGTACTAGTCTAAATTTTTAAAAGTTCCTCTATCTGGAGCATGAACTAATGTATGGAGTGAATATGCCATCTCAACAATCTAACATACCCCGCAGGTCTTTATGTACCTTGGGGATGTTTTCTTAGAAAAACCTTACTTTTCTTAACTTTGAGAATGTAGTAATGCACAGATATCAAAAGCAATGCAAGATATTAATGATGTAGGAGATTTTCTAAAATTTCTTGACTATTTTTAAAGGAACCTTTTCTGCACAACTATGGCAAGGCAAATTTCCAAAGCAGCATACTTGAGTCTTGCTGCTGTTACAGATATTAATGGATATTACTTGGTTGAGTCCCCCTGTGGTGCTTTGAAAGGGTACACTTGTGTGTATAATAAATTAGTTTGTTTCCTTGCTCACATTTTTTGAGGAGTAGACCTACAAAAGCATTCTTTCCCATAAGACAGAAGCAAGGCCCACATATCATACTTCATCCCCTCCAAATGGGATATTTCTTTGCTGCACCTGGAAAGAATGCCAGGATCCCAGCTGACAAAAATTGGATTTCAGTGAAGTCAGAGGGGAACATGAAATCACTGAAGGAACAGACCACATATAAACCCAACAGCACAAATTAAGGAAAGGTTCTTATCTGTCACAGACTAATTGGCTAGGGCCTACTGGTTCATATATCAGATCTCCCTGCTGTTCAGAGAATCTTGAGTAAAATAAATCTGTGCCAGAAATAATTTATACTTGTATGTCTATATCTGTTCATAGATCACAATGTGGCCTGCTTCCTATACACCCCTTCCGTTTGCAAGCATCACCACTGATTTAAAAAGGGGCTGTATGCATCTACACTAAAGTAAACAGTGTTTGTAAAGTTAGACACCACGCTCATTCATCTTTATTGGGTCACATGTCGGTAAGGGTTTTGTTAAGTGCTCTATTATTGTGAAAGTCAGTTTAATGACTGCATACTATAAAAGTTAAAGCAATTATATGTAATGCATAATGAACAATATGACTTCCAAATGTTCACATGTAATGCATGTCAGATTTCAGTAGGAAAACAAAACAAAACAAAACAAACCCCTCAAGGTTGCAGTCTGCTCTGTAGAAGAGCCACATGTTGTAACCTCAGAACCTCAAATTATCAGCTGGATTCTGTGCATGATCAGAACAGTGGAATCTATGCCATATTCTGCCCTTTATTTTCTTGAATCTGGCTGCAGTAATGATCGGATATGCACTTCTGCCAAATGCAGTCAGTGTTTGATCCACATACAGATCAGTGAATTGATCTATACGTTTTTTCTCATGGCATATCTCATTCTGACATAATTTTTGTACGGGATGTAACAAAGACAGATACACAAATAAGGAATGACCTTTTCTAAAATTCATCTGTGGTTGCCCTTCTTATATTACTTTTGGTAAGGTGAAAACATCTATAGACACCAAGGGAGATTGAGGACCATTGCACTCTCATACTGGAAGAAGTAGCCTTTTGTGAAACATTTAACATCTAAATACTCTGGACAGATAAAAGAAGCAGATTCACACCTTTCTAGAAAGAAGAGTAGAAGTGATCAGTCATGGTTGCCAAGAACGCCTTGCCTTTGTCAGAAGAACCTCTTGAGGAGGCCAGTTAGTCTTGTTCCAGTCCTTCAGTGCAGATTTCCATGTCCCACACACCTTTCCTATTTTCTGTGTACCTGCTTCTGCTGTTCTTACCCAGTGATGGTGCCTTCTTTACCATACAGTGTTAATTTTTTTTTATTATTAGAACCGTAGATGTAAGTTACCATAGTAAACTGAGTTCAAGCCATTCAGGAACTGCTTACCTGTCCCTTCTGGCTCACCTTTTCCTTCCCCAGAGGCAGTGGCACATAGGAAAGAGGTAGGGGTAAAGGCAAGGATAGCAGCTGCCTCAACTGTCGAACTCTGGTCTGTTTGTATTCATGAGTTGGCAGTCTGAAATTATACAGCAGTTCAGTCAAAGAAAAGTTCCAAATAAAGATAATTCAATATAAAAAGGACAGTGGGAAAGCCTGGCTGGACCACTCAGATGTCTCAGACTAGATTTCTCTGAATTCCTCCTTTGCAGGTGAACCTATTTATATGAGAAATATGGCCTCAGGCCCTGAAGTTTTGAACACTTTATCAAAATGCATTGATCATGATTTTGCTGAGGATTGCAGTATTTCTTGAAAAAATCATATGAAGGGTTTGTTTGTTTGGTTTTTTTGCAGGTTTTTTTGCACCTACAGAAATATTGTAAAATTCTGTTCTGAAGAAAATCAGCTTCCTGGGAACTTTGCAACTATTCAGATTAGTTTCCTGTAAGTTGCTTAGGAGTATTCCCTTCAGAAAAATAAACCAACAATACCCAAACAAGGCATTTGAGTACCACATTTGGAAACAAAACATTTTATATATTGAAATAAAATTTTATGTATGGAATTTTATTTAATACAACATTAATGCGATTTTAGGTAAAGCTGTCCAACAGGGCAAAGCAAATGCTTGAAAGAGTTTTTATTTTACTTCTTTGCTTATACTGTGGTTGGTATAAACTGCTTTTGTTAGTTTAATAACAAGGGTGGGAAGAGGCCAAGCACTGGGAGATTAATTTAAAAACTAGCTCAGAAGAATTAGTCACAGGAGAGCAACTTCAGGGTGTCTGGCACATATCAGCATTTTATTTCATTGTAACCAAAATATTGCACATGGATTCATAAAACACATTTGTTGGGTTTTCTTTTAAGTTTCACGGTTTGTTCTTTTAAAACCTGTGGTAGGTCAGAATTAATGGTAGCAATTTCCTTTGCTAATGACCTCAAATATACTGTTTTTAATCCCAAGTAGATGCCTTTTTAAAAAAGGGCTGGAGGCTCTTCTAGCAGTATTGAGATAAAGCATGATATGACACTTCTAAATTAATGTATCTACATTTGTATTAAAAACTGCAGTAAGCCTCAGCAGAATTATTTTTAAACTGCTGCAAAACATATTTAGTGTTCATAGGCAAAACATTATACGGAGATAGTCTTTGTACAAAGATACTAACATCCGTCTGAATGTTGTATGTGAGATTATAAAAAAATGCAGTGATTACAGGAATGTAACAGAAACTTAATCAGTTTTTTTTAATATTTATTATCACTCATGTTTTCCTGGTCATTTTTTCTCCCTTTTGACAGAGAGGAAGAAACATCACAATCCATTCTTTTAAGTAGGATTTTGTAGTTGTATAAGCTGCTTGCTTGCTTTCTGTATTTTAAAGTGTCCAACAGGGTAGTAGATGATAGATTTGTCAATGTTCTTGGTATGAAATTCACAGGTATGTGTATAGGGGACATATCTCTGTGTGAAGCATTTGTATCCTTGGACCGCTTGAAGGCATTTTCATACTACGTTTCATACTACAAAGTTATGTTACTGGAGATTACACAGTTTAAAGTAATCTGTAGAGAAGTTAGGGTTTTTTTCATATTTTATTTTTAGTATTTAGAGCATATGATCATTATTAATTGGATTCAGACTAAGTAAGTGCCAATAAATTCCACAGGCCTATAGGCCAGAGATGTATCAAGTGACTTTGTCCTACAAAGATGAAGGAAGTAAATTACTTCTTACATTGTGTAGTTCCAGGCTGTGATTCCATAATTGTTAATACAAAGTCTTTGCTGATGCACACAGTGATGCAAATGTGATCTGGATCAGACACAGGTATACAGTTGCATTACAGCTGAGTGAGTCAGTGCATTTAGTTCAATCTTTATGCCATCTTTATGCTTTTAGATATTCTCTAAAAACATGCAAACATCCCCAAAACCCCCAAGTCTGTGAAGTGAGTCTCTACCAGATTGGTAAGCTGTATTGCGTGGCTGCAGCAATTTTGAGCCAGTAGTAGAAGTCCATGAAGTGGAGGTTCTTGTTTGGTCCATGATTTAAGAGGGAAACAAATGCCTGGGAAGGCTACCGAATTAATGGACATCTTGTTCATCATTGTCTAGACGTAAGTGTGGACATATTTATTTATCTTCCATGATAGAGAAGACACAAAATTCTGGCTACAGCTGACCTGTTACCAGCAACACTTGTGCTAGCTCAGCAGAAGGCCAAGAAACATGATTTCCAACCTAGTAAAGAGACACCCACTCTGATAAATATCTTATGAGAGGAGGTGCGAGTGGGCAACTGCAAACAACTTAATTCAAGCGTGCAATGTCATACGTTAAAAATCAAAATAAGCATTTTTCTCTTAGTGAAAAGAGAGTCTTGGTGTGATAGGGGTACTTAGGTGATGAAAATGCTGTATTTGAAGCAGTCTAGCCTCTTCTTTTTTCCCCTTCCAAACGGCAGCTTCACATTTCATCAAGGTCGCATCAACACTTCATCTTTCTAAGAAAGATTAATAGTGTGCCGTAAAGTTTCCCGTGTGTCTGCATCTATCTGAGGAGCCTTTAAAACCTTATCTTCTCAGCAGGACTATTTTTTTTTTTTAACCCAACAAAAACAACAGTAGGGGTTTGCCCCAGTGACCTCATCCAGTCTCTTTCCGGAGTCATAGCAGCTTGTTTTCTGAGTGGATATAGCACTGCACTTCAGAGGTGGCTGCTTTTTAATTAGTTTGATACTGTTTGTGAAGGGAAGACCTAGATAAAGGTAAGGTATTCAGTGAGTTTTTTCAAAAGAAGTGACTAATAATCAAACTCTTTTCTTATTGAAGCCAGTCACAGGCTTTAAGAGGACCTGAGGCAGGGCACCAGTGGATATTTATGAAAAATCCATCCCTGCACTGTTGGGTTAATTTAGGATAAACAGAAATCAAATGCATCTTCCTTTGTTTACCTATTCATTTCTTCCATAGGGTTTTCTAGTTACTGGCTGAAAAGAAACAATTCATCTCTCCATTTTCTAAGCATGGAATTGTCAATGGACTCTTCCCTTGCTGTAGATGTTGACACAGGGAAATACTGTTTCTACTTTATATCTATAGCATGTTTGTTTCTGGCATTTGCACAAAGACTGGCTGTGTTTATTTTCAGGTACTGTTTACATAGTTCCTGTGGAACTTGGTTTAATGATAATCCTTTTGATTCATCTGCAGAACAAAACATCTTTTTATGGGTTTGTACAAAAGACTTTAAATGGCTGAAAAATGAAAGACCATTTAAATGCATTTCTCTACCTTCCTTTCACCAGTGTAATTTTTCTGAATCACCTTTGTAAAGGAGTGGCACAATTTGTCATGCATTTCTAGATAGCTCAACACATGCAGGTTTTTATTTAAATACATTTGCTGTCAGAAGTTTTGTGCAAGTGCCATCCGGGGGCAGCCTGTTTTAAGACAGAAGCTTTCCAATGCAGGCAAAGTACTACGGCAGCGCCTACAGGGAATTCATGTCTCTTAAGAGCACAGCTCTGATTTTAGAAGTTTATTTCTTGTTCTCAAGCACAGGACTTATCCCACCCTATCATATAATTTCAAAGCATCCTTTGAACAAAAAACCTACATGCAGAACTAGTGTTTTGGAGTTTTTTAATTTATATTTTTATTAGGCTCCTTATTACTGATGAGGGCCTGATCATAATCCTGGAAGCTTTACTACTCTTCATTTGCCAAGACCCAGCTAATGTTTGTTTGTGTCCCACAAAGGCCCACAGACTCACAGCACACAAACAGATATAGCAAAGCAGGGACCAAGCAGAACTGCATCAAAGGCCTTTTTGTGAAAATATGGACAATGCTATAAAACTAACCTTGTGTTAACCTACCGAAGAACAGAGGACAAGAATTCTGAATGCCAAAATATAGGGAGATGTGTGAAAGGGAAAACTTATACAAAAGTAGGCAGACTGAATAAAACGATTTATCTTTAAGCCACACAAGTCATGGTAATTAAATTAGGTCAGGCTGGCTATAAAGCTACAAAAAGCAGGCTGTAACTAATTTAGAAAGAGACAGAGAAGACCTGAAAAGAAAACAGATTGACAGCCCCCTATTATTTTTTATCTAATCAAGGCAACAAAACTTAAGAAAGAGGAAAAGGAAAAAAAAACCAAAACAAAACACATTGATTTATCAAGATTTTCTCTCAAACCATTAGGACAGACAAAAGCACGTAGTCACATCTTTGATATGTGAAGGTTTTCACATTGTTGTTAGTGCTAACTGAGGGTTACATGCATACAGATTTTACCCCTGAGAAAAACAGAATAACTGAATGCCTTAAAGTTCAGAAAGTGGTGGAAAGTATAACAAAGAATAAACCCAATCTGAGCTTTATCATTACAGTATTATTTCACTGAATCATTCTGAGCAACCTTATCATCTGCTGCTATGTGAAGAGAATTCCTAAACATCTGTGAAAAGAGGACAATTAGACTTTTATTTAAAACCATTTCTTCATAAAACCCACCTGCCAGTTCATATTAAAACAACTCTTTTTGAAAATGGTTTCAAATATTTGCTTTGAATTTGAATGTGTCAGGTTGTACAGGGTATGGGAACTACGATTCTTGGAAATTAAGAAGGGAAAGATTAGGAGTTTATTTATAGATGTGGATCCAGGCTCATTAAACAAGGTTTAAAATAATATTTCAGTTGATTTCTACAATAGTTTTCATTCTCCAAGTGATTAGAAAAATTAGCATTCTAAGGCTGTCTGAAGGGTGAAGAGGACTGTGTGAACAAAATGGGGGAAGGGCATAGACAAAAAGCCCAGCTTGGTTTGTGTTGGTGTTTAACAGCAAACAACCCTTTCCCACCCTGCTTCTCTTTTATGCCTGTTTTAGTTTTAAGTAACTTCTAAAGGTTTTCCAGCAGCAGATGACGCTCAGCCACTACATTCATCTGAAATAAGATACGAACTTTGCCCTGTGAAGAAAATATTTGAGGTTTTCAACACAATTAAGGGGTTGCAAATTCTCTGTGAAAATGGAAATTCCCTCCCATTTCTACCAATAGGTCCCCGAGGGTGAAGTTTTGACCCCGTCGAAGTCAATGGAACCTTCACTCTCTTTCATTAACACAAGAGTCATCTCTCATCCCATCTTGCACTTGTGATAATGAAATGTGGATGGTAAAGGAGAAACTGTCTTACTGGGGAATTGCCACTAGGTAACACCTTTTCCAGACAATGAGAAAGAGAGGGAGAGACTCTGAGAGATGATCAGAAAAGATACACAAAAATGCATAAAGTCAGAAAGGGGGAGCAGTCAGGGGAAAAGCAACTTTAAGCATTTCTCCTTGCAGAACCTGGCCCTGGATCTGGCCTGATACCTTGAAGGTAGAGAAAGAAGGAAATAATTTGAAAAGGACTAAGAGGGAGAGTAGACTGCTCACTGCAGGAAAATGTAGTATAGAGAACATAAGCAGTCAGAGCTGGCTTGTCACTTTTTTGAAGCTGAACTGGCACCAGTAAGCAGGGTTTATTTCTTTTTGAGAGAAGAGGAAGCTCTCACCCTTCAACCTGAAGAGCACTCAAAGCTCCTCATCCATTGAAAGACAGAATTTTAGCAAGTTGCAAAACTAATTAACAGAACCTCAGAGCATTGGCCCAGAATTTGGCCCAAACACAGGCTCAGCGATTCCCAATGTTTTTGTACCAAAGGTTGTTGGCAAAACCTTCTTTTTCCCCTTCATTCCTCTCCTCCTCTGCCTGCCTCCTCATCCATCTTCTTCCTCCCCATCACTCACTGCTTCTGACTCCACACTGTTTCCTGCTGCCGCCCTCTCCCCACCGCCTCCTCTTTGCACTGGCAGAGGCTCCAGAGATGGCCCTCCGGCTCTATCCCAGCCTGAGCCTGATCAAGCAGCAGAACTTAATTTCTTGAGCTCTGAGCCCCTTCTCATCGCTACTGTACAAGTGTACAAATGTTAACACTGCAAGACATTTTTCCTTGTCTGTCACTAAGTCACTTGTGTATAAAGAATAGCTAGCAGGAGGGGTCACGTCCAAGGACACATAGATTTTCTCTGCCTTGTGCAATATTGAATTAATACATTGTGGAGAGGTTAAGATCACAACCCTTTTCCTCCTGATTTTTTCTGCTTTGAGAACAGAACACGTTTCGGATGTGCTGGAACAAGACACAGCAGAAACAAACCTACTCTACCTTATGACTGAACTTTCAGTTTTGCCTTGGCACACTCTGATTTGAAACGTCTTAAAGGATGATCATAAGCTCACAAGGAAGGTAGGCTGCCATTTTCAGAAACGTATGTCTGACTTGAGATCTTACTTAAGTAATCTGTGTGATTCATGTTTAGTGAATACAGTGGAGCTCTGAATATATCAGAAACTGCCAATGGAGGTGGGCTGAGGCACCAAGATAAGAAAGAGCTGTTACCAGGTGCATAGTTCTCCTAAAAATTACTAACCAGAGAGTAATATAGAACCAGATTTTTAAAGATAGACCACGCAACCAGGTCTGAACTCCAAGATTTCAGTATAGCAATTTACTGCTCTGTGCAGTGTTCACATGTAGCCAATATGAGCCAAGGGACTGAATTAAGCCTGCAGAGTTTTGACAGATTGGCTGTTACTTCATTTTTATTGCTTATAGGTAAAAGGGGACCTGCCAACCTACTATAGATTCTGGATCTACGGGATTTGGACTATAATATCTTATGTTTTATTGTGTTTCTTTAAAAAGACCCCTCCTATTTAACTAGAAGCTGTAGTTTCTATTATTTTTTCTATTTCATACTTAAGATAAATTAGAGATGGCAGAGAGCAGTGGAAGAGCAACAGCCTTTAGAAGCACTCTTCAAAATTAGAGTTTGTGAAATACTTTCCAAACATCTGCATGAACAGTGCTACACCAACCTTCCAGGCGACTGGTTAAAAAGAGCGTCCTTTAATCTAAACCATGTTCCTTGGGATTTCTTAATGTAATTAATTCTTAATCTTCTTTTTATACTTTGCCAGTGAGAAACTGACTAGTGGTCGTTACCTCTGAGTCCTTTCCTCTAACTGTTTCTTTCAGTTTTGGCACAATGCTGTACGTTTTCATTGCATGGGGATCGCCTCAAACAAAGGAAAATTATGAAACTGTCAGATCAGATTTCATATATTACAGTTGGCACTGCACTCACTAGACCTGGTACACAGTGAATTTTGAAAGCCTCTGATCTTTTATAACCATTTCCAGTCTTACACATACATTTTAAAGTTCCTCATCTGCAGTCACTGGTAATATGATTATTAAAGCTGAGGTAATTTGGATATTTTCTCTCTGTAAAGATACAGAGTGATCCATTACACCATAAACCATTCCCAATTTTTCATTATCCTTTCTGCTACATTTCTTATTGTTTTATTAAGACTCTGAATTTATTCCTTTAACTTTTTTTTTTCTTCCTGCTAGGGATAGATAATGCTTTAGAACTTAAAATCAGGGTGCTTAGATGTAAGAATAGATTAATCCAGTTATATTTTCAGCACCTTTGGTTTTTAAATCAGATTCATGCTTCCTTTTATTATGTTTTTCATTTTTGGATTTTCTAAAAAATGTCCTTTTATCTCTATGCATCTTTGATTTAGTAGATTTACATGCTTATATAAATGGCAAAATGTTCAAAACTATTTCAACAAAAAAGGGTATTACAGTTTTCTATATCTCTGATAGACAAGGTAGGATAAAATCAGTGGGTTTTGTGACTGCTATCCTAGAAGGGCAGAGTTAAGGTTACTCAGGTATTGGTCAGAAAGTGTGCCTATGGGGATGAACATGGAGAATGGGTTCAGAGTGGTGAGCTCCTCCTAGGTCTTATGGTACCACAAAATAGAGACATCAATCTTTTTTTCTCTTCCTAGACTGCTGTGTCAATCTGAAAGCCTAACGATTGTGCATTAGCACCTCAATTATTAACCATCTTGTGAGCTGCGATGAGTGTGATTTTTCTGCACTATTGTGTTCCTCCTCAGTTCAGGGAAATCAACCAAACTGAAGATACGTTGACCTTTTGAGGCTTAAATGGAAGAGAAGATCCCTTGACACAGAATCCTTTAAGTGTGTTTATACAGTGATTCCCTTGGCCAACTCAACGGGCCACACAAAGGATTTCCAGAGCTGAAAGCATGAGCCTTGATAACTACGGTCTAAATTAAATTAAAAGGCTAAGCTTGCTGGAGAACATTGACAGACAGAAATCCCATGTTATTTGTGGGATCGTAACTCAGCAGTTGCTTCAGAGATCAATCACACACAACTTCTTTAGGAAGGAAGAATAAGTTTTCTGGAACAATTGGCTGAGATGACACATTATTCAGATGTCTTTTCTGAATGCAAACAAAACAAAACCATACTATCTTTAATGCTTGCATTATAAACAACTTGCATCCACTTCTGAATCCCCTCCCTCCTTTCCTTCACTCACATAAGCACTTAAATTTAAAAGGGGGAGTTGTTTTGTAAATCTCTGTCAAACTTCTGATTGTACTTCCCTTCTTACTTGTACAGCTCATGTACAAGTCAGAGCAGAGTATCTGCGTTCCTTTGTTATGAATACAGTAGACTTTTTGATTGCAGCTGCCACTATTTCCAAAACCATTTCTTAGTAGCCTTTTCATCCTGTCTAGGAGATTAGTAACTTTCTTGGATTATTTTTATCCTTTCTGTTTTTCAATTCCTTTCCGTTTTTCTTGGCCATCTACTTAGCCATGTAGCCTACTATTCAAGTTCCATCTGCTTTGCTTAGCTCAGATGAAAGTCCTTCCTTGTCTATGTACCAAATGTTGGTCTCCTGCCCCAGTGTTTCTTTTGACTGATCCTGTTATCAGTTCCATATCCTGATCTTTTGAAATTTCAGGTAGTATATTCAGATAGCATGTAGTATTTCAGTGTAGCTACTTTCAGTTATGTTTATCGCTTCATACATCATCCTGAATTGACGGCACTGAATCTGTCATCTTGCTTAGTGAAGAGCTCTGCATGAGGCGTGAGTAGTTTCGTTCACTTCTTGTCTTCAGCACAATAAGCTTTCCTACCTCTATTCACTGTTCTGTTTTTTAATCAGATGCCTGTTGCTTTTCTACATTTTGAAATACCACTGTATGTCAGTGAGAGTAAGTCGGTGTTATTCTTGCAAGGTAAAGAGCATCTCCAACCCAATGGTATACCAAGAGTATGGCTGGGTTGAGTTGAGACATGATGGAAACAAGTAATTCCCAAGCCATCAGGGAACAAATCCTTGTGGATTCTTCTCTTAGCTGAGAGTCTCTTTCTTATTTCAGAGAAGTTCCAAATCTAGCTCAGCTATTTTTTCCTGCACTGGGAAGATATGTGTAATGTCTCTGAGAGAAGGACATTAAAACTTTTTTCCTTAATGAGGTTTGTAGATAATATTGCCTCTGCTGGTCTTAACAACAAGCATAAAGAGGCTATTGCCTAAAGAAGCTCTGCGATTCATTAGCTAGTTTTATCTTTCTTTCAAAGAATAAAAAAAATATCTGACTGATATGTCCATCTAACACTCTCTGAAAAAAGAAACAATTCTTCAGCCAGACCATTCCCTTCGCTAACAACAAAACCAAACAAAGAAACTCATGCATTAACTTTTTTGGTTCTCAAAGAAGAAAGCCTATAATCTAACAAGGAAATGTTTCAGATTTAGAAAATGTGATAGATTTTGCTTTTGGAGGCAAATATCAGAGCACTAAAGAAAGGACAGTGCACAGAAGTGAATGAGAAATACGGCAAGGTTATCAGTGAGTGTAACGTGGAGGAAAGTAGTCTTTAATGTTAAAAAGGAAAGTGTTTTAGGGGAGGGTTCTTGTGTTTAACAGAACCCTAAGCTTTGCTCTAAGTGGTATGTGCAGAAAATCTGTGAGGTTTGCTCAGAGTGGTTCACCTTGTGACCAAACACATTAGGGAAGCTGCTATACAGCACCAAGTTCAGTATGGAGATTATTACACCACTTAACCTTATCGTCAGGTCAGGCCCTCCTAGATCCATTAACTGTCATTTTGTTTCCTCCCACTTTCAAAAGCCCTTCAGATGGTCTGAAAATAAAGGGCCTGTTTTACTTCAAATCATTTGGCGTGGATGTAGCTTTGATCTCCTAACCTTTAGCAAAGCAGGGCAGCACAAAAGCATTGCAGCATTGCTGTGGTATAGCATAAGCAACCCTATATGACGCTGGTAACCGCAGCATCCGAGACACCATTTCCTATTATCAGGACTTTCGTTGTGTTATTAGCTGGTAAGAGTCAATAATTTCAAATCCTAGAGATAAGTAAGATTCTCACAAAATAATAAGTGAACTTAATTGTATTTAATTTTTTAATATTTCTTGAAAGTGCTCCACCACAATTTAGAAAAAAGGAGGGAAACATTCACTCACCCAAAGGAAAAGAAAGGTGACTTGTATTGGGCTGAACAACAAAGCAAAGGAGGACACGTGGCCAGCACACATTGCCCTCCAGCTGTTCTCAGCTGGAGGATGGTTCTCTGGAGGCTGGCATAGATTCGAGTCTCCTGATGGTGTTTTACTTTACCCCAGGATTGTCATATAGAATTTTAAATTTGGCCTTAGGTAAATAACCTTAATCATAGCTCCCCTAGAAATATAATGGAACCAACGGGACTTGCTTAACCTAGAGGAGTGAAGAGCTTTTAATTTGTAAATACATATGAAGCATTTATACTGAAGACAGTATAGCATGTGCAGTACAATAACAGGATGACTTATCATCTTATTAACCAAAGTAATTGATCAGCGTTTCTTAAGTGAACAGTGAAAGGAAAAAAAGCTTTTGTTTAAATAAAATATTGATTTACTTTGCTATGATGGTTTAAGACATATTATTACTAGAGGTGGTCTTTAATACTAGTCTCGTGGTATCCTTAAGCCATAACTCTTGGGACCACCTTGTTCCTTATACCTCTTCCTCTGAGCAGGAATCTTGCAGCAGAGCACAGTTCAGCACTACATGCTCCATTAAAGGAGCTTATATAGCATCCTACAGGCCTATAGGTCCAGTGGGAACCTTTGGCAGACACAAAAATACTTTAGAAGACTGTGGGAATGCTGATGACCTGAGAATGATTCGTAATATTGCATTAGAAAAATAAATACCTGTATAATATGGCAGAATCTGTCAGGATGGGTAAAACAAAGATTTGCCAGTAACTATGCTGTGCAGCTTTCCAAACTACTGAACCTGTTGGTTACCCTAGGCCTCTATTTTCTCCAAACCCTCATAAAAATTTATTGCAGATAGGTACTAAGAAACTACAGGAAAATCCTTCACTGTTCTAACAGCATCTCTGCCTTATGATAGTCTTGCAGTAACTTTTTTCCTCCCCCAGCAGGAGAGGTTTTCTCCAGCCCAACATGGTTTAATCCTCTCTTACAAATGGCAAAGAAAAAAATTTATCGGCCTATCTGGGATAGCCAAGGGATGAAGTACCAAAAAGCTGTATATGAACAAGAGAGACTTAAATCATACTTGCAGTCGCAGGCACAGTTTCAGCTGCTGTGCGAAGAGCCCTGACACTATTCTCAGCCCAGGTATTATTTTGCTCTGGGGGCTGACGGTAACTAACTGCCCAATATATCAGCACAAGACAGTTTTGTGTAATTTGGCTTCTCTTCTGCTATGTATTCATCAATACATCAGGAGCAAAAAAAGCCCAACTGAAAGCAAACCTGGGCGACAGTGTGATTTGGAGCTGACTGAAGGCTGGAGTAATGGGGCAGCATACTGGCATGCTGGGGACCAGGACTTGGCATGTGCCGCGTCCTTTTGTACTGCTCGCTGAGCAGAAAGGCATGACAGATCCAGCTTCGAGATCCAGCTGGACATGCTGTACCGATAAATCTCCTCTCACACTGGCGAACCTCAGCATAGCACAGACCTGGCACTGGTGGCTGTACACTTGTACACCATTCATTTGTATCATCCTGAACGCAATGGGTTTACAATTAGATACTGGGAGTTGTGGGCTGCCATCACCCACCATCCACGGGAAGTCTGCCTGTCCCACCCTGCCGGCAGGCCCTGCGGCTGGCAGGAGCTCTGGCTGCCCCCGGGCTGTGCCGACCTGGAGCAGCAGCCGAGCAGAGCCCTGAGCTGAGGCAGCGCCTGCAGCAGCTCCAGGGGTTAGGGGGAACAAAAAGTGGTGGTGAGTCTCCTGTGCTTTTCTGCACCCATGTGTGATGGCCAGGCCCTACATAGACAGCCATGGCTGTGTATAAAATACAGCACCGCTTATTTCTGAGCAGTACACAAGCAACCCGGGCTCTCTAGAGGAAAATAGTTAAGCCATGTATTATCCGATGACATGAAGGCAGTAGTTTTAAGAGTGGTCCCAAAGCCCTGACGTGTCCCTTTGACCCTGACACAAGTACCTGCCTACTTTTAAGCTTAAAGATGACCAGTCTAAACCTTACTGACTTCAAAAGGCCTCCTCCAAAGATTCAGGATGTGCACCTGAGTAGTTTATTTGCAGAACCATGCTCTTGCCTAGCCAGATATTTGAAAACAGATCGTCTGTCATCACAGAGGTAGGCATTAAAGATTGACGGTAAATTAGTCTAGGATAAAACTGTTTTCTTTTCCCAGAGGAAAATCTGCTGTATCTAGATTTACAGGTTACTAATGTAGTATGAGCATTTACTAAAATGCGTCTCTGTGCACACACTTGTTCCAAAAAAGGAACTTTATCTATTTTTCCTGCCACTTGCTGTAATGTGCTAGTGAATCTACCAGGGAATTTCATTCTGTGGAATTTGGGATCTTACTCCTAAACCAGTAAAGTCTGAGAACTGAAAGCTGCATTTGCTGGAAATGTCAGGAATTGGGATGTGGAATTCAGGACAAGTGGAATTACAAATACCGGTAACAGACATCTGTTCAAGCTGTCTTAATTTTCTTCAAATACTTATTGGTATGGCTTGTCTGATCACATATATCACATTTATTTCATTGGTAACAACTGTTCTTTGTCATGAAACATATATGAAATTTAAGATTATCCTGTATATTGTTGTTAGTGCTTTTTTAAAAAAAGAATTATTAAGCACTGAGAAATCCAAAATAGAAAAGAGGACTTTTTAAACGTGAAAAAAAGGTGACAAGCATGTACAAGCATTTTGAGAACTGATTGGCATTCCGTAGTGAATAGCATGAGAATAAATTATAGCAAACCAAAATCTTATTAAAGGATATTGAAAAGCATAAAATCTCCTTATTAAAAAGCAGGCAATTGGACAAGTGCAAGAGTTAACCACGTATCTGATTCAGTTATACATGGCCTGAATCAAGATTGAATGTGTAGAGATGTGTTAGTATGATTTTAATATTAGAACTATTTTCATTCGTTAAGAGGTTACAGATACAAAGAGATAATCTCTTCTCTCATAAGAGAATACTTTTTGCCATATTACTAAGGCTACAGATCTAAATAAGTTTTACATTGACTATGAAGTATGCTTTGTGCATTCCTGGCGACAGTAGGTTAAATCTTGCGATAACCACTTCAGACTGGCTGCATACTTTAGTATTTTTCCCCCTTCACAGTTGTTAAAACTTTATAGAGCCTCAAAACATATCCAGATGGACAGTAACTGTGACTGCCACTTACGAAACCAGTATAATCTAGCACAATACACAAAGTAGGGTAAGTGTGGAAGGAAAACAAGTTCTGAATAGAGGACCTCCTTGGAATATTGGATCAGCCATCAGACACACCAATTCTGTTTAGACAGCCCTGTTATACACACCCAAATGTTCTGCAAAACAAAGCACACCCCCAACCTTTCACCACTGCAACTCCTAAACACTTCTGCCCAAGGGTGGTCTTCACCCTGCTTGAGGCAGTATTTGTGCCTACATCTTTATTCACAAAATGAAGCATTGGTTTCCATAGTTTTTTGGCAAAGCTGAGACACATAAACCATGTTCTTCCTCTTGGAGGAATATCGTATCTTGGCAGTTTTATTTGGGTCTGACCTTTTCAAAATGCAATAGCAAAATATGAACAAATAGATCACTGTACCATTGCGCTGCCATTCTGTCTCTAGCGTATTTCCCCCACACACTTCCTTCAGCCTGCTTGTGAGAAGCCAGGATTACCATAAATAACATCATCATAGCAGAGACCTTGGTCAAGATAAAACTATGGTTATTTGAAATTATAGTCTTTGTTCACTTGTTGGATAATACCTGCTAAGCACATCAAATAGCAATATATAGTGGCTTCTATAGATTTTTTTGTGCTGGGCACAAAAATAATACATACTTTTGCGCATACAGTATGCATATATCACAACAGGATGATTAAGTAATGGAGGCATGAAATAAGGAAAAAACCCCAAACCTTCACAGAGTTACAGCAACTAAATCTATGGCTTCATTCCTTACTCCAGCTAGAATGGGTGCTTAATTCAACTGAACTTAATTCTGACACCTATTTCTACTTGCGCATATGTTGGCAGAGACACATCTGAGTGCAGCAGGCTTTCTCAATTTTTTGTCACATTTCACAAATTTCCAACTTAGAAGTTAGCAACTAAAAAAATGGTTTGGAAAATTGCGATTTTAAGTCATGGTATTTCATTCCCTTTCCTGGCTTTCTCCTTTTTCTTTCAGTTCATTGTAGTCCCATTATGTGTTAAAACCCTGGTGCAACTGTTCAAGTTGCATACCTGCTGCTTGTGGAGAGAGTGTGTTTTTAAACATATCATGCAAAAGGACAGCATCTCAACACATGGTAGTAGTGCTGTGTTTTAGTTTGCTGTTTTGCAGAAAAGATTGGTTGCCATATGTCTTAACAGAGCCTGCTCTTCTTTTCCAAGAAATTGGCTAAGGGAGTTAAGATTATTTAATTTTTTTTGGTCTTTTTGTATCACGATTAGAGATTGGCACATGAAGTATTTAATTAAGCTGTGAATATTGCTGTGTATTGCTAAGCAAGTTAAACAAATGCTGTGTCATTCAGCTATCTCCAACTAACCAACTTAATTAAAAGTAAAAAAAGGTAGGTAAAACCTAAATAATCTTGGATTCTTTTAACCAGCTGTAATATATCTATACAACATTATTCTATTGAATAAGGAAACTATCATTAAGGCTTTTGTCAAAGCAAAAAAAAAAAAAGTTCTGATATTTTTGTTTGGATTTTCTTCATGTTGCAAACAAAGCTCCAGCCTTTAGCATTTCAGCTCAGCTCCGTTTTGTACCAGAGGTGACTGAGCCACTTGAACAGTTGGTTGCATGTAAATGTGCTGAACAAGAACCAGATCATAAACAAAAGCACACTGGGGCTTCAATAAGCGAAGCACAAGAGCAGAATATTAACCACGAATCCTGCCTAGGTAAAAATTCCTTTTGCTTGGTCATGGCATATAACAAGGTTTCATGCCTCTCTTTTTGGCATGTCTGGTGCCACAGACTCCCCAGGAACCTTACTTCATTCAGATGTCTGGCGCTTAATAAGCTGATCTTCAGAGGAACAGCTATTTACTGATTCATTGCTGGGTTACACCTTTAGCACATGATTTTCTCTCACAGTGGTTCATGAAATAGAAAACTCACTCCATCAGGCAACTCAAACCATAAGCAATTGCAGGAATGCTCATGCAGCCAACATGGGATTCCCTCATTTAGCTGAAGAAATTATTTAAAAATTGAATAATCCCTTCAAGTGGCTTACGCACTAATTAGGGACTCTAGGGCACGTTTGAAAATATAGCGTACATTAGAAAATATACTCTATCATTAAACAATAGTGTTTTAAACATCAGTATATACAAAAAGCGATAAATTTGCTTCTTGAAGCAAAAAGTAACACAGTTGAAGAACAGTTCGAAGTATTGAACTAGCTAAGTATGAAAGGTGTGCATGAGAGTGTTAACTCTTCGATATAGTTATTCAGTATTATCATTCACCATTATCATTTCATCATGTCAGCAGAAGATAGGATGCATTTCATTTGGGAATTAGTACGTTTAGCTGGAGGGAATGCTTTTCTAAATGTCCTTCAGTCATTAGTGAATTTGAGGAGCTAGATTACAGTATAAACTTGTATTCTTGCATCAGATGTTTAAATCTAGGTGGTCTCTACTGATTCCACTGAAATTGCTTGGATTTAATTTACAGTAATTGGAATTGGAAATGGTCTATGTAATGAACAGACTCTACTATGTGTAGCACCATTAAAAGGAAACGTAAGAAAAGCTTGGCTTGACACAGAATATAGCCACAGACTAGTGAAAAATAACACATTTCAATATGCAAATGCTGTTCTCTAACAAGATTCTGAATTAGTAAAATGTGAATCTAAAGTCATAATTGGTGTCATTTTTCCAGATGAAGAAGGATTTAGGATTAATGAAAAGATGGGTTAGTTTTGTCTCCATCATCAGACTATAAAAATAAAAACTGAGAAAGAGAGGAGAGAGAGATTGTCCTGAACCACAACTACTCAGAAACCTTCCTGTCCTCTCTTCTCCCAGCCTTTTCTTTTCCTTTCAGGCCCATTTGGACAAACATCAGTCAGTCTCGTTGCTTTAGTCTTTTTTGCTGATGTTCTGTGGGTTTCCAGTTTATTTCTGCATAACCTGAAAAATTCATATTTGCATCACAAACTGACCAAAATGTTCGTTAATTATTTCCCAGGAGCTTTGCTTCATTCTCTGAGTGGGCACCACTGCGTTGCTACACTAAAGGGCTTGTCAACACTTCCATTATAGATGTCTAATTTTGCAGGATACTATAACCCAGCTGACTTAATTGCGTAGAGCCACAATTCGTTTTACTAGATTTCAGGAAAGATGCCAGTTATTTAACATGCTTACATTGAAATAACTTGGCTTTTTTTTCTTTTTTGGGGGTGGTGGTGTCTCAAATGCCATATAAAAAAAACCCCAAATCACAGCAGAGTCAAAACTTGCTAGGTTGCTTCTTGTCAAGGTAGCCCTTCATTCCCATCTATATGTTGCCTTTCTCAGCTACTGGTTTTTAGACTCAAGCATCTGTCATTCCTAATGCCTTCCAGGGAAACTTAGTACCCAGCTGATTTCTTGGTAATGTCTTTGTTTCTCTCACTTTTAATGCTCATGTGACTTTGAGGACTATAATCTCAAAATCAGAGCTGATCAATTTTTTAATGATTTATTAGAACATAAAAGTTTTACAAACAAGATATTGAGGGATACCCCCTGCTTCAGCTGGGTGCCACACCCCACCCATGTGAGGCCCACATGTGGCCTCTGTCACTATGAGTAGGTACTTTAGATACTAAATGGATATCAGTGTATTTAGCCCTGGGATGTCTTCCACCTGTGGCTGGAGAAAGCACACATTATTTTCTTGTGAGCAATGCTGTTGCCACTGCCAGGAGTTGTCCCCTCCTCCTAGTGAAGCTAAGAAAGGTATCTTCATACTTGAGAGGCCTTTGGTTTGGGTTAGGTTCAGATAAAACTCTGGCTTTCTGAGTATTTATGTATGAAAAATCTTTGAACTATGTGAAAATTGTCAATAATATCTTCTGCATTTGTTCAGTCCAAAGGGATTTTAAAAATTCAGATCGGAGCAGCTGAGGGTGAGCGAAAGTTCACCCCTTATTGGTCATCCAAATTTGCCGAAGCAGTTTTATGAAAGCAGTGAAGTGAATGCAGAAACTAAAACCAGGGACCGCTTGATAATGCTCTAAGCCAAAAACAAAACAGGCGTTGCTACTATAGCTTACATCATATGTAACTTAAATGAAAGGGGAACAAGATCGATATAAAGTGTGTGGGCGAGGCAGGCAGACACATGGCGTTGGAGATACAAGGTTAAACATGAAACTCTTTCTTCCAAATTGAAATTCAGGGAATTGTCAACAAGTCCCCATCCACATGGAATAAGTGAAAATGTGATTGTGAGGGGCCTGATGATAATCCTAGGACAAATGCTGCTCTCCTTCAGCCTGGCGTCAATTCAGAAATCTTCTGGCTGCGTTGGGACTGCTTTGCATTGCCGTTCAATAGAGCTGGAGCAGAGTTTCACCCTGTATCATGACACGTTTATCCCCAAGGCGAACGTATGCATCTGGTTTTGTATTCAAGTTTTTTCTTATGCAGTTCAATAGTTTCTTGCTAGTAGCCTCAGGGATATTTAAATAAGACGAACCCTTTTACCTACAGGACCATAAAAAGAGAAGAGCTAACAAGGGGCTATGAGGTGTTACGGCAAAGGTGATGAGGTGCCTTTACAGGACCTCTGCAAAGTGCTTGACACCCTAAGTACAACAGGCAGAATTCTTCTTCCACCAGTGTCTCAAGCAGGGTGGAAAAACACAGCTTTTTCCCAACCATTGCTCCTCTGCGCACGTGTGCACAGGAAATCTTGAGGCACCGTCTGCGGCATGTTAAACGCTCCGTGCTTAGCCAATGTTCCCAATTCCCAACTGAAAATGCATGGAAATCCACTGCTGGCAAACCTGAGGCTGTCAGGGATTTAAGCCATTACACTCAGTCATATTTATATTCTATTAATGGTACATCAGTCTTAATAAAGACAAGCTCTGCCGCTAGTTTCAGTTACAGTCTATGTGGTATAACAACATTAACTGCTATACAGTGTACGTGGAAATTTCTCACCAGTGGGAGGGCATGGACAAATTCTTCACAGCCACCTTTTATAAATGATGGATGTATTAGCCTCTTTCCCTGCCAACGAGATCTTAGGAACTTGGCTTCCAGACTCTTGAAATTTGGCTTGGCCAAATCATTTAGCGTTGAAATCTCGGTAAGCAGCACTGTGCTGATTTGCTGTTTAATCATTGTCCAAACCACCCCACCAGGCTCTTACACGCAGCTCACATCCAGCAACCCCTCTGGGAAAAAAGACCCAGCATCACCAGTCACTGCTCCTTGTGTAGGACTGGCAAACATGATTCTGCCTGTATTTCACTTTTTAAAATTAGTCAGAATCTTTTCTTCTGCATTAAAGCATATTTTGGTATTTCCTGAGGTCAAATGGAGAATACTGAGTTTGCTCTTTTCAAATCAGTAATCTGAAAAAAAATGTATTAGAAGAATGAATAAATACTTCAGAAGACAAATTTTACATGGATACGTAAGCTGCAATTTCTATGTGGATTTTTAAGTTAGAAGTCTGGTTAAAGGAAAATTTGTTAGACCCTCCCTCCTGCTTTAGCAATTAGAGGAGTATTTTGTAAAGTTTAGATCTGCAATTCAAAAAGCAACTTTGCAGCCTCCTCCCCCCTAACTCCCTCCAGCTTCAGAGTCCCAATCTGGAGAGATTCTTCCACTCCAAGGCTGCGATACTAAAAATAAGTGTGCATATGCCTGCCCAGGAGACGTGCCTAGCTCGTGACAGAGCATTCCCAGAGCCTTCCCTGGGAAAAGATATCTGAAGAGTTCCACCCAACACACCATTTCAGGAAGTATGTGCATTTTCCATAGATCATCTCAAAGTCATAAAAGAAGAAAGCTGTTACCAAGAAAATTATTTGGAGGGTGCAATGTAGAGAATGAGAAGTTTAACACAGCGCTTGAGTACCTAAGGATGACATGGGAACCACAGGTCAGTTGGCAATAAATATGATGTACTAGTACTACGTACTATCCCATATTTCCCAGACTGCTGTCATAGAGTTCCATTTGCTCAAGGCTTTGTTTCAGAGATACCAAAATAGGAGTAGGGGGCCTCCAGAGGTTTTTACATAGATGAAGTTTTGCTGTATCAACCCTAAGCGTTCAGCTCTCATCATCTGCCTGTGATCTGGGGGCAGAGGTTTTTGGACCTCATCTGACAGTTTCTACCCTAGGAAAGGAGTGGTTTGATACTATCACAATACAAGTAATGAATTATAATCATCATGGACATTGGTTTGTTTGTTAGAGGTGGAGGCAAGATGGAAATGGGAGCATTTCACTCAGCCTTATTTTGGAATTCCAAGGACTTAATCAGCTATCAGGAAAAATCACATCATCCAAGGTCAGAGTTTCTTTTACCATAATAATTTTAAATTATAAATTAAATATTTTTAAATTATAAATTAAATTATAATTTTTTAAAAATAAAAAGCTCATTAGACTTTTAAAGGGATACTTGTAGTAACAGGACAATTAGTAACAGTACAAGGTGGAAAGTATGGCTAGAACTCTATTACAGCTTTTTTTCAGAGCTCTTTTCTTCTGTGAATATTGGCTATGGTACTGTACTTAAACTTCTGTGATCAGGGCTTTCATCTCTTCTGAATTACGGTCCCAACCCTCTTAGATGAGCAACAAGGATAATAACTTTACACTAGCTCCAACAATTTTTATTGTATACTATTTTACCCAGCATTTATAAAATCCTTCCATAATTTATGATAAAGATCTATTTATATGTTTTCTCTGAAGTGTGAGGGGAAAAATTACATTCGCTAGCATGAGATGCTTGTTGAATAAATAGCAGGTAACTGTGAAAAACAGTGGCTAAAGTTCTACTGAGAGAAGGGCTCTGGTAGTGTGCAGAAATTAATGACAGGTTTCCAAGGGGTTTCCAACAGTACAGAACTGTGATGAGTAGTCCTCTTCTGTGTTTCCCCATTTGCTTTGTAAAAATCTGTTAATTAATTAACATTAATTACACAAAATACAAAATAAAAACCAAAAAAAAAAAGGCAATACAAAATACGTTGAGATAGAAACATTAAAAAAGATCAATAAAAATCTGTAAGTGACTGTTAGCAGTTTTGCCTGGTAGTATAGGTGTTGAGGGTGCCAACTTAAGGTAAAAATTGTACTTACAGGCATAGCATATCAGCACTGGACCTATAGGCATTATCCAAGATGGTGTAATATTTGCAGTAGGTCTGTCACTCAAATCAGTTTAGTTGTGCTATCTTGATTAGGACCCGAGTCTCCAGTGCTGCTGCAAGGCCTGTACGTGAAATGAAATACGAATTATGACCAGAACATCTGTCAGACAGATGCTATCTCAGCACCGCCGTGCGTTTCACCAAACTGAACTTTCATGACTCCAACATTGAGACAGATGGACAAAAGCGTCATGGAAAAATGTTGTACTTTTTCCTTGCAGTGATCATAAACACATCTAAGAACAGAATATACCAAGCATTTGTATTATGGTGTTTGAAACTGTGTATTGTATTTCCCAAAGATAACGCAACAGTTAATTTTCTGCTTTAGTTATAATACTTTTCCTCAGCATCAGTTGCTACTAAATAAGTCCCTACCATTTTTCAAGGGCGTAACTTGCAACAAGACAGCAATAACAATTACATATTGTTTTCAAATAAGATGCCATTTTCCTTTCTGGCAGGCAGCAATGGGGTTTTAATGTGTAACATTTGTTTAATAAAACTCACAGATGCTTCCTTGACAATTGCAAAGGAAGAAAAGAGAGGAAAACAAACCCAAAGAAAAGGCAGAAAATATAAAGAGCAAATGAAAGATTCAGCTTCCATCACAACTATTCATCTTGTGTCCCAGGCTGATTATGCACATTTTGGCTGGATCAGACATCTCTGGTGAACCTGTGCATAGCAGGGAGGTGCTGTGATTTGAGTCCCTGCTTTGCTGAAGCGTCGCCTCAATTGCCCACAAACGAAGAAATACTGTGTGCTACCAGGAGGCCCCAACTTCACGAAACTCACAGCATTTTGGCATTTGTATTCTCATGAGGCAATTTGGCTGAGCAGGACAGATTTTTCTGCTGATTACACATGGCTCCTGTATCTCCAAGGTCTGCCTACACTTTTTCATTAATAGAGTGTGTGAATCGCAGCAGACAACATTTCTTCTTTTGGAGCAAGAGATAACATCTATAACCTTTTGCTGATTGACTGTTTTTGTGATAAACTGAAAAAAGTATCATTCTGATCTTAAAACCAAAACAAACAAAAGGAAAGCCCACTTCTTTGCAATGAAACCCCTTTAATATCACGGTAAGGGATACACCAGAGAGAGGACACACAGATACACTGCAGAAAGCAGGACCACCTTCCAGTGGAGAGTCCGGAGCCCTTTTAAATACGAGAGGCCAATCTCTATTATTATCTCTACGACTATAAAAGGATGTCGGGCTGAGAGAGGAACCTTCCTCAGGTCACCCAGCCAGCTGCAGGGTTCTAGGGAGATCTTGGGTCTCCCACCTTGTGTAGCCTCCCAGCTTCTGGCTAATCAAACACCCACTCTGAATCACGATGGGAAATAATGGAAGAGAGTTACCATGCAAGTGGGGCCAGTCAAGCAAAAGCAAAAATCATAGGGGATAAGATTTCCAAAATATAAAAATAACAAACATAAATATAGAAGACACATATAAATGGCACCAATCTCATTCTGGTAGATGAAGTGCACTGTGAAGTGGCAGTAGTCTAACCTGGACGAATGGAAAAGCCAACGTCTACAGAAGCGCCAGGACAGGAGCTATGGCAATTGCTTTTTCCATGTCTTATTTTTAGAGCCCTCCAGCATATCAGGTGAAGTGGCAATAGGCACTTTTTTTCCTGAACAGACCCAAACCGTGAGACTTTGAAAAGAGTTCGTCGGTGCTGCCTCATGGCTGGTACCAGGGAGCAAGAGACAGGCGACAGCAAGTGCCTTGGTCTAAGTGGTTGAACAAAATCCAGGGTGTCCATGTATTCTGCGTTACAAAGAAAAACTGGTATTGTCACCGTGTATCTTTGAAGCAATCCTTTCGCTTACCTACAAAGGTCCTGTTCCCCAGGCCCAGGAGTCAAGCCGCAGGAGATGGTTTCGTTTGCACAGGTGTAGGTCAGGTTCAGCCAGGACTCAGCCCACCAGCCCTCTCCCCCTCAGCTTCCCACACTTGCTCCACCTCCAGTCTGTTTGTACTATTTCCTCACTCTCAGCTTCTCTGCTCTTGTTTCTTCTTTCATGCAGACACAAAAATCTCCGGAGAACAGCTAAATGGGTCATGACTAGTAGATCTCCGCACCTTTGTTTTGGATGGTAAAATCTCTGTACATGGAGTCAGGTATCTGAGTGTTCTACAAAGCCGGTTCAGTGAATTTTCCCTCATCTGATCCCAGTGCCTTTAATCTGAATGACCATCTATGCAATCCAGTATTCACTAATCACAGCAGGTCCAAGAAATACTGCAGCAAAAATAGGTTCCTAAATTTAGGCACTCTACAAAAATTTGCAAGTTCAATTTGTATTATAATGTGATACCAGCACATTATAATTTTTAATTAAAAATTCTAGCCCTTCGTAACATCTGCAGCTCTTTCACGTGGCTGTCATCCAGAAACAAGGCAAGGCAAGCTGATCTCCATAGAGAATGGGACATTGTATCCTGACCTTGGTACACAGACAGGGTCTTTTTTCAGTCATCGCATAAACATTTCACCAGCACGAAAAGTAATCGGCAGGCATCGTTTTGTAATGGATGGCAGACTGGAAAGGGAGCAGTTCCCAACTGACAGAGCAGCCATACTTCCTCAGATCAGCCTATAACTTGCGATAATATTGTGCTCAAAAATTCCTCTAGAAAAGGGATTCCCCAGACAGCTACAGATCAGGAGATCCTTCCTCATTACCCACCAGAAACTATGAACAAAATCCCTGGGAAAAAAGCAAAATACAACACAACAAAGAAATGCATCTAGTTCTTATTCTATAGTGAGTCCAGTTGTATTTTTCTCTTCCTCCAGCAAGTGAGAGAAATGCTTTTGTTTTGTGTCTTGTTTCTTACCTGTACGTATTAGAGTTGAATACTAGGGAAAATTGTAAAAGCAAAAGGAGAATTCTTTTTTTTAAAGCAGAAATATCCAGTAATAACCATGTTCTAACGCATAGCAATGTTGTGAAAAATCATGTGCTTGTAAGTCTGAAGAATTTTGAAGGGATTATGTGCTGAGGATGGGACAGAAAAATATCAGCCAGAGTCACTGGTGTCCTCTGATGGCTTGCTGTTCAATTAGCCTGTAAAATTCCCATTATTTTAAATGGCAGCAGGATTTCAAGCTATGCAGATCATACCTACCTGAGAAACATGCATAGATTTTAATACAGGACAAGTATATGTTTAATGTGCCTCCCTACATACAATGCACTTGCTATGTTGCAAATGTTTGACTAAAAGCTGGTGGCACTTCTGTAGCCATGTACAGTCCCTGCTCTGTTATAGCCAGTCCACACTGCCTCCTTGGGCATTTCTTTCCTGAGGCTTTGCCTGATGCTGTTTTAATTCTTCACGCCATGGGACTCCATCACTCACTTTCCTTGGGAGATTGTTCCACAGTTTAGTAGATACTACTATGGCTTTTTTTACCCTTGACAATCATCCTAAATTTTACTTTGCTTAACTTAATTCTGTTGTCTATGGTTTTTTTTCTCCATGGGTATTAAGGTGTTCCTTTTTTATTCCAGATAAAGTCAAACTATTAGCAACTAGAAATTTATATTATTTCTTAGTTGGAGAGACCTAACCTTGAGCAGGTATAGGTAATTATGGATTGTACTTAGGGGTCCGCTAAAACTTTCTGCTTGATTAACTATCCCTGCAGGGATGATAATTGCTGTTACACATGAAAGTATCAAGCGCAGAGCGGAGGCATGGTCCCTCCAGCAGCACACAGGGCAGCACTGACAGGCTCTGAAAACAGCTCTGTGCAGTCCCCCAGGCTAGGAGAGAAGAGGAAACCGTGTCCCGGCTCTTTAAAACACTGGAGACCAAAACATACCCATGAAATACACTGCTGGAGGGACCATGGTTAGATGATCTTCTCCCCAGTCTATTGTTCCCCACTATAGAAGTAGGGAAATGTGACTACTGGAAATTAAATTCATAAGAAGAGGAAGGCATGGGTTATATTCTGATTTCACATTGGCTTAAATCAGGAACTGCTCTAATAATCCTGTGGAATTGAACGTGTCTGAGCGCCAGCTGAAGTAAAAGGCAGCTCAGGCTGAGGTGATATGTGCTGCCAGGTTTGGTTTTACTTATTTAATTTTTTTTCCAGCAGTGATGCTTAAATATCAATCACAACAGGTACTAACAGAAGACTCGAGGAGCCTTTCCCAGCTGTTTTGGGCTGCAAGCCCCAAAGCTTGCCTCTCATAATTCAGTTTTAGCTTTAGGCACTTTAAAGTTAATAGACTCATTTGAGCAAAGGGCTTATTTGAAATCCACATTGGAAAAAAGAGAGCATAAGTGTGCTAGCGCCAAGCTATAAACACATTTATACAGTGCAGTAAATCAATACCGCTGCCTTTCCTTGGAGAGACCGGGCCAATTAAGCCGAATGTACAGGACATGATGATGGAACCTGTTCAGCTTATTACGGGACCGGTAGCAAAGACTGCAACCATACTACCCTGCTGAGCCTCATTTTGACATTCCCCAGCCTGGCCAAATTTTAGACCATTTGCTTTCAGCTTGGCATGCATTGAGTACCGGAAGAGAACAGAGATTTGGGGGGGAATTATTTGGAAAAAACGCTGGGAGTCAAAGAACGCATTCAAGGAAGGTGATAATTTATTGTTTCACTGTCCGAAGAAGGTTGTGAAGTTTTTTTATTAGAAAAGTCATTCAAATACAGGCTGGGCTACAAACACTGTAGCTTTTTCCTGTAGTCACCTGCTTAAATTTAAGCCTGTGAGTAGTCATGTCTATTGAAATGTTTGTGGGTTGGCTATCTTCCTCTGGACTGGGGTTAAAGTTATTAACTTTATGAACCCAAATTGATCTTGATGAACATGCAGCGCATGGAAGGTAGGGAGAAAGGCAGTGAGAAAAATGTACAATGAAAACAGAAAGGCATTACAAGCATTGCATGGGTGCAGCATGAGGACGAGCAAATGGGAAGAGGCAGGAAAGGTGATCCCTATGTACATCTTCCACTAGTACAAGGTCTACAAATGTACTTGGACTCTCTAACACAATAATGATGCTACACTCGCTCTCATAAATTCCTACATAAGTAGAGGTCGTATAATATGACCACTGACTTTTTGCAAACAAGAAAATGTTCAGGTTTTTGTTATCGGAGCATTTCATTCAACTGCCTCAGTTACAGGGCTTCCCCCCCCCCCCCCCCCCCTTTTGCCCTTTTTAAGTGTTATGCAAAATATAAAACAAGGTTATGGAAAAAGGATGTGACGTTATGGAGAGCTGGTCAGCTTTTGGTGCATTAAGTCCCTGAAAATTATTTATATTTTGTGTTTATGTAAAACCTGTCATTGACTATTAAACGTAAAGTTACCATTGCCTGAATAGGTGCTCAAATCATAGAAAGCTTAGTGTAGTTGGAAGCTGACAGCTGGCAAAGCTGTCTTATAAAAACTCTCTAAAATGCATTAGAATGTGCACAAAAAGTAATTTTTTAAATGACAGAAGAGAGGATGAAGAAAAGCTCTGTCCCCCATTTAAAAGGGGAGAATTCAGACGTTGAGAGAACTAAAAAGGGGGATTTGAAACGTTCTTTTAAAGGTTTTCCTTTTCAGATCCAAAAAATTCAAGCACACTTGTTGCCGCCCTAGGCCCTAAGGCAAGATGGTCCTGCATATATGTTACCTGTGTTGCCGCGACTGAATTAAGCGCTCAAGCTCTCTGTCCAAGATTCCGTTTATTTCACAAAAGGATCAAACTTATATATGTTTCAACAAAGATCTAGAAAGTACTAACGGCACACAGCCAATACTACTAACACAGGAGCGCATATCTGGCTCAGCTGGGATGTTTGCCAGTCCTCAGAACAGTTAAAGATAAAAACTTTCCATAGACATACTCGTGACTGTCTTCAGCCACATCTTCCCAGGCCTACACAAGGCCATCCTCCACCCTGACCTTGTGAAACTAGTTCTTCAAGGGCTTGGCAAACATGCAGCACAACAAATTCTAACGGTCACTCTTGAAAACAAATGCCAGGTGTTCTGAGCTGCTCCCACATGTGTGACTGCCAATACCTATTTAAAGCAGGAGGAAGAGATTTCCAAATAAAGTTAAGTGCCAAAAGGCAACCGCCAGGTCACCAGCAGTGCCTGCCCAGGTCCTAATCCATGGCACTAATTATCTATCTGCCTGTTCAGGTGCCTGACCAGATTCTCCATCCTACAGCTGGGCATAGGAAAAGGCTGCCTTTCCTCTTCGCTTTCCTCTTCACACACATCTTACTCTGTGGGTAGGTTTTTTAGCATTATTTTAACTTTGTACTAGCTATTTTTCTGTTTGTGCCTTCACTCATCTTATTACTTGTTTCGCTGCTCATTTACTCACTGGGACAAAAATTGATTGAGACAGGCAATAAAGTGTACGTCTGTGAGTAGAAACCAAACTCATTCACCTCACAAGGTGAATCATAAAACAGAGATATATTTACCCTTAAATCTTGGCTTTTGGAAAGCAAGGAAGGAAACACATAAGCACAAAGCGCATAACATAAAACTGAAAATACACAAATATCTCGTACTAGTAGGGCAATACACTCACCATGCCGTCCCTGGTGGGGAACAGTCCATACCCCTAAAGATGCATTCATGAACAGCTTGTTACTTGGCAGTCCTTTGCAGAGGAAGTGCTGTCACCTGAAGAAATAGAGGAGGTATCTTGGCATGGGCCACGGAAACTTTTCTTTCCACAAAGGCTAACTGGTATCAGTATCATCTAGGGGGAAAAAAAAAGCACACAGGCTTAGAGGCAGGAAGAGCAGTGGCCTCTGATTGCAACTTACCTCTCGGAGAACCCTGGCCGTATGCTGCTGCCTACATTAATCCATTTACTTCACTGGTGAGGCAAGAGTGTATTTTCCCTCCTTCATGGCTTCTGTACAGCATGAATTAATGAGCTGGCTATACTTAAGTAAAATATATCCCAGCTCCCATCGTCTCTCCACCGAAACTGTCATTATCTGCAGAGCAAAAAGAGCATAGAGTGAAAGATAAAAACCTCATGTGTGAGCTGTTGGTAACTAGAAAGTGATTCTCTCTGGCTGCCTCTGTGGGTTATGTCACCCTAGCTATTCCCCTCAATGTGGCACTTACTGTGCAATACATTACCTTTCACAGCTAGTCCTCATAGTTTCTTAATATATTGACTGCTTCTTCCAGTACATTAGTCCCATTTGCTTTTAATAGCTAGGATCTCTAACCAACTGCATTTGTCCTCTATCATTTTGAAGAAATTTTGAAAGGCAACTCAGAAACTCCTCTATCTGTCTTTTTCCAAGTGTGCTTCATATTACAGCGTCCATTATATTGCGTTTGCATCGTCCTCATATCTACAAGGTATGAGAGATTTCATTCATTGCAAGTCCTTTATAATAGTCTAACGTCTTGAATGGATTGGCAATACATTTCATTATTAATAAGTCTGCATTTCAAAGCTGCCAAAGGCTTCACACAAATACCAGTCTGGTGTGGCTCCCAATTTGCTTTTTCAGACTCACATTCAGGCTTTGCAGAATACCAACTGCACACATACAATAAATAACTTCACGATTACAGGTTTTGTTCTTTCATTCCCCCACCAGTTTTTTTCCCTTTTTGTTCCCTTGATGTCAACCTCCAACCCAGAGGCGAATGATTACTTTGATCAGTACATGCTAACATTATAAAAGGTGTCCCGTTTGCCTGAGGTGAGGTATATTCAGTCAGTGCATCAGTCAGTCCAATGCTCTCCTTTACTGACATCAGACTACATTCAGCGTAACTATAACCCAAGTTTAGCATCATTACTCCTGATTCTCAGCACAGCAAATGAGACCAAAATCTGCTCCAGTGGGTACACACTCAGAATAAGATACACAGTTGATTATTATCTGCATATGAAACAGCTTAGATTGCCATAGCTTCCTTATTTTCTCCTCCTGTACTATCGAAGAATGGCATTGGTAGATGATACAAAAGCCTCAGTGGGGTTGTCAGGTGTAAAACGTCTCAAATAACCCTGCAAAACTTTAAACAGTTGACTTATTTGTGGCACATGATGTGGCATGATATGGAAATTAAATATTGGGGTTGCATTTCACCATCAAGTCCACAAGGGGTTAATAAAGAAGTCAGCTTGCTGTTTGTTCTTCTGCGATATAAACTTATAAAAGTACATTAGTGCCTCATCAATTTGCAGTTTATCTCTAAATGTTGCCCAGTGGAGTTCCCAATAGCATTGTGGGGAGGAGTGAAATGGCCACGGGGATTTCGGAACAAATCCTTTGCAGAGAAGATAATAATTTATAATATGTACATTTATTTACTTCCACCATAATTGCTACATCTGCTTTATTGACGCTAATTAATTAAGCCTCATTTAATTAATTGTGTTCTCTGAGGAAGGTGGTGTTGACATTTTGCAGCTGGTACTTGAGAGGGGAGCTGTGGAAGGCAAAGTTCTTGACAGCGACCCTGGTTTGAAATCCTCCAGCTCCCCATACCCCTGCCAGTGCCTGTGGACTACGTTGGGCCGCGCAGCTAGAACATGCTAGATCTGAGCCTTCAGCCTTCCTGAAACTGCCAAAAAAACTTCAAAAGGAGAAATAACAATCAAAAATCTGAGCTGAATCTAAATAAACCCCAAACCCAGAAACAGGTGTGTAGATAGCATACCTTGAGTTTCCTTTTAGTGCTCTAAGTGAGACTTCCTCCTCTATTTATTTACTCATTTAGAGTTATTTAAACTTTCTTGGGCCAAACTCGGATGTGATAGGACAGATCTGTTGTTCTGGATTAACTTAATAAGAGCCCCACATGTCTGACTTGCACATCATTCCTGTGTGTGGCTGCACGTCTTGTTTTACACAGATGGGCAATCATGCATACAAATGCTCCTATAATTTATCCCAGAGTAGCTGAACTATTTATACAGGCAACTTTCCATCTCTTTCTAACACTCCACATCCTACAGAGGTGTTTTCTCTTGTTCCCAAAATATTATTCTTCATTAATTAAATTTTGGTAAAACAGCTATACCTTTGAGAGCTGGAGATTCTTAATCTCCTAACAGGCTCTTTGTGGTTAGGGAGAAAAAAGTCTAATATTTTCCACAGTGCTATGTTGCCTACTAATTTCATGTCAAAATGGCGTATGTTTACCATCTCTCATTGATGCTCTGACTTGAGTTTGGCAATAAAACCTTTGCCAAAAACCATTTTAGAAGCAAAACTTGCACGTTTCTCCCTGAAAGCTATTTTTAAGAACTCTTTCTTTAAAGAAAACGCTTTTTATCATTTCATAGCTTAGACGTCCTGCTCCCAGTCTAGCTTTACTGATTTCAGCACCATTACACCAGGAATGAATGTGACTCGCTCGATTGTTTTCGGTGGCATGATGTCGCATGCATTTACTATATCCTTGGCAACAGCAAGGCTGCCCTATGGCCATTTAAGAAGAAAGAAATGGAGTGAATCAGAATAAGCCATAGTCCCTGCAAAAAGGGGGAAGAAGAAAAGAAAGAAAGAAAGGAACAGCCACGGAGTGGGGTCTGGGAAGATTAGGCACTGGTTTGAAAACAACGATGCAGTGAACTGAAATCCGAAAGATTAGTTGTCTACTTTCTAGCTGCACCAATAGTCATTTCTCTGCTAATTACGTTCCCTTTTGTGGAGTGGGTGCCATTAGCAGTATCATAGCAGTAGTGCTGCTGTACCCATGACAGTCCAAGGGTATACATGAGGCAAAGCTCGCACAATGCATGTGTTTGGGGTACACGCCACGGGATCAGCCACCGGACAGATTTCAGGAATGAGTCTCAATGCCTGAGTTTATTTTGTTTTGCTTGCAAACATCTCAGCTCTCAGATTTGGCAAAAAAAAAAAAAGCACCGCATGTCACTCTCTTTAGGATTCCACATAAAAATTGTATCATTGGTTTACAGACAGCAGCATGCTAGTTTTCCCAGCTTCAAATGCTTTCCTGTTCCTGCTACTCATCCAGATGGAATGGTTCTCCAAGCAAAAGCCTAGTACAGTGAAGGCATGTGTGAGTTTGCTTCCAGCCACTTCAGTTTGCAGATATTTGTGTTACTTTTTTGCTGTTGGCCAATCTGTCCTTGACGGGCATAACTAGAGGTGTATTAGAAATGCAAAAGAACCTCTCTTCCTGTCCCCTTTCACTTTGTCTTTGCTGCAGAGCAAGTTATCAGCAAACACTTGTCAACATTTGATTGCTGTAATGCAGGCGATTACAAGAAATCTGAAATAATTGGTTTTTCTGAATGTTTTCTGTCTCAGTCTGTACCCAGGGTGCTGCTTCCACTTGAAATTGTTTTCCACTGCTGTTATCTGAAGCCCACAACTTGTAACAAAAAGGGCTGATTATGTAAAAACAAAGTGACATTGGGCTGTCAAAGCAAAATATCCTCACCACAAATCCCAGCCTGGGCCTTGAGAGGGCAGCTGGATTGCGGAGCAAGAGGAACGCCTTTGTGGAAGTGGAGTGGAAACGCGTGCTGCCTAGCGGGGCAGCCCAGCCGGTGTGCGGCTCCCCTTCAGGTCCTCATTCATGGGAATGTGTCAGCCTCTTCACATGAGTTTCTCAATTGCTTTTGTGCATTGCTTGCTTCTAGATCACAAGGGGCACAGAAGATAGGGAGCACTGGCAGAATATGTGTGGTTTTAATAGGAACAATGTGGAGCCAAGTATTTCCCTGCGAAAGACTTTTGATGTGTAATAGAAGCCATACTCCTCTGCAGTGCTGAATAAATTGTAGCCCAGGAAAAACCAAAGACTTTTGCTAAGGGTTTGAATTTTATACATTAGGTCTGTCTCATAGATCATGTTTATATATGTATGAAAAAAAAGAACATATGATTAAGTGGATTCTTTTTCTTTACATGAATGCAGGCACGCTGCCGATATCCACAAGCTTCATTCTACACCACGTCAAAGGGAGCTGTCTTCACTCCTTTGCCTTATATTCCAGTTTAGGACCAATACTTCCACTGATCATTTCAATAGAAACTATTACTCCAAAAAAATTGGCACCACATAACCAGGGGCAGGACTCAACTCACCTAAGTTTAGTCGTCTAAAAGTTGGGCATTGAGTCTAAGCTGCTTGGTTTGGTTTTCTCTATAGTGAATGGAAAATCAGATTTCTCCATAGGGCAAAAGTTTCCTCCATAGCATGGCTGTCACATGGAAAGGTCTCCAGAAGGACCTATTTTTCTGCCTCTGCCAGTGTAGGGCAAATAGTTAATCCTTGACTCCTAATCAGCTGAAGCTGGGTAAGATGCATTGCCCTTCATTATGTTCCTAAATACTGAATCACTACAGCATCTCAATCTGATGTTTTGTTGGTTAAGTTTGTCAAACTCTTCCCTCCATCTTATTATAAAATGGTATAAAATGTGTAAAACTGGTCCCTCTTGCAGGATAAAGTTTTAATTTTAATTTTGAACTCAGCAGTAACACAAAGTATAATTTCAGAAGGGCTGCTATTATTGTTAAATTAGAAAGTCAAAAGTCAGTTTTGGGTAGAAGAGTTTCGGTTTTAGTAGAGCTTATTACTAGAATGAAGACGTGGCTTTGATAAATTCGGAACACACCCAAACTACAAATCAGAGGTTTTGTTAACTTCCAAAAAACCTCCTCCTTGGCATGCAGTTGGCTGACTTCGGGTTTTTTTGTTTTTCTCTCTTTTTTTTCAGAACTCTTGGCAACTTCTGCACTAGCTGTGCTCGTTACAATCAACAGTATCTGTAGGATTACTGCCAGAAGGGGGGGAATTAAAAAAAAAATAATTTTGGACCCTTGCTTCAGAGAAGTCCAGTCATGAAAGGGAACTGGAGAGATCTTTCCCCTGGAGTAAAGCAAATGACATGAAAAAAAGCTGAGAAATGCAGTTCAAAGCCAAGATCATACCCTGGGACAAGATCAGGACTCTGGAAGGTTTCTGGGTCTTGGAAAGCTGCGTTCATAGGAAAGGTGGTAAACCCACTTTTAATATAAAGAAGAAATCTCTTAAAAATGGAGAATGAATGAGGTTAGGTAAGTATGAACAAATATTAGAAATGCATCATGGAAAATTCTAAGGAGAACAAAAAAAATCCAAAGATGATACTGCCTTGGTAGGTAAGCATTCACTGTGAAGGTGGGTTAAACATGCCTGTGTGAGTTTTGCAGAGGGGCCATGCAAAAAGCTGCTCCTGACTCCTCAGCTGCCAGTCAGCTGTTTCCAGCTGGCGGGTGATGCCTGGCTGTATGACAGCTTCCAGCTGGCCAGGGCAGAGTCACACAGGCTTGTGTATCCCATGCTCACTGGTGGTTTTGGCGCCTGGGTCGGAGTGCCTGGTGATGCACCAGGATCACTTCTGTGGGCACCCACATCATGCAGACCGCTCACGTGGCCATGGCCTTTCTTCTGCTGGACACTCTCATCTGCATCTCTTCATCAGTAAATGTCTAGGAAACAGATATGGGATGATGAAGACCGCCTGCTGTGGTTCTGTCTGGACCGCTTGATCTTACTTGCAAAGTGCTCTGAATTATGCAGCCATAAACTTAAACCTGTATCTTCTGCAGTTAAGCTATTAAGGTAAGATTTATGTATCATAATTGTAAACTAAATAAAATGGGTTATTCTCAAGTGAGAATGGAAATCATCAGTATCTCAAAACCTTTTCTGAAACAGAAATGTCTTCAAAGACCAGTAGTTCTTTCTAATTATGTAAAGAGCAAACCGCTTTCCCAAGCAAATGCCATGTTAGATTGAGGTTTATTCTCTTTCATTGCCTGTTAGTGAAAGAAGGGTACTATGACATCTGCTAGAAAAAACAAACAGAATTACGGTCTGGCACCCTTTGACTCACCAGGGCCAGGAGGAAATACGGCACGGGGGTTTATGCTGAAGAAGAAAATGAAAAGTATGTGGTACCCACAGGCAGATGCACCACGGTGAGTAAACAGCATGCTGAAGTAGGTTAGAGAGCTGCCATCCAGCTAGGTCTTAGACAGTACTCACACAAGTGTATTGTGAATACACGCCCAAGTACAATGTCAAAAAATGCTGACCGAATAGCCTGCAGGCCTGGAGATACCCATTTTTCCATGACTCCTGAGACTAAGTCTGGTTGGCAACATCTCAGAAAAAGCAGCAGCAGATCTAAAGTCTCAGCTTCTTGGTTCCTAGAGTTGTTCTTTCAATACAGTAGATAATGGAGAGATCAAGGTGGGTAGCCCTTTTTGTGAGTGTATTGTTGCTTTTCATGCCCAGCTTCCTATAAAAACGATGATCCTTTCACTGCCAACTTTCCCTAACCTCTGTGAGACATGCAGATCACTGTCATCTATGTTCCTGGCCAATATCAACCAGACTTCTATTTCTGAAAGTAAGATAAGGCAGAGTCACTCAGTGAACATACCTGACTTTCACTGCCCTAGTAACGTGTTCAGTGCAAACAGCTGGGATTATGTGCATCCTCTTCAGAGCCCTGCATTACATACAGACACATAAATTTTAAAGAGAAGCATGACATTTGCTGTGGTTTTTTCCCATTCTGTGATCCATGGTTTGACACATTTACTGAAATTATTCCTTTGTTTTAGTTGTGAGTTGTGGGATGAAATTTCTTCAGACTCTCTTCAGCAGCTTGGATGTCCCTCTCTTATTAAAACTGACAGATGCTCCTATCTCCTGCTTTGCTCTGCAAGTTTCAGCTATAAATTACGAATGTGGTAGGTGTCCTATAACAGGGAGAGAGGATACATAGTGCAGTAAAACTGTTCCCCTTTATTTCAACCTCCTTGTCACTGCCTTTCTTTTCTATTAAGAAAAATCACGATCATTTTCCCTGCTCAACACTAGTTCTTTTCAAAAGCAATTTGCTGTTTGTGATACGATGTAACCGCTGCCCATGTAACCCTCAGCTCTGTTCCTCTCTGGAGAGGGTCCATGCAGCACTTCCCACAATGGAACCCACATCGGATGCTGCTGGTGGAGATGGCGGAGGATGGTACAAATAAGGACTGGTGGGACTTGGGGTCCTGCTCCTCTCCATGTCCCTGTGGCCAAGGGAGAGCGAGCGCCCTTGTGTGAGCTCCCTGTCCTGCAGCAAGGCTTAACCACCGCTGACTGCTGAATAAACCTTTACAGTATTGCCAGTCTGTCCCGTGGTCAGCAGACCATGGGACCTATCAAGTGTAGGGTGAATGAATTATTTTTCTGATACAAAGCCCTTATCACTGAAGTATATCTTAGCTGTTACAACTTATGCTTATGACTGTAATTCCAAATTATTGCACAAGGAGAGTGTTTTAACGTCATTGTCATAAAAATTTCTGACTTTCCTAAACCTTGTAGGTTCCTTTTTAACGTTTTCCCTATTCAAAAAAGTCAGCAAAAGAAAAAACAAATAAGCGGTTAAGGATTTGACTGGGAACCAGGCAGAAGTTCAGGCAAAACATCTCCCTGGTTATATCACACTGCTGCCAAAGCTGAAGACCCGTGTCTGGGATGAGGTGCAATGGAGGAGCAGTGTGTGTCTAACAGCGCCTCGGGAGCTGGGAAATGTCCAGGGCATCGAGATGGCCACAGAGGCCTGAAGTACCATGGAGGAAATACTTTCCTCATGCTTCTGTTTTACCGCTGGAGATATCACTGGAATTCCTTGGTAGCACCTCATATTGAGCAGACCTCAAATTTGCACTGACATACTGTAAACATCTGTCCATGTCCCAAAGCACCTACTCACAAGCTAGCAGGAGAGAGATCTTCTTTCCCTTGAGGAATTTCCAACACATTTATTGTTGGCCAAGCTGAAAGAAACAGGAGAGCTCAGACTACAATTTTGACTAGCATGTATCAACCCAAACTTTCCCTAAGCACATATTTGGTGTTTAACTGTGAAATGAGCTGAGCTGCTGATATTCTTTTAAATGTAGACCTAAAAAAATGTGAAATCCATGAAGCCAGGGCAAATGCTGCTGTTTACTTTAGTATGTCAGCTTGGATCAGCACCAGTGATAATACCAATAGCTCCTTTGTTGTAAATGAGAGGAGTTTTTTCTTCACATTCTGAATTTAATTTCTTTTTGCAGAATTGAGGACACCAGGACTAGCCAGTTGGTAAGCAGCAATCAACTACAGGTAGGTTCTACTACAGGCTATGATTACTTAATCTTTTTGGCATCTTGTATCTAAGGAGAGGAGAGCACCAAAATTCATGAAAAAACCAGCCTTTAACCTCACCATGTTGCAGAACAGGAGAAAGTCTGTGGAGGTCACTGGAGTTACAGTGACTTGACACCAGTTTGAGTGCAGGCAAAATGTGATGCATCATGTTTAAATCCTTGAAATTAGACAGTAACTTCAGGACTCCATTTAACAGGAGGCCAGCTACTGTTGTCCTTTCTTCTTGCCAGCAGAACATTTATTTTGCTTATAGCCCATCTGGAGACTGCAAGATGAGCTAAGAGGTCCTAGGGAAAATGATGGGATAACTTTACTGTCTGTCCCATCAACCTTTGTCTTTACAGGCAGCCCGCAGGGCACTTGTATTCCCACTGTGCTTGCACAAAATATTTAGGTATGAACGGAGAGAATTAACCAAAAATCCCCCTAACAAACAAATGGCAAGCTATTCAAATTGATCTCAGTAAATAGGTTTAAAAAAAAGCATTTTCTAGTTAAATGGCACAGGATCATAGGTTTGGCAGCTCCCTGAGTCAGTGACTCAGGACCTCTGTGAATCTAATCAATTGTGAGGGATTTTAAAAAATCCTCACAGGTGTAGCTGCAGCTTTTGGTCTTCAAATACATGCAGAAATCAAGCCTTTTGTCCCAGGTTCATCCTGCCTCACCATGGCACTGGGCTAAGCCCCCCAGGGTAAGCACCTACTACCCCCAGACCCCACCTGTACTCAGTGCAAGCAGGCAGTGCCAGGAAGCAGCTCAGCACAGCTAAGCTGGGTCTTCCCAGACACTTCTCTCACTGACAGCTCAAAGGAGTCCTAACCTGGGTGCTTTGGTTAAACATGTGAAGTTAGATAGGATGCTTGCAGGGATTGGGAAGTGCAGGGTGTAGCGGAGTGCAGTGGGTTCAATCCTGAGCTAGTGGAGCTGCTAAGCCCAAGATGGTGAAGAGCAACACAGGGCGGTGTCATTCAGGTGGTACCTGTGTAGGCGCTCCACTGCCATTTCCAAGTTTCGCACAGAGAGAAGCAGATCAGACTTCTCTTCACCTCCAGTACAGCTGAGTCAGCCTCCTGTTGGATAAAAAATACACATGAGATTTTGCTTCTTGCAAACAGCTTCTTGCTAGTAGGAAACTATTTGTGACGTCTCTGGCGCTAGAGGAGTGCCAGGCACGATTAATATTGTTTAACAAAGCATTTGGCTTGCCTCTGATGAACAAGAAAGGTCAGAGGCTAGGGACCTGTGTTGAAAGCTAATTGCTGAAGTTATTTGTCTGGCTTGTGTTAGATGCTTGGATCCTGCTATACAAGTTAGAAGTGCAGAGTGCATTAAGTGCAATATTTTAATTTAAATGCTTATAGTACAAGAGAAACAATTCACTGATCATCTCATTAGAGGCTCAGCTATTTACATCAGGACAGCTTTTCCTCTTTGATCTCATAAGAAAAATGAATGGAAGTTTAGGACATGTTTATTTGCTTTTGTAAAGGCTTGGATCCAAGCAAAACACACTTATATCTGGGAAATAACAATGAGAGGTTGTAAATGTATTAAATACCTTTGGCCAGTGCTAGATACCAAAACAGAGATTTCCAAGGTTAAAGAATTCAAGAATGCTGACTCCTGGTTTCCATTTGACTCCCATTACAAACCTCATTTCTATGCTACTAAATGAAACAATATACTTCTCCCTGTGGACACATGAATGAGTTATATCGTCATTGTTTGGTTTTATTTTTTTCCCCTTGTAGTCTTCAAAAAACTGCAAGCACTGTAGCCTGAAAATTTCACAAGTAGAGAAATCTCTGCTCCCATCTATTGGTGAGCAAGAGAGGAATGCCCATAAGACTAGTTAATCTGTTTAGCTGTTTTACCCGGATCACTGGATGGACCAGTGATAATCCAGAGAGGTAGGGGCTCTCTAATACCACCTGTTCGTTAATAAAAAATACGGCCCTTTGTCTTTCACCCCTTGTTCTTGCAGTGGCACTTTGGGGAGACATCATAGTTACATTTCAATGACCACAAAGCCCTACCAGTCTTCTCAGCATCCTGTAGTGGGACCACTTCTCTGTAAGAGCTCTTGCAAAGGATTTAATAAGTAGACATGATGGAGAGACAGATACATGATGGAGCTGAAGAAAGGAAAGCTTTTTTCACGCAAACCATGGTAACAGCAGCAAAAGTGAGATGTCCTGGGGGTTGGACTAGATGGTCTTTAAAGATCCCTTCCAACCCAAACCATTCTGTGATCTTTACTGAAAACTCTTTTACTCAGCCATGAAATAAAAAGAAACCTTCAGATTGTTTTTTAGGAAGGAGATTCAGAAAATGACAGAATGCCAATTTGCAGGGGGCTGGAAACAGGCCTGCCCAGGGAGTCAGACCTCTAGAGCTACGGTGTCCAAACAGTGCTAAACTAGAGCGAAATTTAGCAGCTAGGGAAGAAGAAACGATGCTCAGAAAGAATGTGCGCCTACAGGAAATTCACAGCATCAGCTGGCGACCAAGTCAATGGACCATTGCCAAAGGTACTGAATGAAGTAGATGGTTTTATTTATTGTGCATTGTCTTCCCAAAGTTAATGGTATCTTTGCCTTGCCATTAGCAAAGGCCTCTTTGTTTCAAAGTTTCATACTCGCAAGTGGTGAACTATTGCCTGAAGGTGCTTGGAAAACATTGTGGGTGGGAAGGGACAAAATGCTGTACACTGACTTTGAAGAGAGGTCACTTTTTGAACATGGTCTTGTGCTAGCAGGACCTCTAGCTGGGTTCTGGGTATCCAGTTATTAGACGTGGTGGCAAGATCCCAACTAGGTGGAGGAGAAAGTAGTCAAAAGAAAGTAAATGACTGGATTCATATGGAAGGGCTGAATTTCTGAGCTCATCAGCTTCTTCACTTGAACTTTCTCAGCATCCGAATCTTAAATGAAGTCCCACTGCCATTGTTAGGAGCAACATTCAGTTCTTGCCATGCTCTCATCGGTGGTCATTGCTATTCTGAGATCATTAGGAAGAGGTACAAGCATGGTAAGGAATGTCAAAGAGGGTTGGAGGGAAAAGATGCTGCTGAATAAATCCATACTGGGGTGAATACAGTGCTGAGACAGAATATCATTCAGCAGAATGGTTTATCGCTAAAAACTGGCATGTTGCAGTTGAACTGAGATTTTCTAAAGAAAACTGCATCCACAGACAGCTGACTGATGAGTTCACATTATAAAAGACTGTTCAGGAGTTCATCCACTGAAAGGCCATTTACGGGCTTTACTTTCTCACGGTCCCACTCTGGAAAGAGTTACTCCGCTTGTAAGAGTTACACAGCCCATGCATATCCTCCCATTGTTTCAAGTTAAGGGAACATCAGCTGTTTTTTCTATTGTGAACAAGGGCCACGATGGAGGGCTAATTGGTTCTGTTCAGTTAAATGTCTGTTTTATGAGGCCAGGCTATTGCATGCACCGATGCTGGACAATGGGACAGCAGTCTGAATCTGTGATCTCCGTTAGACAATGGGCATTTAGGCCACTTCTGAAGGATTTGGCAAGAAAACTCCTTGTTTCTTTTTCCACACAATAAAAAACCCCAAAAGATAATTAGGTAATTCATAGTGGATAATGATTATCCATGGTTTGGAAGGAATTTCTTTTTGAGAAAAACTCCGCTGCATCTGTAGTACAAACTGATTTTACTGGAAACTTGCTATCAGCCAGAGAAAGCAAGCTTCCCAGAGAAACTTTTTAAGGTGTGAAGTATTTCTTAATTTGTTAATGCTAGATACACGCAAGGATACATAAAGGTTATTCCTAGCAAGCCACATTACATTCTTGCTAAAGAAAATTTGTACATCTCTACCACTTGATGAGATCATGGTGTCCAGGTACAGAAACATGTATTTCCAAAAGAATTAATTTCTTCGGGGATTTTTTTGAGGCCAGTGATCATATGCCAGGTCTACGAGCCTGCTAGAATCATGCTTTATTACCTCTGTGGCAAAAAAATGAATCCTACATAAATTTTAAAAGTCTAGTTGATGCTGTAGCACCAGGGTATGGGGTTTATTCCAGCCTCTCTTCCTTTCTTGGAGACTCAGGTGGCTGAACACCACAGGCAGCATTTTGGGAATGTTGAGGGGCAGAGGTCAAATAGCACGTGCAGCTGATTTCTTAATCCTGACCTTTCTATTTTAATGATGAAAATTAAAGTAGCCCCATGGATGTTCTAGTCCATACAAGATCCTTATTCAGAGCAATGCTACCCACAGGAACAGGGGAGGCAGGAAGATGGCTTGGGCCACCTGTGAATACCTGCCTCTGAGGTTGATGATTCAGAGGATTAGAGAGTCCTGCAAGGAAGAAAGTAGTTTTTCAGGACAGCAAAAAACTAGGGTATTTCCCAATATGCTGCCATAAGACAATCATGATACCGGGTAACAGAAATTTCCTTTGGCTTGGGAGGGAGGGGATCTGCAATTTACAAAGCTGTGTGTTCACATGCGAAGGCAATGCATTTGTCTTTCTGCAAATTTAGGTCACTGGAAGAATATAGGATTCTTTTAGTTTTGCAGGGGTACAGTTTAAAAAGCTTATAAGGACATAAAAAAAAAAGGAAGGGGTCAGAGGATTATTTTATTTAGCACATTTCAGAGAGGCCCCTTTACAGGAAGGAATTCATTGGAATATGGCTCATTATGCAAGGTAAATACAGCATTTCCCTAATATTGCTGCTTTTTTCCTTCTGGGCCATATGCAAACCTGCTTATTTATTCACCAGAAACATCATGACACAAGTCACAAAACCTATCATGTAGCTTCCCCTCTTCAGCTCGCAGCTGTCTGAATATATCCATTGACAAAAATACTGGCTTTACACTGTTTTTTTTTCAATTTCTTTTATCATACTGTTCACCAGCATTCAAGTTGCTGCCAGGTTTTTGGTTAATTCAGAAATGTAACAAATTTGAAGCATTGATATTTACTTAAAAAATTAGGCGTTGTTTCCATTAGCTTATACCATTGCTCTGTAAATCTTAGCAATCCTGGTTATGCCAAAGAACTTAAAACCATGAAGCTCTGCTTATACTAACTTGAAATCCAAGTTACCCCTGGGTTAGAGGCAGTTTTTGTCTTGTGCAAAGGGAGGGTGCCATGAGGGACTATAACAAATGCAGTCTCACTTCACCCTTTTTTGAAAATTCAGTGAGCTCAGTCTTAAAAGGAGTTAATGCTCAACTCTTGTTACTCTGTGGCAGTTCAGGATCTCATCGCTTATAACCATCATGATTTCCAGCTTAAATGTACTTATAGCCAATTTAGCCTTGCTTGTTCCTAATACCAAGGTTGTTCTTAGATTGCTTAGGTAGCTTTTCTCCCTTGATACTCATCTGCAAAACATACTTAATGACACTGACTGTATCTCCTCTTAATTTTGTCAGGCTGTGGAAGCCATGATCTCCACTTTTCTCTTGTATGACAGATTTCCCATTCCTCCCATCATCCTATCACCCTTTCCAGCATCAGTTTGAGCTCATCTTTCTTAACCATGGGTGGTCAAATTTTTACGCAGCCTTCCTTGTGCAGAACACTCTTCTCAGGGCCTCGTACAACGGTGCTAACGCTTCCCCATCACTACCTGAAATACCCTTCCTGATGCATCCAAGTGCCGCTTTTATATTGTGTACTGTTACTACATTTATATGGTTTCCTGGTGCTGGGAGCTCGTATTCTTCACGTGGCCAAGTAGGACACACAGACCTTTTTCTAACCCTAGCTGTAATACATTGTGTCAATGAAACAAATCACAAAAATCCTACACGGCAAAAACTGCCTACCAAAAACCACTTATAAAGTAGGCTGCCAAAGATTTGTTGAAAAAAACCTATCTACTGAAACTGGAATTACATCCGGATGTAGTGAACGTGCATGAAGTGAATCACTTAATCAGCTCTGTTTAAGAGGCAAAAAGTGAATGTTTGTTAGATATTATTGTGACTTGCAAACAAAAAAGTATTTTTATTACTGCTTATTGCTTGCATTGCATTAGTGCCAGGCAGCCTCCCACCAAAAGGAAACTTCTATTGTACTGGGTCTCAAACAAACATAAATTAAAGCAAAACAAAGAAAATATTCCTCAGCAAAGTACTTCCTACTCTGAGTTGAAAAAAAATAAACGTCAAGGGAAGGTGGGTTTTTAGGTCACTAGCAGCTGACATTGGAAATAATAACTCTATCATATGGTTTCATTTTACTGTTGTTGATGAGTAGCTGTTTGAAGAAAAATTGCATAGCAACTGTTCACAAAAAACAGCACAATGTGAAACACCATTACTTTCTATGAAATCAGGACCCATCTCTTTGCAAGCTTGCATATGAGCGCAGGCATACAGTTTTGCAGGTTCACTGTAAGTTTGACTTGTCTCCCCACATCCATTTTTGAAAGACGAGAGGATGGCAGGTGACTACTCAGCAAGTCAGCTGAAAGCTGTGCATCCACACAGCCTGCAACCAGAGCGGCTGAGTATCTTCCTTCACAGAGAATCTGGGAATGAACTGGATGCATTAAGAAAAGCTCAGGAAGTATAAAGTAGGTATTAAGAAAGTACATTTGGGACATGGCAGAAACATGGAACAAAGAGGCAGACTGTGGGAGCACTTGACTCAGTGACCACCTGTGGAAAACCATGAGAACAGTGAAGTTCCCAGCTGTTCCCTTTTGCTGTGATTGTGCTTTCTAAAACCCTTGCCCAGGTGTTGCTGGGTGGTGTGTGATGCTAGTGGGGCACTTCTCGTTGGGGGTTAGTAGGATAAGCTCTTCTCCTGGGTGGCTTGAAGCACTGAGCGACAAATGGCGCCCGAACAGGGACAGGATCCTAGGGCTTAAGACGCAGTGGGTTTGACTGCATTGGTGGCAAGCCCAGCTGAACTTCTCAAACTGCTGAAAGGAAGCAGAAGACTGCGCAGTCGAATCGCCTCTCGCTGGACGACAGGTGAGCAACTGGGAACAATGGGGAGTGAACTGTCTCAGGAAGAGAAAGCCACATATAGTGAGATGCAGCAGCTCCTGCAAAAATATCAAGCCCATATAACTGAGCATCTAAAATGGACAAAGGTGAAGTGCCCTGATCTTGATTTCGTAACTATCTTTGATCCTGAACAGTGGGTCACGATAGGAGTTAAACTCTGGGAAGCAGCAACTCGAGATGACAAAATTGCTCAGTTCCTATTAGGGGCTTGGAGAATTGTTTTTGAATGCTTAAAGAAACATGTTGGGACTGGTCCGGAACAAGAGATCTGCTGCTGCAGAAGCTCCAGGTCCTGCAGTCCCTGGAGTTTCTGCTCTGATATTGGAACCTTTGGCTCTGCCATTGGTAGGAGCAGTTGGGGGGGCAGAAAAAGGTAGTCATGAGGATGATGATCCTTTTGACTCTGGACCTATTGATTCTGAAGCTGCACCAGATTTATATCCTCCTGATCCCTGTGATATTTGGGGAAAAATTAAACAACAGGCTGCTAAGGAAGGGGACACTGGCATTTTACAAAACCTCTGAGCTTTTCTAGTCATTTATGAAGCCAATCGCCAGCCCCGATGGGAGGGTCTGCAATTTTCTATTATCAAAGAGATGTGCCAAACTGTGAAAGAAAATGGGTTAAAATCTCCATTTACTATGAAGAAGGGACATGTATGCCATGAATGTCCAAATAAAAATAAAGGTGAAAAACGAGGGCACACCAAAAGTCCAGGAGTGTGTCCCAAGTGCAGAAAGGGTCGACATTTTGCTAATCAATGTAAATCTCGTTTTAATAAGGAAGGCAGGAAGAATGGCTCGGGCTGTTATAGAAATAGATCATAATTTTAATTTGTGTGCCTTGTATGTTGCAATGTGTTTAAAAATTAATTGATAGATTAAGTAAGGCTGTGTTAATTATAAATAAAGAAGGGGGAGATGTGGGAGCACTTGACTCAGTGACCACCTGTGGAAAACCATGAGAACAGTGAAGTTCCCAGCTGTTCCCTTTTGCTGTGATTGTGCTTTCTAAAACCCTTGCCCAGGTGTTGCTGGGTGGTGTGTGATGCTAGTGGGGCACTTCTCGTTGGGGGTTAGTAGGATAAGCTCTTCTCCTGGGTGGCTTGAAGCACTGAGCGACAGCAGACAATTGTGTTTGATTTTACACTAAAACTAGTTCTAGAAGAGCAGGCATATTTTTTGAAAGGCATTGTCTCCTCCAAGATCTGTGTCTTCCTCTCGTCATAATTCTCCTCTGCAACGGCTTTAAAAAGTCAAGATGGGAGAAGAAAAACCCCTGTATTTTGAACTCGCGAAAAGCAGATTGAACTGGTTTTGAATCAGCATATGCTAGCTAAAAAAACTAACCATACCTCTGCCCAAGTTTAGTGCCTTTGGAGAAGAGCATGCCTGCACTAATTAGTACCATTGCTGAGACTGTTTCAGAGATTCCCAGGATGTATATACATCAAAAAACTCCCCACAAAACAGAAACAAGTATCAGCATTAAAAAAAATAGGTGAATAGGATTTGCCTTGTTAGATGGCAATCTAAATGCAATGCTGGAAGCAGCGTTAGGAAAATCCTCCAGCAAGAAACAGAAAATGGTGCTTGCAGCTAGTTATAATAACACGTTATTCACAGGCATCGCTGACTTACAGAGTTCACCCTTAAAACCACTATATTGGATAATAATTCAAACACTGGCTCACTCCAGATCCTGCTCTTTTAAAAAAAGAAAAGTTGGCCAAACTGCTATTGCTCAGCCCTGATGTGATAAAAGGGAGTGCTATTGACCAGTGGGAAGGTGGATCAGCAAAGGCAAACCAGTGACACTCTTTGGATTTATGCTGATATAGTTGGGTCCAGCTACATAAAAGCCACCTGAGAGAAGATGAGAGGCAGCCATCCCAGTGGTGGGATGATCTAGGCAATGCACAGGAGGCAATGCAGGCTTGGGAGCAGAGTGAAAGGGGAATAGAAGAGGACTGCAAGGAAGCAAGGACAAATCCTCACAAAAGGCCCAAAGTAGCACTAGGAAGCAATAGGAAAAGCCTCAGCTATCAGCCTCAGACACGAAACTGTGGTAGGTGAGCGGCAGAGAGTGCCAGCTGGGAATCACACTATGAAATGAAGCAAGCAGCAGCCTAGAAGGAGCCTCTTTCCTCCAGCCACACAAGAATACAGCTGAAGAACAATGAAGCTTACCAGCCCACCATGCCAGGACATTACAGGGTATGTCTAAAAGCGATGTCCCGGGTAATCTCTGGCCTCAGAGGTTCTGCAGACAGAGATACGACAGGAAGGAGAGGTGAACCAAACTTAACAGGACTTGAAGGAAGGAACTTAGACTGATGGGTGAAAATGTCTACAGGGCCATGGGGAGGCCAGCCTTTGTGTACATGGCTGGACTGCTAGCTAGTGCTCTGGTATTTCTGTAGCTTGCTCTATAAAAAGACGGAATGCAGTTACAAGCCTGGAGGCTTTTTGTGTTATTACACAATGTACAGAGTATGAAAAACATCCTAAAAAGAATGCCACAAAATCCACAGAAGATCGCCACATCTCACTTTCCATTTGGGAGAGGCAGAGACTGAAGCAAAACAGAACTTCTTAATGGACTCTGAACAGACAACATTCGTTTGCCAGCTTATAGGCTCAAGCATTACTCATCTAGTCCAAAGTAATTATGGTTAATGAGACTACAGGTAGTCTAAATTATAGATTTTCTGTGAAAACTATTTCATGCTACCCCTTTACCCCATAGCAGAATTTGAAGTATTGCCCATTTACAGACCATGTTGGCAAAATTAGTGCAATATTTAGAGACATATTTGAAAAGAAAGATTTTTTTTCCACTGTTGCAGAACAGTTTCAAAGCAGAAATGGTATTGCTTAGCAAGTGCCACATTAATCACTGGCATACTGTAATAGGTTCTTCACAGAAAGTCAATGTAATTAGGTCTGGATATTTAATCTGAAGAATGGTTGGCACAATTGGGTTACAGCTGTATGATAGCTTTGAACTCAGCTTCATTCAGTACATATAGGTGAGAGATACTGTAAAGCCACTTTTCCAAATAGAGCTGGCTTGCCTTGTGGATGACTGGCCTGGTCTCCATAAACATCAAGGCATGTAGCCTTGAAGTAGCAGCTCACATCAGTTTCACAAGGCTAGCTTCAAATTCGCTGTTGGCTGTCACAGCGTCCCCGCAACGTGGGAATCATGAACTGCACAGAACTAAGCTCAAAAATTAGCTGCTTGTCTTGGGGCAAGCACTAGACTAAATGGCTTTCAGTACCTTCAGCTCAGGTGCACCTAATTCAGCTGCAGTCACATTGGGTAGTCCATGTCTAACTATTACCCACCGTGTGACATTGGCATAACCACAGGAGAGCTGTGAGAGACTGTGCTAAAGGATACTGCTGTGATTTCCAGTAGTGATTCTGGGGGATGATGAAGACCAACTCAGAGGTATCATCATGCATTCAAACAGAGCTGCCTGTGCATACCCAGGGGAGACATTTCTCTAAATGCATGGACAGCACAGAATTATTTCAATGATGGGTACTTCAGAAACACACAGAACACAAAGAGTGAGCTTCCTTTTCATCTCTTCTTCTTACGTGCTTCTCTGAGCAGAAACGAGTCCATGCACCAGAGCCTGGGCAGTAGAGAGCCCAGATGAAGTCTGAAAAACAGGGCTTAGCTCTTCACCGAAACTGCACTCAGTAAACTTCTGATCAGTCTGCAGGAAAAGCTCATGGTCCTTTTGCTACTAGCATACTTGTGGAAGCCCCTTGTGACTTTTACATATCCCTTACTTTTAGCTCCAACTTGGCTTTGGCCTTCCCCATTTCACCAGTAAGTACCCAAGCAATAATTTTATATATGCCCCCTTGCTTGCCTGTCCTTGTTTCTGCTTCCCGTATGGTCTCATTTCCATTTCGGACCACTAAAAAGCTTCTTGCTTAGCCAAGAGGATCTCTGCCTGTGATTCCCTGTCTTCCTGCGCAAGGGTCAGTTTGGTCCTCAGCTTTCACTAAGCTTTCTTCAAAATCAGCTCTCTTGAGCACCTTTGCCCCTTGTGGCAGCTTCTCGGAAGATCTTAAATAATTAGCTAGCTATGCTTCCCTGTGTAAATTATGATCTGATTATTCCTACAGCTGGTTTCAGTAAATTTCTAGAAAAATGTTTGATCTGTCTGATGAGGAGAACAGGAGTCAGTTTTCCTAGATTTCTCCTATTCCCAGGTCATTTTTCTTATTTGAATTCCAAACATTCTTGCCTTTCTTTTTTTAAACCAAAATATCTGGACTAATTGAAGGCATTTAGAAAAAAATGTGCTTTATCTAACTTGTAGTAAATATTAGTATTTTCAGAAAACAGCGTGAATTTTACAAACTGATCTAAAATGGCAGAATTTGAGCACAACTCTTCTTCACGTCTAGTTGTTTCCATTACAGTGGGCCCAGTAATAACTAGAAGGAAGAAAATTAAAAACAGCAAAAAACCCACATGTGCCTTTTGTCCCATATTACGCCTGTGGCTTAATTATACAGATACATTGTGTGCTTAACTAAAAAGCAATAAAGGCACTGCAAGAAGTACCATTAATGAGTCAGCATCACCCCCTGAAGATCAGCTTAGTTTCTGGAATCTTTCTGGTGGAAATGCCTTTTATTTCTTTTGTGCAGCTTTGTCTCCAGCGGTCTACATCCAGAAGTCTCCGGTTTGTTGGTACTGGTGTAAATAGCTACCAAAGGGTGAAGACTGAGGTAATGAGCAAGATCACAACGAAACCCTACCGGTTCAGCAGTATGTATCCACCATGTAGAGGGTAAACGTGATGAGAGGATGTTAGCACAGAAGTAACAACTCGGAGATGCCTCGTCTTAACAGGAGATTTTAAAGCTGAGAATAGTCTACCGTGGGCTGAAGGCACATGGTGAAAACATGGAAAGCATGAAGGCGCATGGTGAAAACATGCACAATGGGAGTGATGCAGAGAAGATGGCACTGAATTATGTGTATGTCCTGGAACTTCATGCTATGAGGGATTTTGGGTTATTGGACATTCTAGAGATACTTGTCGTTCCACTGTCTCTTCAAGGACTTAGGACTTGGCCAATTTTAACTTTTGGAAGTTGAAAGCAAGCCTTCCCTGAAGGCAGGGTAACTCATTAAGAACTGCTGCAGGATTGCTCTGCACCTTCTAGTACACCAGTTTTGAGGAAGCATCCCACAACATCTAAAAGTCACACTTTTACCCATGTGTTTATGGAAAATGGTTGAGTAAGACTGAAGGAAATTTGTAAGTATGGAAAGGGTAGAGTAATCTTTTTGTGAAAATTGCAGTTTGACAAAGGTAACAGTCTTTAAAGAAGAGTTTTGGTTTTTTGGTGAGGGAAAAAAAGCCACTGTGAAAAAGCCTATCTTGGAGTCACCACTGAACACACAGGGAAGGCATAAGCTCTCTCGATGCTTCCACTCGAAAGGTGGCAAAGACATCTCCAATAATGCTACCTAATATGGATACATCCATCAACACAGATTCAAGATGAGCTCCCACATCCATCAGCGGCTCTGGAGGCGGCGTGGGCGTTGCCGTGGGCACCTGCGGGAGATTTAAACGCGGCGTAACCGCCAGCAGCGTTCAGTTGGCGGCGAGGCCAGCGGAGGCGACGGTAAGTGGGCGGCGAAGCGCGGGATTGAGGCAGAGCGGGAGGTCCCCGAGGCCTGGGAGCCCCAGGGAAGAGCAGGGGGACCCGGCTGGAGCCGGCAGCTCTCGCGAGAGAGGCTCTGGAGGCGCCGTGGGTGTTGCTGCGGGCAACCGCGGGAGACTTGAACGGCCCTGAGGAGTGCCAGTGACCAGGAGCACGGTGAACAGGGTGGGCAAATGGTGTGGCGCGGCAGTTTGCGCGGCAGTTCGTGCTGGTAGGGCGCAGCCCCCCCTCTTCCCAGCTCGAGAAGGCTACTCAAGTGGTGGGTGTCGGCCCAGAGGGAGACCCAGGTACGGTTGCCACTCGGGTGAAAGCCATTGTTAGGAAAAATGCGGTGACACAGACAGAGCTCCCATGTAAATGTGCAGCTGTCCAGGTCTCTGGCTGCGGGGAGTGCCTGAGTCTATCACTGATGATGGAGGGCAGCAGGGACACCTCTTGTGTGAGGTGTGACCAGGTGGATGATCTGCTGTGCCTGGTGGTAGAGCTGAAGGGGGAAGTGGAAAGGTTGAGGAGTACCAGGGAGTGTGAGAGGGAGATAGATTGGTGGTCCCACACCCTACTATCCCTGAGGCAGAGGCAGCAGATGGAGGCTCCGCAAGAAGCCTCCGGAGGTTCCCCTGCCCTCATGCCACCAGGCAGGAGGGGACCTGAGAGATGGAGGGAAATGGATACAGGTCCCTGCTCGGGGAGGCAGGTGAATCCCCTCCTGGTCTCCCTCACTTTCCCAGTTGCCCCTATGCAACAGGTATGGGGCTCTGGAACTTGAGGACCGGGTCAATAAAGATCAGGGTGTAGGTGAAGCCCTATCTAGGGAGGTGCCTATGCTCAGTCGGGCAGCCCCATGCATTCTCACATCCTCTGAAAAAAAGAAAAATGAGGATAATTGTTGTAGGTGACTCCCTTCTGAGGGGGACAGAGGGCCCAATGTGCAAACCTGACCCATCCCACAGGGAAGTCTGCTGCCTCCCTGGGGCCTGGGTAAAAGACATTGCCAGGGAACTCCCTGGTCTGGTTCGGACCTCTGATTATTACCCATTGCTGGTTGTGCAGGTTGGCAGTGATGAGATTGCAGAGAGAAATCCAAAGGCAATCAAAAGGGACTTCAGGGCACTGGGGCGATTAGTGGAAGGATTGGGAGCACAGGTAGTGTTTTCTTCAATCCCTTCAGTGGCAGGGAAATATACTGAAAGGAACAGGAAAACACACCTGGTTAATATGTGGCTCAGAGGCTGGTGCCATCAGTGGAATTTTGGGGTTTTTGATCATGGGGAGGTTTACACGGCACCAGGCTTGCTAGGGACAGATGGTATCCAGCTATCTCAAAGGCGTAAAAGAATCTTCGCTCGTGAGATCGCAGGGTTCGTAGAGAGGGCTTTAAACTAGGTTTGAAGAGGGTAAGGGATAAAACCAGGTGCACCAGAGATGAGCCTGGGGGCAGCATGCCAATGTTAGGGGTGGGTTCGATAGGCCAGCTCAAATGCATCTATGCCAATGCACGCAGCACAGGAGGAGCTGGAAGCCATCGTGCAGCAAGATAGATGTGACTTAGTCGCCATCACGGAAACATGGTGGGACGACTCCTGTGACTGGAGTGCTGCAATGGATGGCTATAAGCTCTTCAGAAGGGATAGGCAAGGTAGAAGAGGTGGTGGGGTGGCTCTCTATGTTAGGGAATGTTTTGACCGTACAGAGCTACACAATTGTGATGATAAGGTGGAGTGCTTGTGGGTGAGGATGAGAGGGAAGGCCGATAACGCAGATATTGTGCTGGGAGTCTGTTATAGAACACAACCAGGTTGAAGAGACGGATGAATCATTCTACAAGTGTCTGGCAGTAGTCTCAGAATCGTGTGCCCTTGTTCTCGTGGGGGACTTGAACTTTCCAGACGTCTGCTGGAAATACAACACAGCAGTGAGTAAACAATCTAGGAGGTTCCTGGAGTGTGTGGAAGATAAATTCCTGACACAGCTGGTGGGTGAGCCAACCAGGGGAGGAGCCTTGCTAGATCTACTGTTTATGAACAGGGAAGGACTGGTAGGAGGTGTGATGGTCGGAGGCCGTCTTGGGCTTAGCAACCATGAAAAGATAGAATTCTCAATTCTTGGTGAGGCAAGGAAGGGGGTTAGCAAAACCACCGCTATGGACTTCTGGAGGGCAAACTTTGGCCTCTTCAAGGCACTGGTTGAGAGAGTGTTCCTTGGGAGGCGGTCCTGAAGGGCAAAGGGGTCCAGGAGGGATGGACATTCTTTAAGAAGGAAATCTTAATGGCTCAGGACCAGGCTATTCCCATGTGCAGCAAGTTGAACCGCCGAGGAGAATGACTGGCCTGGCTGAACGGGGAGATTTTTGCTAGGAGTCAAGAAAAAAAGGAGAGTTTATCATCTCTGGAGGAAAGGGCAGGCAACTTGGGAGGAGTACAGGGATCTTGTTAGATCATACAGAGAGGAAATTAGAAAGGCAAAAGCTCAGCTAGAACTAAATCTGGCCACTATTGTAAGGGACAACAAAAAAATGTTTTTACAAATATGTTAACAGTAAAAAGAATCCCAAGGACAATATCTATCCTTTAATGGATACAGAAAGGAACGTAGCCACCAGAGATGAGGAAAAGGCTGAGGTACTTAATGCTGCCTTTGCCACAGCCTTTAATAGGGGGACCAGTTATCCTCAGGGTACTCCGCCCCCTGAGCTGGAAGGCGAGGATGAAGAGCAGAATATACCCCCCTTAATCCAGGAGGAAATAGTTAGTGACCTACTACGCCATCTGGACACTCACAAATCTATGGGACCCGATGGGATCCATCCAAAAGTACTGAGGGAACTGGTGGAGGTCCTTGCCAAGCCACTCTCCATCATCTGTCAGCAATTCTGGTCAACAGGGGAGGTCCCAGAGGACTGGAGGCTTGCCAATGTGACTCCCATTTACAAGAAGGGTCGGAGGGAGGATCTGGGGAACTACGGGCCTGTCAGCCTGATCTCGGTACCTGGGAAGATTATGGAATGGTTTGTCTTGAGAGTGCTCACGTGGCAAGTCCAGGACAAGCGGGGGATCGGGCCTGGTCAGCATGGGTTTACGAAAGGCAGGTCCTGCTTGACCAACCTGATCTCCTCCTATGACCAGGTGACCTGCCTAGTGGATGAGGAAAAGGCTGTGGATGTTATCCACCTTGACTTCAGCAAGGCCTTTGACACTGTCTTGCATGGCATACTCCTTGGGAAGCTGGCGTCTCATGGCTTGGACAAGTGTACTCTTCGCTAGGTAAAAAACTGACTGAATGGATGAGCCCAGAGGGTTGTGGTGAATGGGGTTAAATCCAGTTGGCGGCGGGTCACAAGTGGTGTTCCCCAGGGCTCAGTATTGGGGCCAGTTCTGTTTAATATCTTTATCAATGATTTGGATGAGGAGATTGAGTGCACCCTCAGCAAGTTTGCAGACGACACCAAGTTGGGAGGCAGGGTCGATCTGCTTGAGGGTAGGAAGGCTCTACAGAGAGGTCTGGACAGGCTGGATCGATGGGCCGAGGCCAATCGTAGGAGGTTCAACAAGGCCAAGTGCTGGGTCCTGCACTTTGGTCACGGTGACCCCATGCAGGGCTACAGGCTTGGGGAAGAGTGGCTGGAATGCTGCCCGGCAGAAAAAGACCTGGGTGTGCTGGTCGACAGCCGGCTGAGTATGAGCCAGCAGTGTGCCCAGGTGGCCAAGAAGGCCAACGGCATCCTGGCCTGTATCAGAAATAGTGTGGCCAGCAGGAGCAGGGAAGTGATTGTTCCCCTGTACTGGGCACTGGTGAGGCCGCACCTCGAGTACTGTGTTCAGTTTTGGGCCCCTCACTACAGGAAAGACATTGAGGTGCTGGAGCGTGTCCAGAGAAGGGCAATGAAGCTGGTGAGGGGCCTGGAGCACAAGTCTTATGAGGAGCGGCTGAGGGAACTGGGGTTGTTTAGTCTGGAGAAGAGGAGGCTGAGGGGAGACCTTACTGCCTTCTACAACTACCTGAAGGGGGGTTGTAGTGAGGTGGGTGCTGGTCTCTTCTGTCAGGTGGCTGGTGATGGGACAAGAGGAAATGGCCTCAAGTTGCGGCAAGGGAGATTTAGGTTGGATATTAGGAAAAATTTCTTTACTGAGAGGGGTGTCAGACATTGGAATAGGCTGCCCAGGGAAGTGGTTGAGTCGCCATCCCTGGAGGTATTCAAAAAAGCGCGTAGACGAGGTACTCCAGAACATGGTTTAGTGGGCATGGATGACGGTTGGACTCGATGATCTTGAAGGTCTTTTCCAACCTAAATGATTCTGTGATTCTATGATCAGTGCATTTAGGTGATCTCCAACTATACTAGTGCTTTTTTTTTTTTTTTTTTTTTTTGATATTTCCCTGGATAATCTCCATTCTTGGTGAATGGAAAGCTGAAAGCTATAAATTGTATTTAAAAAGTTCGTTGTGAACACAGAGTGCTGCAGGAAGTAGCAAGCTTATCAAAGATCTTTATGTTGCCTACAGTATCAAATGTTATGTTCACAGGGAGAACAGACAAACAAATTGGCAGGATATGTCAATAGAGTCTAGACTGGAAAAGGTCCCCTGAGAAATTAATTTCCAAATCTTTAATCTACCACATTTTATATATTTTTATCTACAATAGTGCAGCTTTTCACACACCTGTTCAAGAAAAATGTAGTTAAATACTGTTAAAAAAAGAAGGGATAAAAAAGGAATTACTGTGTTCCTTTTTATCTAACTGCATGTTTGAAGCCTCATTCAGCAGAATATTTATGTATGTGCCTATGTCATTCAGACTGCCCACACACTTTCTGTACTCACTGGAGCTCATTGGATGCTTTAAACTAGGTATTGAAATGCCCTACTGAGTCAGAGCCATAATTTAAATTTCTTTTTCTTTAAGGTGGAGAACAAAGAGCTAACTCTTCCTCTTGGAAGCCACAAGAATTTGTGAGAACAGAGATGATGTGGGAAACCTTGTGCACTCTCTTCTGGGTGACGTCAAGAGCATTGCCAAACCTACCATGTAAAAAGTACTCCAGATAGTGAGGTGTGAATGTGGCAGTCAGCTCCTTCATCACCATTTCAAGCATTCTCAGATCATTGGCTTTGCAGGTGTGTATTTTGTACCTGTGTTTGAGGAGACGAACATCTCTTCAGTCAATGAAAATATCATGGAAAACATGGAAGAGTTCATAGTCATCTTCTAAAGTGTTTGGCATTACAGAGGACAGGACTGTTCAGAAAGAATTTAATTTAAAAGTTACAAAGGAAATCCCAGGTTACAAGATAATCTCTGTTTTTAAAGGGCTACCTCACCTTTAGCGTGTTTCTCATCAAAATCATGGCTTTCCAAGAATTTATGTCCAACTTGCATAACAGATGGATTTTAGTAGAAGAAACTTGTATTAATTTTAAAAAGCCAATGCCATGCTGTCCTGTGTGTTTTGTAGCATCGCTCATTGCTTCTGTCTGCTAAGTCTGGATAAAGAATTTAATCGCTAATAACATAGTAATTGGTCTGATTTTGTGAAACTGAAGGGGAAGTGGGTTTTTTCTCCTCCAAGACATGCAAACCTTAATCCTTTTAAGGATAAAACACTTCATCTGCATGTGACAGTAAGTTTTATAGATTGTTTTGAAATGTGTGCACTGTGTATGCTTGTGGACATTCTTCTTTATATTCTGCTTATTTAGCAGCCATTGCATGCATATTAAAAGAAAAAGTGGAAAAAGCACAGCCTCTGAAAAGATCATTCGTATTTCATTCCTCCCAATACGCTTATTTTTTTAATTTCTTTTCCCTTTCCCAGAGGAGCATATCAGATTGTTCTAGACAAGATGCCTTATCTATGACTCTTCTTATACACCAGACACTAACCAGTGCAGAATATCCTTTTATCAAGTTGATTCTGAAATCACTATGATTTTATGCCACAATAAAACATACCATATTGAAAGAGCACATATTTCCTGTTACAGACAAACGCCCATCGAGCACTCCTCACGACATCTGGGGAACCTGTTTTATCCTATAGCTTTCTTGTTTGCTTTTCAGGATATTTCACTGAAGGAATGAGAACAAATCAACTACAAACTTGCATGGAAAAAGCACACAAGTTTTAGATGTCAATCTCCAATTACCAGTGACTGAAAGGGCAAAGGACCCCACTCCAGTGCCACAGTCAATATTCCTCACAGGTAAGCTCTTTCTACAGCCCTCACTTTTTTTTGTCAACTCTTTTCTGACAGCAGAGTTTGAAGTTTCTGGTTTTATCACTTTAGATTTTGTCTACATATAGTGTTTCCATCTGTCCATCCCCACTCTACTGAAGAAAAATGACCCCTCACCTCCATTGCCAAATTAGACAGCCCTTCCTGTGATTCTTGGAAAATTACCTTTATGGTTCTTTTACGGAACCACGGTACTCTTAGGCATGTCTTTAAGATGGTGTGTGGATTGTCCGGCTCATAGTTCACAAACGAGTTTCACCATGTCTAGTGCATACAGGCAACTTGTGGGGGGTTACAAAAGCGACCCAGCCTTGGATCGCCTTGAGGCCCTGTCTCTCTGCAGAGACAACTCACAGGGAGCTGTGCAGACAGCTTAGCCCTGGGTTGTCTGATAAACCCTAAACTAAACGGGGCGGTGGCTGTGCCATTCAAAGAACCAAAACCTGAACTAAGCCTTGAAATCCCTTAATAAATAGTATGCCCTGAGTCTCAATCCAACCACTATTCAGTTGCCTGAGGAAGCAAGGTAAAAAAACCCCAAAACGTGGAGGGTTTCAGCTTCAGTTTCAGACGACAACCTTGTGTATTCAAACAATCACAGACCAACAAAGGAAAGGTAAGGGGAAACTCCACTCAGATATACATAATCCATTTAGGCATATATCATAATCCACTCAGACATAGCCATACACACCATTCCACAAGTCAGGGGAGAAAAACTCTAAGATTCAGGTTGGAAATAGGGGAGTCACTTCAACTATACAGTTGGCTTGTGAAGGAAACCCTTCCCCCCGCCTTGATCGGGATGCTGGTCGAGGTACATTCCCTGGGATTGAAAGCCCTTACCTGGAGGGGTAAGTGAATATTGTTGATGCTTTAAGTTTGTAAACATGTGTGTGCTTGTGGTTGTCTGTGAATCGCTTGTGGTTGTAATTATGTCCTACTCTTGCCCTAAAAAATTGCAAGTGTGCATTCCTCCATTGTATCTGTAAAACCTGCAATAGTGGCGTGTTAAGTCTCTAAGTGAAGTTCAAATAAATCCTTTGCTTGAACCTTGCAGTTAAGTCCTTTTCCATCACACATGGTCATATCATTCTTTCATTGCAACACAGAATCCTTATTGAAAAGCAGCAATAATGCTATTTAGAATATTATGCAAAGGAAAACACATTGAAATACCTTGAATGATGGTTCATCAAAGAGTTGAAATTCACAGTATTGCCCTGTCCTCTCTTTGGTGCTATTTTTGAGTCTTTTCCATAACTGGTGTGTTGCTGAAAGATAATTGTGGGTTATAAATAGAGTAGTTAATAGGATCCTACCAGCTCTGACAGTTTACTGCACTTTTTGAAATTATATTTTCAGTCTGTCATTCCACAAATAGTCATAGCTCTTTGCTTTTTGTGCTTTAGTTTCCTAATGCATCACTTCCACGCCACTGTTCTCTTTGAGCAGTGCTGTTCATGTTTAAAGTGCTGTAGAAACAATAGTCAGAACTAACCAGTCTGCCTGAAAGAGTGAAAAGCTATTTTTTTCTGGTAGTGAAATACTGTTATAAATATAGCAAAATCCTGTGTCTGTTACAGTACTGCATTTAAGGAGAAGAATTCTTTTAAGAGCTATTTTTGCCATTCCTGCGAATCTGAAGCGATGGTAGTGTTTTGCGGGTTTCTACTGTGTAATTTCAATATGCAACAATGTCTCCAAGTTGAGTAATTTGGAATCCACACATGCTTTGCAGTTTCGAGTTAATTTGATCTGAATAGCAGTTTCATGGAAATGTTTTGGCAGTAACAAAAATATCCTCACCATTACTCCTTACAGCTTGAAACACCAATAATGATTTTGCATTCTGGCAAAGAAAGAGCATGATAGGCAGGTTAAAAAATCATTAATTCCTCTCTCTGAAACTGATCTTTTCTCACTGAAAGATTTGAAAACAAATCTACTTTCAGCAGGTTATTTCTGTATTAACGTGATACCAGCAACATCTGTGCAGCTACCTCTCTTCCCCTGTGGGCTAGCACTGTTCAAGGGAGCTGTGTTGAAGGAACACAGCTCTTGCTTGTTTCACCCCACAGCTGTGGGGTAAACATGGGATACAATGTTTGAAGTGTAAAATAATTGGAGGAAGTGAATGGAGAATGATAACAATAGCAATAGGGAAATTTCTCAAGTGATCCAAGAAGGTTGTCTGGTGCAGGCTGGGTGTTTGATTATGTATGCACTGGATACCCACTTCTCTCTACTTGAATAATACATGGGAACCAAGAATTGTTTACTTTAAAATATCAAAATGAGAAATGACCATGTTCTGAAAATAAAACCTGGGAGTTTCAACTCTGCCACCTCCAGGAAAGCCCAGTGGGAGGGATAGGATTGCTAGAACTAGGGGAGGCCTCCTTTTCCTTATTTGTTATCATTTAACAAAATCTGAAAGCATCTTCCTTTGCAGAGAGCAGGAAACAATTCCTATGCAGCTCCAGGGCCATGCAGAGGTTATGGTGCCCATTTCACTTGTGGTGTTAAACAACGGAGGGCTTCAATATCATACTGGGGCTGTACTGAGTCACCAAACACTGGACAAGAAAAAACAAAAGAGCACATGTACAGTGGAGTGTTTCTGACTAGCAACAAATGAAAATATAGTGCTCTTTAGCTGCCTTCTCCCTCCATTGTTCTCAAATATAACTAGTTGTGTTCCACTACTGGGGAGACTTTTTAGGGTTACATTTGGGGGTGCGTGGTAAGAATTCCAGCCAAAATGTTCCTCTTAGTTGGTGATCATTTTTGAAACCTGAACACTGTGAATCAATGTTGTATTCCCAGCCTTTGCTCTGAGTCTGCTTGGAATTAGTAACCCAGAGTTTTATGGCAATAAACTCCAGTATCCTGTTGAGAAGAACTAGTGTATGTGTTGTCTACATACCAACAAATGCAAGCATGCCTCTGCATGTCACTGAAAAATAAAAAGGATTGTACACGTGGCATATATATAATACAATGTTAAGATGTCTGCATCTGAGAGACAGATTGTAGCTGCCATTTCAGTCCCAGGATGAGGCAGCCCAAGCAGTGTCAAGAGCTGAGAGGTCCTTGCCTTTATATAGAGTGAAATGTGGCGTCACTGACTTCAGTAGCAAAATTCTCAATGACTTTTGTATTTTGCCCAGGATGCATCATTATTCCCCATATATGGAAGCAAGTATTCTACCAGAATTACCATGATTTTTGCTACTCAGAGAATACGTAATCACTTAGACAATTTGTAACAATATTTATGAAATGTGCATCTCAGATATACCTTGCACAAATCTTATTTTTCTATCCAAAGTTGCTTGTTATGCAAACTCAGAGGACTGCTAAATATTGCTTGATTAACTTTTACACAGTATTATCAATAGTGTGTTTGGAAAGAACTTAGAAATAGATCTGGCTACAACCTTACAGCAAACCTCCCAAATTAATACAATTCACTAGGTTTGTATTGACATGGAAAAATTGCATTTCTTTATGTCTGTTAGCTTACCTTAATCAATTTGTTCTTCTCGTTATGGATCCAGTTTAACACCTTCAACCACTGCAAGTTTTTGTTCTTATAGCCTCTTCCATTTTCTCCCTTGTTTGTATAAAAGAAACATCCAGCATATCAAATGGGCTAGCAATGCTCTGTTTGCTTCATCAAGTATAAACTCAGCCAAAGCTATCAGCTAAATAAATACCCTGCTCGTTTCAACTGCGTTATCATTAGACCTGCACTTACTTTGCAGAGATCCCAACTCTCGTTTGCAGGCTTGCGAGCCCTTCCAGGGCAAGCTGTCTCCAGATGTGCGGTTGTAGCATTCCCAGTGGTGCACGAACGATGGGAATTGAGCTGTGACACCCGGCCGAAGCCACCAGCACCCCTGAGCCCTGCCCACAGCCACCTCCTAATGGGTTTTTCACACTTGCATGTGCTTTAAGGTTCCAAGCAGGGAACTTAGTCCAGGACAGGGGCCATCCTACTGGGGATTTGCAGAAGGGGTAGGTTCATCCCCTGCACAACAGTCTCGGAATATTGAGTAGGAATTGAACTGATTGAAAAAACACAACTTTCTAAAGCCCCTTTTAATTTTTTTTTCTCTTTGGCTTAACTCATTCTGGGTCGATATTCTTTACAATGTTAACCTTTCTTGATCAGTGCTTTTAATACAGCTGTCAGAGTCAAGCAAGGAAGATATTAAGAAATCTTCTCTCCCATTGCTGCATTACCAAGGATGGTTCAATGAAAACACAGTCCTTTTGATCTCAGTTATTTGGGAGCTCTTCTTCTGCAGCTTGTATCTCGGCAGAAAACCTAACAATCTGTTTGCGCTTACTGGGAAAAAGATATTGTCGCCTTGCCAACATAATTACATTGGTGAGTTAGGGAATAATGAGTGAGAACAGATGAAATATTTAGATATAAATAGTCTGTTTTCATGTGCTGTGATTGTCGCTAATAAGGCAAGGATGTGTGGTTTGTGGTTCAGGGACAGGATGAGGAACCAGGACATCTGCGTTCCTTTCCCAGCTTTACCACAGTGTATTGAAGAAGTCATCAAGCCTCTTTTTACCCCATCAGTTGGAAGTGGATAATAATGCTCTGGGGACTAATTCTTTAATGTTGTCATTTTCAGATGTTCAGAAGGGAAGAGTGATACAAGTGTATGATTTTTACATACTAGAAATCGGTCCAACTAAAACTTTAAATCCAGATACCTAGAAAGTTTGTGAATTAATTTATCCTATCCTGACATTAGGAATCTGACCCACTTGCAATTTCATAGCAATGACAGAAAAACAAGAGGAAAATTTAAAACCAATACAGAATGTTTGAACAAAATCCTGTCTGAAAGTACGGGATCTTAAGCTTTCTGTTACAAGTTTTTTGGGCTTTACGCTTTTTTTTAAACTTTTTTGTTAACTGTTTTTTTGTTTTGGTTTGGTTTTTTTTTTAACATCTAAAGTTGTTAGACTAACAATGCAAGTGCTATATACCTAATAGGGAGATAGCAATGATATCCTTAAAGACTGAAATGTGTTCATTTGTTCAAAGCCTATAAACTACTTAGGCCTTAAAAAGGACCTACAGCGGCCATCTACAAAGGGTTGCATTTCCCCTAGACTATGTGTATTTTGCTCCCTGCAGCTGTAACTAATAAATCACTAAACCATAGATTAAAAGCACGTAATTAGTATAAAAGTAATTAAAGCCAAGATTCATTCTACCTAAGAGTAAAAAAGCACATTTGATATGTAAGTCAGAGGGGAAAAGAGATTTTTTTTTTTTTTTTTTTTTTTTTTGTCTCTAACATGCATATGCTAGCAAAGAGTCTCAAAAGCAGAGTTACTTCTTCGGCTGAGGAGCAAAAAAAAACCCCTGTGCTAAGGATTTGAAAGCCTTGAGTTTAAATCATGAGAACAATTCATTTGGGATGAACATTATATTGTTTTAGGGCTTCCAGCGCCTATCTGGAACAATTTTAGGAGTAAAAACAACAGTCTGTAATGCAATAATAATTTTTTACCTGCTGATGGATTCTGGGTGTCAGATGGCTGTATCTACATTAGAAAGCTAAACAGCCAAACGGGAGCAGATCTACAGCTGGTAATGAGGACCTCACATCCATATTGTACGTGTGGTTGGGTTTTTCAGTCTGGTCCCATGTGCCGACGGGCTGGAGCACAGGAATTGTCCTCCTGGAGTACCTTTCCGATGTTGGTTTCACCCCAAAGTCTGATGCCTATGCTCTGACCTGCAGTGCAAGAAAAAGCACGGTAAGTGGCAGAAATCAGGAGATACGCTTCAGAAGTGCACTTCTGATCCCAACTAAAATGCCAACCTACCCTCACCCTATTTGTACCCTTAATACTTGAATAAGGGCAGTACAAGGGCTTGATTTGCACTCAGAATCCAGCTGGCCAGGCAAGCCTGAGCACAAATTTTCCCCTTGCTTTCATCGAAATGCAGGCAAGGCTTTGCTCTAAATCACTGCAGTTGGACAATGCTAAAGCAGCAGCTGAAATACTTGTCATGTAGTATAACTTCAGACTTTTTTGAAAGAGGCTTATAGCTATGTGTAAGAGAAATTGGCTTCAGTTTGTTGATTTTATCTCATTTGAGAACATTCTTGAGAACAGTTTAGTCCACTGCAGTACTGGCACAGGAGGTACAATTTTAATCGGGGAGAATTAGGTCTTCACCATCACTAAGCTAATACCATGTCTTCTGTGATACTAAGGGAAAAGCGAATCTCCCGATGCACAAGAAATGCTCCAGGAATCTGCAGCGGTTCATTTATTTCCTAACTGACATGTACACTAAAACAGAGACTACAAGGCTATGGTTAACCAAGCCCTTCCCCTTTCCTATCCCCAGTCCTTGCTTTCACCAGGAAAAACGTGGGCACGTGGCCTGCCAGGAAATCTTTAGCACGCCCTGTCTGGGTCCCCAATAAGGAGACGTGGGGAGCAGCATCCCAGGGCTCACTACTGCGTGCTCGCAGCGGAGACAGAGCAGTTTGTATTCAGAGCGGTCTAGAAAGTTATGTCAGAGTGGGTGAAAATTGGTGACCTGACAGCTGATAGCCCTTGTCCACCTCCAGAGTCTTAGAAAATGAGTGTGCTCAGGGATACAGGGAATAGGTACCAGGAGGCTCATCATCTTTTCCATTAAAACTGCACTCATCATAATGATTCACATCATCATAATGTCTTTCACACTAGCTTCCCTAAAAAGACACCCAAACCAACACACAGACATATATACATATCTCTAGCTGTATATATATATGTATGCGAATTCAGTTAAATAACTATCTTTATGCGGTAAGACAAAGCAGCCTGAACAACCAAAAGATTTAGCAACAAAAATTCTTTTCCTATGGCATAAATCCCACTAGTAGTAATTTCATCTCGAGATGGAAAGCATAGAATTACATTATTTGAGCACAAAGGCCAAATTTCCCTGGTTGCCAGTTAGACCCCAAGCTCATACAAACGCAGCAGGAGAAACCTAAAATGATTTTGTTTCCTAGTGGCACTAATTCCACTGCTGGAGAAAATGTAATTATATTTATATTGACATTATAATGATAACTTTGCAGTCCAGACTCAGTATTCTGTCTGTTAGGCCAGATATAAATGAAGCACCAGCGGAGACCTAAGGAATTTCTCTTCCTTGGTGGCAGTGTGCCTCGCAGCCCAGCTAGTAATTTCGGCAGTAAGAAGAAAGTTCATTCTGTGAAAAAGACAGTTAAGATTTAATTTTGTCTTAACTATGAAACCTCCCCATTTTGTATTGATCACAGCATCCTCAAACTCCACGCACACTTTGCAATACGCAGACTCGGCTTTTGTCCTGTATAGCTGTAAAACTTGGAATCTCAACATAAAATCTTGTAGCAGTTATATAACGTATGCATGTACATAATACAATGTGGGTCTAAGAGCACAAGGTTGTACAAAAGAGGAGCAGGGTATTCATCATCAAGATAATACTAACCAGGTCAAAGTATTCAGTTGTAAGACGTTAGTGAAAATGGCCATTTCCTCTAACAGTCCTTGCTACTTTCTCCGGCACAGCCCTTTTTAAGCTCAGCCCAACTTGCCACTCCCCCATGTCCGTGCACTTGGGGATAATCAGCAAAATCCCTGCAGAGGTCTGCTGCTCAGGTGCACGAGTAGTCAGTGCATGTTACCATGCTACATGCTTCTGCGTTTGTAAAGAACAACAACAAATATATACGTATTTATATGAACGGAAACTTGTTACATGCTGTAAGAATTTTGTACGAGGTCTTTTATTAACTTTGTTGTATGACAGAAGTACCGTTCCTTGTATTATGTGCTCAGTGCATGTTATTATTAAGACAAAATGGCAAAGAAAGATTTTAGTGAGATTTGTAAAGTTCTGGTGGGGAAGGGTGCTGCTATCGCCACGTTAAGGGCTCACCTTGCATTTCAGGGAAGCAGAACAAAATATGAATTTCAGTTACAGTGATGAATTTTTCAACACAGAGCTGATAAATGATCACAGCAGACCCAGCGCCCTGGAGATGCCTTGCTGTTGTGAACAGTAATTGCCTGCTGGCTGTTTGAGGCTGTTGGGATCATATGCAGGAGATTCAGAATGGAGCCTGGCACCATTTGACTTGTGGTTTTGCTTGCTTATTTATCAATCTCAGTCTCTATTGCCCCCGTATTAAAAGAGACGTCCGCCAGGAAAATGGAAGTTCTTTTCTGAAATTCAAGGAGGTGGGAATTGCAGTCATTCACTGCCGATACATTAATTTAATACATAGTGGCATTTTTAGGTATTTATCCTGGCTATATTCATTTAATACGTTATGGTACATGTACCAGCCTATCCTACTGTTTTCTTAAGGCACTTTATCAGTGTGAGATATTGCTAGTTCTAATGTCAAGATCATATAAGAATTCATTACTTCCCTTGCACAAATGGTGCCGCTGCCCACAAGAGAAGTAGTACCGAGGCAGGGTGTTTAAATTCAGGGCTGAAGGACTTCTTTTTCCTTATATAATTCATAAAGAAAACAACTCTAGAGAGGAAATTGTTTGCAAGCTGGAACTGAACTAAATTAAACAATTAGAAGCTAGAAAGAGCTAAACAAACAACTTACAATTTTCAAAAGTTAGACTTTGGTTGAGAATAATATTCCAGGACAATCAGAACATGTTAAAAAAACAGGCTAAAAAAACCCAACCAACCAAAGACAAAAAACTTCTTGTTTGGGTCAACCAAAGTTAATTTTCTTTAGCTTTTCTTCCATACTCATACAATAAGACAAAAAAACCACTGTCGTGATATCCGTAATTAGGATACCAGCAGATGGATTAGTTAGTCACTGCCCCAGCTAACCATTATGTGTGTTGCTGGGGAAGTCAGTTAAGGTAGATTCATTTTTCCTAATTTAATCATAAAAAAGAGAGGCACCTGGTTTAATCTACCATTCCATCTCCCTCTACTTTCGATGGGGAGAGAGATGAAAAAGAGAAGTCTGGGCTGTGGGTGGAATCACTCACTCCTTGGTGGTGCCTCCTCTACCACCAGGGAGGAAAGTGCTGGTATATTTGAAACTCAGTTTTCTCTTTTAACCTAAAATTTTATCACTCCTTACCACACAGAAGAGTTAGGAAGATGACTGGGGGACATTCAGATATGAGGGCAGTAAGAGGCACACAGGAGCCATTGATGGACTGTGCACTTCTTGAACTCCCCGTCCTCCGCAGCTGGACGTAGCTGAGAGAGTTTGTCAGTGTTCACAGTCCAAGCCTGGAGCACAAATTTGGCTGAGCTTGTTTTTTCCATTTTCGTCAATATTAAAAATATGTCCTGTACATGGTACTTCTTCTGGCATTCACCACAGAAAGGCCTTTGCAGGCAGAGTCCAACACCATCACATTTTTATAAATGCTTCATAGAAGTGTACAGATTTCACAAGCTTACATTGGCTTAAACAGGAGGAATTTTATGTGCTTTACCAATGTTACCTGAGGAAATATAGCTCCCAAATGGTGATATTTTTTTTTTTTCCCCAAAATACAGTTATAATATGGGGGTGGATATATGTTGGCACCAGGCCAAAGTTTCTAAAAGGACACTTAAACCATTTTAGATATGGAGCTTTCACAGCTTGTTTGTTCTTAACTGTAAGTTTTGCTTTTGCTGGACTTTTAAAACTCAGTTAGTATTTTGTTTAAATTAATCTCTCCTCTAAGATTAAATATTAGAATAGTTATTAGATTAAATGCCTCTTCCATTTACAACAGTGCCTTCTCTGCAGTCCATTTGTACGCACAATGCAAAAGTGAATTTTGAATGTTACCTATTTTACAATCTTGAAAAAAATTCAAGAGGGTTGTGCAAATATCATAGAAAAATTAAGGATAACATACACACTAAAAGTAAATATAAATATTTGGGAAGAATAGCAGAAATCCTTTGCTTATGTACAGAAACTCCCAGAGTACTAACAGTGGTCCGACATTTTCCAAAGTTCTGGGGTAACTTTGTGTTCCTAAAAATAATTTTAAAAAATTGTTCAGCAATCAGTGTTTTAGAGATGCCCGAATTGTTTAGTGAGAAAGAGAGTTTTTCTGGCAGTGGAACATTTCTTCATAGCAATGATAACAATTCCTTACAGCTCCTTTTTTCTTAAAAAGCTCCTTTTTTAAAAAAAGACAATGATACCAAGAGTATAATTCTGAATTCAACAGAATTAAATTGCTATAAACCCACTGCTATTGAAATCACATTTACTTGCTATTAGTTTGTTTTGGTTGGTTGGTTTTTACCTGGAAAGGTTTAGGAGGTCAGTTTTTAATATGTAATGCATTCAGCTGATAATAGATGTAACAGGAATATGACTGAATTTGTAACTAGTAAAAGTGCACCAATGGCAGAGAATAATGCTTAAGTATAAGCATAAGGCACTGGCAAATTCTAAACTTACTACATGAAATCTAATAGGAAGCCAGTATATGAAAGCACTAAAGTTTAATATTATGGGTCACCTCTGTGACCCAATTCCAATTTCTTTTGGAATTACATTTATCTGCTTCTAGATTTAACTAGATCCATAATATGCAAAAATACAACATGCGAGTTAGAAATGCATATATCAATTTGAATAGAATAGCAGATCATGTAAACTTTACATTTTAAACACAAAATCAAGCCACTTAGAAAAAAAATATATTTTGCAGGCTACTTTAAAACACTTTTTCCCATTTTTTTCACTCCTTACTGGGGCTGAGTTAATACCAACAGTGTAGCAATAGTTTAGTGCAAGGGAGGGAGAGCATTTTTGCACAGATCCTGCCCTGTCCAGAGCACTGGAAATATCACAGCAGTGTGATTGGGAGAGTCCCACTTCCTTTTCTAGAGGAGACTTGAATAAACATCTGTGCATTTGGATGATCATCTAAATTAAACCGAGTATGGCAGAGACTTCCTTTAGCAGTTTCCCTGTCACCAAAGGAAATGAGAGTGTAATTGTGTAAGTCCAATTACAGGATGACTGTTTAGCAGCCAAACACCAGGTCAAATGCAAAGTAAAAGACAAATTAGATGTATCTCACTGTAGATTGTTTTTGTCAATTACACCTCAGTACTTCAGAATTGTACTATATCATATATAAAGCCTTGTTCCTGAACCAGAGAATTCATAGTCCCTTTATATGACATGCCACACACGTGAAGGAAAAAGCAGATAGCCTTTTTAAAAGTACCATTAATTCTAAAATAGTCATAATCCGAAGCACAAATTGTGTTTTTCTTCTTTTCACTTGAATTTTTTTTTCATATTATCTGGTGTGCCATCTCACTCATTCAAGTGCTGCTACATCACTAGAACATATAACTTAAGATTAAACATGAAAAGGTGAATTATTAAACTAATATATAGGTGCTTCAGGCTCTGTCTGAGCTGGGATGGATCATTCCTTCCTTCTTCCTGAGCACTGATTTCTTCACAAAGATTTGGTGGGACAAGAATTCACCTTCTATCAAGTCTATATCACCTTCATGCACTTTGTCAGCTACTTACCTCCTCTAAGCTACTATACAAATATTGAATACTGTACATGAACTGTTTGTTGAGATTTTCCTTGTGTAAATATACAGGTTTGATATAGTAGGCAGTTAGAAAAGCAAACAGGAAAAATGGAGAATTGCCTCAGATAAGTCATCTCACAGCAAACTCTCATAATATAAAACCTGAGCTGTTCACAAAATTCTTCTTTTTTTGACCTCAGCCACCTCAGAAAATTGTTTTGCCAAGACTGAGGGCCAGACAACCAAAAGGACTGTGGCTGGTTAAGATATCCTTCCAAGGAGCTAGAAATAGAGGTCACCACTGGGGAGCCATTCAAAACCTGATCAGCTCTGCCCATGTTGCCCACCTTCTCCCACGCCAAATTCACTGACTACCCGTCATCTCCTTGGATCAGCTCAGAGGCGGCCTAGTTAGTGTGCAATGAAGACACGCAGGGAGGGCTCAGCTTTTTTGGGTCCCCTCCAAAGGGGACCCTCCAACTCCCCACAAGTACCTTGTCCAGAAGCTGCCCCGCAGAGCAGTGCCAGGGTGGGCAGCAGACGTTGTCCCCCTCGGCTCCTCGCCGTATGCTTCTCCACCTCTGGAGCCCCTGCGTGGAGGCTGCAAGCGAGCAAACCAGTTAGACCAAAGGATTCCCCCCACATGCTGGTATGGTAGCGGCCACTCGCAGCATGCGTGGATGACCAGCAGCACATGCTATTATTTCTAATGAGATCAGCACTGTCTGCATGAATATAAATGAATACACATACCAGCAAAGTCGAGTGGTACCTAGCGTGTCCATAAAGCCAAAGGAAAACTTGGCTGTGTGGAACTGCAGAACTCTCATAGAGATTTGCAGTGTTTTAAGTTTGATATTCTTTTCAGTGGGGTACCTTCCCTGCAGGGGAAAAAAAAAAAAAAATTAATCTGTTTTCTATATCACATTCTTTTGAACAGGGTCAGCTTCCAGGAGTTTACAGCACAGTGAATGAAAATTAGTGGTATAAATCAGATGGTTCAATTATTTCAAGAGAGCTGAGTCATGTTGTGCCAGTAACAATTTTGCAAATATTTGTGTATAAGTATTTAAGGCATGAACTCTTGTCTATATGTGCGTTCAGCTTAGCCTGAATTCACTGGAGATATGCTAAATCACAGAGTAGGTAGTACCTAGTGGTTAAACCTGCATTTCCACTCACACAAAGCACAAAAGTGTCCTGGATTTGCATCTAAAATTGATGTTTGACATCTAACCATCCAACTTGCCCCTGTAGGACACTGCAGAATCAAACTGAGTCTTGCTTCCCACTGCTCAGTGCCATGCATGATCTCTGTACCTCTCTAAGTGCACAAAGCAGGTATGTAAGACATCAGAAAAGTAACATTATGGTCACTTTGCGCAAAGGAACGTGACTAGAATAATCATAGACTCATAGAATGGTTTGGGTTGGAAGGGACCTTAAAGATCACCTAGTTCCAACCCCCCTGCCATGGGCAGGGACACCTTCCACTAGACAAGGTTGGCATCCCTTCCCTCCAGCATGTCAATCACACCACACAGCTTGGTGCCGTTGGCAAACTTGCTGAGAGTGCACTCAATCCCACTGTCCATGTTGCCAACAAAGATGTTAAACAGCGCCAGTCACAATATCGACCCCTGAGGAACGCCACTCGTCACTGGTCTCCACTTGGACACTGAGCCGTTGACCACAACTCTGAGTGCGACCATCCAGCCAATTCCTTATCCACCAAATCCATGTGTCTCCAATTTAGAGACAAGGATGTCATATGGAACAGTGTCAGATGCTTTGCACGAGTCCAGGTAGATGATGTCAGTTGCTCTTCCCTTATCTACCAATGCTGTAACCCCATCGCAAAAGGCCACCAAATTTATCGGGGAGGATTTGCCCTCAGTGAAGCCATGTTGGCTGTCACCAATCACCTCCTTATTTTCCATGTGCCTTAGCACAGTTTCCAGGAGGATCCGCTCCATGATCTTGCCAGGCAGAAGGTGAGACTGATGGGCCTGTAGTTCCCTGGGTCTTCCTTTTTAAAAATGGGGGTTATGTTTCCCCTTTTCCAGTCAGTGGGAACTTCCCTGGACTGCCATAACTTCTCAAATATGATGGATAGTGACTAAGCCACTTCAGCTGCCAGTTCCCTCGGGACCCATGGACACATCTCATCAGGTCCTGTGGACTTGTGCACCTGCAGGTTCCTTAGATGGTCTTGAACCTGATCTTCTCCTACAGTGGGCAGTTCTTCATTCTCCAAGTCCCTGCCTTTGTGTTCTGTGACTTGTGCGGTGTGGCTGGAGCAGTTGCTGGTGAAGACTGAGGCAAAAAAGTTGTTGAGTACCTCAGCCTTCTCCATATCCCAGGTAACCAGGTCTCCCGTTTCCTTCCGGAGAGGGCCCCTAATGCTAGGGGCAAGGGGAATTAGGTCTCATGAGTATAAACTTTGAGCTAAAGAATTAATTTATGTTTGTTTAAAAGAGCTCAGTGAGGCATAAAAATGTTCAGGAATGTTTAATCCTAAAGGGAATGAGATTTATCAAAGCAATGTGAAAGGATAATGCATTCATTTCTGGTTCTACAGGCAAAGAGAAGCCAAAAGAGTCCAAAGCATTAACAACTTGGAAGCTATTTTTCATGTTGCCAACTTAGAAGCTATTTTTCATGCTGCTATCATTACCTCAAGTTTGATGCTACAGTGAAAGGCAAATCTGGTTCTGGTAAGCAATTATTAACTTGCGATAAGCATTAGGTTTACATTTAAAGATCAAAGCAAACATATATAAACCATTCTGAGTACATACATATCCTCTGCTTTCTGTCCTTGCTCCTGGTTTTATATCCAGTCATCACTGTGTTTCCCCTGTTACCTTCTTAGTGAGTCCAGGAGCAGGTCCAGGAATCTGTATTGAAAAGAAAATGTAGTTAATTTAATTCATAGTAATATGTAAAGGACTAAAAACTTCAGGCAGAGATTATCTCCATATACTAGACCAGAGGAACTAGAAGATCTGTTACTATCAAACTCATTAGAGAGACAATGAAGCACTTTCCTAATTATGTTATTTTTCTCCCCTTTGAAAATAGCCATCACTCAAATGATCAAACCATTAATAATGCAAATTTACTTAGAAGTCCCATTTACCTGACAAATCCCAATGCTAGAGCTCCCCATAACTAAAATTGCTATTCAAAGATTACTGTGCCATGAGAGGGTGGAAGGTTGGCAATCTTCTTCATTTCGGGGAAAGGGTCATTACTATGATAGGTTCTACCTACACTTTCCAGAAGTGAACTCGCTCTATAGCTAAGCAATCTGCAGGTCATCACTATGACCAAATCCTGAAGTCTTTACTCATGACTGAGCTCCACCTGGGATCCATTTGTGCAGTTTTTTATGCTTCAGTAAATCTGGCCCTTTACTTCTGTTTGTGCTCTGTTCAGTCTAAACTTTTCAACTGGATAAAAATGAAGGCATCGTTTTGAAAATCCTTACTGAAAAGTCTATTTTCGAAGCATTTTATGAAGAACTTAAGAGTACAGATTTGGCTCAGGCTCTAAATAAAATAATTAAGAATTTGGTTTGAATAGAACTCACTATATCTTTGCTGTAAGGTGAAGTAATAAAAGTATGCTTCATTTCACGTCTTAGGACAGACTGCTAGATATGACTTCTGTACAGTAATTTTAACAGGTTATGAGCTATTCATCTCTACTCACATGTAACAGGTTCTTCTAAAGTTATGTGACCATACACATAAACAAGCAAATTGATGACAGATTTACAATCATTTTGCAAATAGCATTAAATATACCTGTAAAAAAAAAAAAAAAAAAACCAAAAACTGAGCCTATTCTACATGTAGTAAGCTACTGGAAAAAAAAAAAAAAAAAAGAGGACACCTGACAACTTGAAGAAACCATATTCATCTCCCTAAATGCTTGAGAATCATCTAATCATTAAATGAACCAATACCTTGCAATATCGCTGACCATGTGAGGGTTAGGTATCATGGTCATTGTCGTGGTTTAAGCCTAGCCGGCAACAAAGCACCACAAAGCCGCTCGCTCACTCCTCCCCTCACCCCGGTGGGATGAGGAGAAATTATAAAGAAAGGCTCGTGGGTCGAGACAAGGACAGGGAGGGATCACTCCCCACTTATGGTCACAGGTAAAAAGCAGACTCAACTTAGGGGAAAAAACAAAATCAATTTGATTTACTACCAATCAAATCAAAACAAGGATAATGGGAAGTAAAACCAAACCTTAGAACACCTTCCCCCCAGCCCTCCCGCCTTCCCGCCTCAACTCCACTCCCGGTTCTCTCCACCTCCTCCCCCCGGTGGCGCAGGGGGACGGGGAATGGGGGTTGGGGTCAGTTCCTCACACCTTGTCTCTGCCGCTCCTTCCTCTCCTTCCTCCTCAGGGGCAGGAGGACTCCGCACACTCTTCCCCTGCTCCACCGTGGGGTCCCTCCCACGGGAGACAGCCCTTCACAAACTTCTCCAACGTGGGTCCTTTCCGCGGGCTGCAGTTCCTCACAAACTGCTCCAGCGCGGGTCCCTTCCACAGGGTGCAGTCCTTCAGTCACAGGCTGCTCCAGCGCGGGCTTTCCCATGGAGTCACGGCCATCTTGGGGGGCCTCCGCTCCCCCGCTCCCCTCCACGGGCTGGGGGGGGGACAGCCTGCCGCCTCACCACAGGCTGCGGGGGCATCCCCTCCTCAGGTGCCCCTCCTGCCCCGCCTCCCTCACTGACCTCGGTATCCGCACAGGGGTTCCTCTCACATTCCAATCCCCCCACTCACTGCAGGTTTCCCCTCCTAAATCTGTTCTCCCAGAGGCGCTACCGCCGTTGCTGAGGGGCTCGGCCCGGGCCAGCGGCGGGTCCGACTTGGAGCCGGGGAAGCTTCCGGCAGCTTCTCACAGGAGCCGGCCCTGCAGCCCCTCCCCCGCTACCAAAAACCCGCCACACAAACCCAAAACAGTCATATTAGACTAACTGCTGCATGTTCACATGAGACACGAAAGACTACTTCCAGCTACTGATCATTTCCAGTCCTACAACGCAGCAAAACAGTGATATTGGAAATGCCTAAAGCTTTCTACCGGTCTGTGTGTCCACTTCACGATCAGGGCTTCCATTAGCTCTACTCTCCAACCTGTACCACTGATTTACTAATATGGAATATGCTTACTTCTGTGCCATATCATAACAAATTTAGGCAGGCTAAAAACTGTAGATATGTCTGGATTTACAAAAGACTTGGCTGCAAAACTTTCAGTTAGTTCCAATCCACTCTTGCCAGTTCTCCTGGATGCTCAGTATCTGTAGAAATCTCATCCTCTGACCCTTGAGTTTCCTTTGAATTGAATTAATTTTTTTTTTTGATTGCAAATCATAAGGCTAAAGTGTGGAGAATTATTTTTCTTTTCAAAGTACGTACAGAGTTTTAGATTCGGTTTCTAATGCATGTAAATTGAAATAATTGTCATTTATATAGTCCAGAAGTTTCTTCTTTAATAGTCTGAAGTGCACCATTAGTTTTACATGTTCTTATACACTGGTTTGACTTAAAACCAGTCTAGCTGTTTTGTTACAAATGGTTTTAGTTTCCAAGTAAACTAAGTGGCAGAGCAATTCAAAACATATTGAATTAATTTCAAATATTAATATCTGCAACTGACTCTAAACCAAAAAGAATTACTCTAGACTTCGTGAGTTTTATTTCTGACAGTTCTTACTTTTTAAAATATAGTAAAACATATTGCATATATCACTTACTTTAAAATAGCAAACCAACAACACAGGGATTGGCATATTCCTTTTTTAGCTCGTGTCTAAGACATTTCTTTATACAGAAGAAAATGCTTGATGTTTTTTCCCTTCAATAAAAAAAATAATCCTGTAAATGCACTTTTCATGTCCCAATGTGTAGCCACTTTATTGAACTTTTAGATTCTGCAATTAGATAAATCAGATTTCCTAGTGAAGATCTAAAGCTGCAAGTACAATTTACCTTCAGTTCACTAGTGGTATGGGCAGTTACTATCTTGGGACCAGATCCTGTAAAGCTGCGCATGAATAGCTTCACCCCTAACAGCTGGTCCAGCGATGACCATCGCACTGTTCATGTGAGTCAGGGTGTGTCAAATCGCTCCCTGAGGTGGAAAACGTTTGCAGGGTACCCGCTTGATTTTCTAACAGAAGATAGTAAAAAGACTGCACAAAGAAATAAACTATAGACAGGAATATCAAATGGTCATGAGATGCTTTTTTACATCATTTTTCCCTATTATATTAAAGATGTCCATAGTTAAAACAAGCCCCAACTTAAAGCTCTTATCTACAAACACTAACACAGGGCACTTTGCAACTGACATCAACAGCAGGGTGATGCAGAATGGCACGAGGCATTTTTTGCAAAACTGGCTCTGCAAACAACATCTGCTGAGCTGGAGGTCTGTGTGGCCCTCCTGCCAGTCCCAGGTGAAAGCAGCAATGAAGAGCAAGCAAGAGTAGCCGAAGCAAGGCTTCTGATGACTTATTACACATTTCATAGATAGATTGCAGACTGGTGCAGGGAAAAGTACCAAACTCCATGTTTTGCTCTTGAAATGGCAATGAGCGCTAGAGCTGCACCATCCCACCTCGCAAGCCATGCCCGGAGCATGCCAGCGCTTGTTGGCTCTGGGTCGCCAAGGTCCCGTTTTGGTGACCTTGGCTTTCAGAGATGGAGAACACCTCCAACGTAGCATTTGCATTGCGATTATTGGATCTCAGAGAAGCCACCAAGGAGTCAGGAGAGATCAGTAACCCGCAATCATTTCTGGTCGTAACTGTACTGGTTGCCTGAAGGCTGGCCAGCTAAACTCTCTTTAATGGTGCCCTTACGCAGACCTCTATGTTATCCTGATTCATCGTCACTTTATCCTGGCATTTGCCGCTGTGCCTTTACACATGTAATGCCTCGAGGATTTGACCCACACAGAGGCTACTCCCACAACCCGTCCCCGTGACCTTTCCAGGAGTGTTAATGATTTAATGTTAATGGCTATCCACTTCAGAAGGGGCTGTGGAGACTGGGGCGTAAGAGGTCATTATTGTTTAAACACATTTGTTTTGCCTTTCTTCTCAGAAACTAAATCAGAAGTTTCCTCACACAGAACGCCCAAACTGACAGCTTTAGGATGTGTGAGAAAGACACAGTTAATTTAGTGCAAAAGATAAGACATTTGCTTGGGGAAGCACTAATACCAGCCTACTACCCCTCAGTGTCATTTCAGATTAGTGTACTACAGAGAAAGGGATTCTAAATCTTTTTAATTGAAAAATATTTGTCTTTTCCTTGCTAAAGTAAGTTTCTCCCTAGAGGTTGAACAGTTTGAAAATTATTTCTGAATTACATCCAATTTCTGGACAGTTTATAAAAAAAAAAAGGAGGATGCAGTTTGTCTGTTGCCTTGTTAATTTATGTCAGACCAGAGAAAGGAGGAATAGATTTCCTTGGTGACCCAAATGGAATAGTTACATAAAAAGATGATTAGAAGTACAAAGTCCAGACATATCTAAGTTGCTAAGATTTGCCGGGTGTCACAGACACATCCACATGTGTGAATACATGTGCATACATGTCATAATTATGCATGCAAAGTGGAGGGATAATTATCCTAACTTGGTAGTTGAAACAACAGTTGAGAGAACTTTACTCTGCTTCTCTCTCCTTTTTTTCTGGCTGAAAGTTCAAACAGCATCAAAACCACTGATTTTAATCTACATAGGTTTTTGATTCATAAGCCATGAAATGACCTCACAAAAAGGGGAAAATGCAAACATCCTTTTACCTCTAGCACGTTCTAAGCAGGAACATTCAAAAACCATGATCCAGACTTGCTCAGTCCTTGACCCATCACAAGAAGAACTGCACATGGCCTTGGACCAGCCCCCTTTTGTTCCAAAACTAAAGAATGAGATTTGAAGCAAAGTCCTCGCTTTGACCGGCATAGGCACTAACCTCAGGAGCCTCCTGGAAAGCCTGGTTCCTTTTCAGTATAGATGACATGCTGGAAGATTTAAAAAACATTAAACAGAGGTAGTTAATTATTTATTTAGATGTTCTTCTTTTAGGTAAAATAGTGTCTTGCTATCTATTTTAGAGGTCTAAACACAAAGGCTTAAGTGCACTCTAATTTGGGGGGCAGCGTATTTAAAATGGCACTCTACAAGTTGATGTTTCTATAGAGATATGGTCTGCCTGCAGTCTTTGGGTAACTGCACAGCTCACAGAATGCTTGTGTGTTAGGGTGATTTGGGTTTTTTTTTTTCCCTTGTAACTCCTTCCAACCAACTGTACTCTTTCCATTTCTCCTCGTGCTTGCATAATGGTCATGTTTCCTCTGATCTTTACCGAAGAAAAAATATTTTCCTTTTCTAATTCAATCCTTAGCCATTGTTTTCCCAACCTCTAGTTCTCAAGAAATATGATTTCTGAAAAAAAAAAGACAAAGACTAATTAAGCCATTTATCAAACTTCTCCAAGTAGGTAGAGTGACAAATTAGCCCTATCTTCCACCAACAATCCGATGGATGGGAAGATAAAGATGCAGAGGCTGTTGTTTTAGCTGGAAGCTCTCTACTGTATCAATTGTTTGGCCCCAAGCCAAAAGACCCTAAGAGATGACAAGAACTAATGATGGGTCGATGAAGTTTATGCAGTGTGAGGCCTGACATCAAAGGAAACTGCCCTTATTAGTAATATCTCTATGCCCTCTTCCTGGAAAAAACACTAATTTGTTTTTGAAAAAAATTTTACTTCATCATCTTACTCTTTCAGTAAATGGAAAGAAAATGCAAACCATAAATAAATTTGCACAATAATACATTGCCAACGAGTTCCGCTTTTCTCTACAAGTATGAAGTGATCATTATGACATTACTTTTAAGTCCACTAAGAGACTCTAAGACAGGTAGACTGCAAGTAAGTTTCCCTACAAGTCTTTACTTTTATGCCATTCCTTCAGAAGAACCAGGCTCCCTGACAGCCTGTACGCCAGATACAATCTGTGCACGTGGAAGCAAGCATGGAGTCCTGGTCAGGGGAAGTCAGTCAACTTCGGAAGGGTCAGGACCCCCCAATTGCCCCAGATTGCAACCCACTGTAATCAGGTGTACAGAGGTTGTTGCAGAGTCAGGACCAGAATGCCATAAGTTTCCTCGGATTCAGAGAGGGAGTGAGAAAATCCACAGGAGAAAAATTCATCAAGAGTTGGATCAAGCCTGCACCACCTCTGGCTCAAGAAGATCCTAAGCCAATGTAGCAACAGATGCCAGGAAAGAATTCAGGTGAAATATCACTATTTGCTTGTGTATACTTACACTCTTCCTAAGTATTCACTCGTGGTGGTTTTAGGATACAGGGTTTTGGGCGAGGTGGATCTTGGGTCTGACACTGTTCTTACACAACAAGATCACCTTCAAAGTTTGCAACTTAGATCTTCCTCCCTTCTTCCTACGTTTTTTAATATGCATCCATTTTTACATGTAATGAAGACCCAATGTACAAAGTGGAATACAATTACTACTCTACTGGAAAGCAGGAAGAAAGGATGTAACAGCCAGGATGACTTCTAAGAAAAAAACACAACCAAACAAAAAAACCCTGGTTTGATACATAATTAGAAAAGTTTGACTGAAAACAAGCCATTTCTGCAGATACTAAATGTTACTGGGAGCTAGAAGTAAACTCCATATATTTTTCACTGGGAAACTATTTAAAGGTTATTGTTGCTGTCCCATTTTTTATTACTTTTTTTCCTGTGGAAATAGAACAGTATTCAACTTACTGGCAGAATGAGAAACCGCAGTATTGCTTTATAAAACCCAACTGCATAGCCTAATATTCATATACCTGATCAGCTCAATTCACCTTTTCAACAGAACATTATTACAGTATGGAATTAAAAACAATAACGCAATGAAAAGAATACAGCATTAGAAGTCAGTGCAAAGCCATGTTCAGCACATCCTATGGTATTTTACCTTTGTTCTCCAGTCTGGACTTAATAGTATGTGTAGGAGCAGCACGATGCAAAACTAGGATATGTAATCAATCTTGAGCTTCCCTGCATCTCGATAAAATGCCCTGTATTCATCCTTCTTCTATAGCTACCTATCCATCAAGTGGCTTACTCAAAGTAAAGAACAAGTTGCTTTGCACTCATGGAGTTTTTCTTTCCTGTTACTTTTCAAAAGGGGGCATGCCATTTAATCTGCCACGCTGCTTTTTAGCCTGAGACATAAAGGCAATTTACATTGCTTTATCAGCTGTAGGAATGTCTACAAGTTCTGATGGTTTGGGGGGAAATAAAAAAGCTTGGAGTACGTGAGATCCAACATAAACAATCATTGAAAGAACAAAAGAGAAGTTTTTAATACTAAAACCTTACTTGGCAACTTCAAAACAAGGAATTAAAACTTTGGTTGAGAATACAATATGAACCATGCAATACCACAGTAATTCAATTTCTTTCTTTCTCCTGACATGCGTGATATCTTTAAGTACATAATGTACTTTCTTAGCTGTTTATTGATAGTAGGGCTACTTAAGAACCACATTGTGGGTTCTCTATATGCCATTCACTTGCAACACTCTAGATGAAACTCTAAATAAAGATAATGCACTGGTGGAAGTTTTCTGCTCAGAACTGTATTTTGCCAATAAAAATGAAGTGTAAGTATTATGGCAATATGCAATTAAGTGTTCAAATGTTATTGCTTCTAACTCAGGAAGGGAACTCCTTGAGCAAAGAGGCTTAAATGCAATTTGGCTGAAAATTAAATGTTATTCAGCAAAAGATCAGTACTAAAGTTGCCAATGAACCAAACTGCCTGCTTACTTATAATTAGCAACGTGGTCATTGTCTGGCTACCGTGGCATACTGTAAATATGCCTGGGCAGACTGTGTGATTTAAGATTATTTAGAAGACAGTTACTCATTGTCTCAAGAGACAGGTAAAACAACTCTTCTCTTAGTCACTTAGCTTGGCTCAGGGGGGTAGCAGCTACAACTCAATCCTATTTAGCCTTTCCTCAGTAAACTAAAGAGAGGATTCTTCTTTTCTTTAAATACAGCTCCAATTACTGAATATAGCAAGCTCATTCAGAACTACAAGCATCAGATTTGTCTCCTGAATTCAGTCTCCTGAATTTCCCAAATATTTTAACAAATAAAGTTAGGAAATTTTGTTCTATAATTTACACTTTAGGACATGATTCAATGGCAGACTTTAAAAAAGAGTTTCCTCCAAAATAAATAATAACCAGAAACTTATTCCACCCTGCACTTGTCTTTTATTTGCCAGATGACCAGTTTGCTTCACTTCCTTTCCACAACTTTAGAAAATACAGCAAGTCTGTACACATACAGTTCCTGTCTGGAAGCACAGACTTCAGCAGTCAACCCCAAGTTAAAATATAAACTCATCTCTCGTTTCTATTTCAAGATAATATTCAGTTAGGGCTGAAGGATACACACAAAGTTTGCCAGTAAAGGTTGCCTAGTAGATTTTGTGGAAAATAAACTTGGTAGAACAAAACTGAAAAACAGATAAACAAACCACCATGCTGCTACTAAAGCTACACAGAGAAGCGTACAGATTAGCCTTGTATGAATTAGTGCTTTTCCATCGTGCCTGTGAAACTGAAATGGAAGGATGGTAAATGCATCAGAGTGCAAAAGTACTGCTCAGCTATGGCAACAGAAATACAGATTTCGGCCACCAAAGGGATCTGGTTTTCACTTGTCTTGATTTTTCCTTCTTCTAAATCATGTTAATATTATGTCTTTTTTCAACTTAAATTAATTTTAGTCTCTTGCGTTGGGAACAGTTTTTGATTTTAAGACGACTTTCACAAGAGTATTAAGAGAGATTTTGCTCACTAAATGATATGTGAAGAGAGCAATAACTCCAGAGCTGCATGTCCTATTTTAACTATTTCCACTGTCCGGAAAAAATGGGTTGACCTACTCATATGTTACAAAATAGTCGAGGATCTTTAAACAAAATCAATCTCATTGAGCTGAACAGAAATAGAGAGGTGTAATGTGCTCACAGCATAACCCAGTTAGGTGCCCATCCTGGCAGTGGAAGCAGTAAAACCATCAGAGCACACCCACGGTTTGTTTTGCCCAACACAACCTGGGGATTATTGAAAAATCTCAAAAGCTTGTTTTTAAAAAGCACCATTCAAGTTCTAGGGCAAAGAACTTCAGTGAGCATTCTGCTGAGCATCACTCTGTGGACTTGGAAGATATGGACTTGAAGTAGAAGACACGGACTGCTAAATGAGACATAATAAGAGGCGGAGCAGGAACGATCAGAGACGTATTTGAAAGGATGGAGTGAACTACAGCTGCTCAAGCTAGAGAAAACTGAGGGGCTGCATGACAACACTCTGAAAAATATACGAAAATGAAGAAGGGAGTAATACTTTCTTGATTATGAGCTTGATTTGGGGCAGGGAAATACCCGAATGACCTCTGAGATCCATTTCAGACCTTAGTGAAGGGATATGCTACGTGAGAATAAACTGTCTGTGAGGTTCTGGAAGCCTTCAGTAAAAACAGACAATAACTTCATCTGAAGCTTAAAGTCTTTTAGGACGGTTCACAAAACAGAATAGATTTGCCACAAAGAGTTATATTTTTAATTTTTAACTCGTATTGGTTTCATCCCTAGGAAACCTGTGTACTTTCTGCAAAAAAAGCCTGAATTTAAACCATTCCATCAACCCGCAGAGATTTGGTCCTTGCCTTATTTAAAACTTTGTGTTTTGAATCAAGGTGGTGCCAATCACTTCTGCTCTTCTATTAACATGTGTAAACCCTTCTGACTATCTCTATCATTGTAACTGTTGTTAAAATTCTATTATTAAATTTATTATATCTCATTTATTTTGTACTATTTGCTGTTACCCTAAGGATAAGTATCAGCTACTCTGCATTTGAACTCTTATTTTCTGCGCAAAGTCATGTGTGCTACTAAGATGTAGTTAGCTATTCTAATGCTCAACTGAGTATCAAAGTCTTTACGTGGTGTAATAACTTCACTAGATGGCAGTGGAGAGAAGTACTACTTTATATAATTTTCTTTTTTAATAGGACAGGGAAACATCCCAGTAAGTACTGCAATTTATTAGTGTTGTCTGTGTACATGCTAGATCACAAGACAGCAATGTTTTCGCTCACACAAAAGTCTGGGGGCTTCTGCCCAGTTAAATCTCCGTGCAAACATTTGCTAAAGCACGAACACGTGCTCTTCTAGCACTAACACAGAGCGGCAGAGAGTAACTTATCTTTGAATGTTTGTGTCACATTTGTTCTTCCTCTATCTTCATATATATGAATAAACATCACATTTCTATTGTCATAGTCACTAAAGCAATCCCAGAGAAAGAATTAATACCATCGTGCATTTACCATGGCCAGGACCAGAGAGAGATGAGAAAGAGCTTTTCTCTCCTGTGTTTGCTCTGCAGCTGGTGGAGCGACAGACCGGACGTAACCCGGCGGCAGAGCTTAAGAAAGGGAATGGAAGCCTTTGACAAATGAACGCTGACGCTCTTCTAGAAGCGGCACGATACAGCTTCACATCAAGGGCATGAACAATTTTCTCATAAGCTCAACTGCACCACGGTCTTTCCTGAAATGTAAGGTCAGAGACACCGTCCCTCAAAGAATTGTAACACTGATGCCATAAACAAGATGAAGAAAATAAGTGAAGGGTAAGAATGAGTAAGCAAGCAATTCAAAGAGTTTTATGAAGGATACTCTCTGTATTCAATAAAATATTTTTCATTCTCAGGAACTCTTTACAAATACATGTTTGTTGAGAGAACTTAATGTCCCTTACAGATGACTCAAGAAACAAAGCATAATTTTTCAGACTCCTGACAAAACTCGAAGACGAAATACTTTAAGCAGCAAGTTCCGTAGCTTCTAAGCTTCAAAACCTTCAAAAATTGAATCTTTTGAATATGGATAACTGATGCCTGCCAATCTTTAGAACTAAAATACACCTGAACAAAAATTAAAAAACCAGAATGGAGTGGATGATTTCATCCAAGATCATTACTTCAGTTAAAAGATTATAAGTAAAATTCTCCAGAAACTATGGAGTTGTCTGGCTTTATTTATAATGTTCAGAAGACACAAATTATCATTTTAAGGAGATGAAAAAAGTTTGGTTTCTTCTAACATCAGATGTAAGAAAAAATCTTTTCTAAGGTTTGTTTCTTGCTTTTCGAGAAATGTCGTATAAAAAAAAAAAATCAATTCACTGCCTAAATCACACTTTCCTATACTACGTCTTGCCTTTATCTTAACTACATCCAAGACTTTCCCCTTAGAGAGCGATACTTTGTCATCTGACATCTCATCTGCTTGCTCACCACACTGTTTGGAATAGCTAGCAGAGATTCAGGATATTGCAAGTGATGATAAAAAACAAACCCAGTTCTGTTGCAAGTGACTTCTTGACTTATGCCTGCTAAGCACAAACTTCCATTCAAAGGCTTGAACTTTTAAAGGCATAAGTCTCTATATTTATTTTTGTGTAAATATGAGCAGATGAGAAACAATTCCTTATGGCATTCATTCTGTGAGATTTCCCTTACTTTTCCTCTTCGCTGGCCATTGAGAAACAGAAATATATGGAGGTGCAAAGCCCCAGGGTTTCGTTAGTGACACAGCGGGTTGGATTCTCTGCTATGCAACTTGCACATGGCTCCGGTCAAACAAACATACACAATACACAAGGCTGTCAGATATAGTACAACTTGTTGCCTAAACCAACCTGATAAAAAAAAATAAATGACTGCTCCCTAAGCATCAAGAGGTAGGTAAAAATAAGGAGTGAATTATGTAGATTCCTAGAAAAAAATACACTTCAAATTAGCTTGGTGGATTTCCCCAAATGGAGATGTTGTAAATAAATAGCTACAATTCGATATGTTTGTGAAACTAAATATATTCAGCAGAAACACAAAACAAAAGACCAACATTGCAAAACAGTGATGCAACTTACGCTCACTCCAACCCCAGTTGCAGGGAAGTGATTTTCTTTTATCATTAACATTAGACAGCTTCATGCTGGATGCTCTGGGATGACCTGGATATACAACGAGACAGTTAGGTACCCTGCTAAGAAGCCAAAAGTCCTCTCCAACAACAAAATAGTCTTTCTAGTTTATTTATTGCACCCATTCATTTCCTCTTTTTAAACTCTTAATGTAACCTTACATGAGAAAAATATCAATTGCAAAAAAAGATAACTGTTACACACCTTATTCTTACCCCTTTCCCCCAAACACGCTCATAAATCAAGGTGCTGTGGGTTTGGCTGGAAGCTGCGCCATCGTATTACTCTTAATTAAGTAGCCTTAAAGTGGCCAATCAATATTGATTCATATGGGTCTCACTGCAGTAAGTCATCACAGTGTCTTAAGGTACTACTGATGTGAACAGAATATCTAGACTTGCTCTGTCCACATTCCTGTCAAATGAAGACTAAGCGTGAAAAGAAATATTCACTTAGCTATTTGCTTCTATATAATATACATCTGACTTCATATAGAGCAGCTTCCCTTCCTTTTCAAAACTGTACAAATATTTCCCAGTCCACTTAGTTTGCAATTAATTTATCTTCACTTGAATTTTTTACTACCACAAAAAATGTAGTGACCTACTTTTTCCCGAGGTTTAGAAGGAGGACTTGCATGATAGATACTGGTTAAATCTGACCATAACCTGCACCATGTCTGAAAATTGCTCTATTATTGTTATGATAATGCATCATTACAATAAGATGCTCTCTTCCTTATCAATTTCAAAATGTAACTGTCTACAATCAATTAAATGCATTATTAGGCTGATTGGCACTTGCATATCAATATCTAAACTAAATTGATCTGAGTAACTCGCCCAGATTTCCTAGGAGTCCAAGCATGTTTCTCTCTTCTCTAAAGGGAAGTAAGGGTTTAATTGTCCAGTGTCTGTTGGTGATTTTTGCCACAGCCTAGTTAGCTGATTAGGGCCATAAAGACTATAATCTATCAGCAGCATTAAAAGTTTACTTTACTACTATTTGGTTTCCTATGGTTCTAGCACAAACGAAATGAAAGAAAATTGTCTTCTATACACCCTCTCTCTACACTTTGTGCTTACAACATACAAGTTTCTACAATTTAACAAGCTCTATGTGCTTATTTTGTAGCTGAAGTACAAATTTATTACCTATTATAAACAGTATTTATGTGGAAATGTTAAAAGAGGAAATAAAGACATGAAAACAAATTGTGTATTCAGCCATATAACATTTTTTGGCTCAGTTCAGGTTGCATAGTCATGCAAAGCAACTCCTTCTTAATTGTCTGTTATCCCACACTGCAGAGTTTGTATAAAATCTTAATCACAAATCTCCTAAAGCTGGGGATCTGCCCTTACGTGCCACTGCATTGGTAACTACACGGCAAGAAGAGGTTGATGCATGATAATCATTCTTCTTCTCCTTCCTTGGCAGTGAGGTAGCTGGAGACAGGATTAGTGCAAGTTCCACCCAGCTGCAGATCTGGGACGATCTGCCGTGTAGAGCAACTCTCAACAGGCAGGCTGGTAATTTTGCAATGGATTGTACTTCTATCTTTGCACTAACACGGATCAAATATTTGCAAATGAGGCATTCATTACTTCGTTATCTCAGAAATCAGCATATTCTTTCTTGTGTCTGTCCTCCCGTCACTATTCAGCCAAAGTAATCAGAGATTCCAGCGATATTTTAAAGCCTCTCAGTTATCAGACGATGGGTGTACAAGCTATTTTTATCCCCCCACCTGGCCACCCAAAAGATTTCTGAAGTTTGAAGCTCTAATTTAAAATGACTGAGTATTTTTACAACAATTGTACTATGCCTTGATTGGGTTCTGAGGCTTAAATAACAGTGAAACAGAGCTGAAGACAGAGTGCCAATTTATAAACTAAACTGAAGTTTTATACATCAGTAAATCCTTGACCAAAGTGGATTATAACGTAAACCCCTGACAGACACTTAGTTACAACATAAGCAGTGGAATATTAAGGCAGTATTTTTATTTTCAGTCCAAACCCAATTCTCTCAGAAAAATATTTCATATCACAGCCTCTCATTCCTCGGATCCTCTCAGATTTCGATTATCTTTTCTAGCTAATGTTCTAAAAGAAATATTTGAGTTAGAGATATGCATAGCTTATTTGACTTTTTTGCTACCTTTTTCTTTCACCAGCAATGAAAATTTGCAGTGCTGTGTTGCTTGCTACGGGGCGTAGATTTGAGTTTTTAGCTTGTACAGTCACACTTACTTTGTGTTTACTATGCAAAACAATTATAACAGTATGTGGGAATGAAAAGCCATCATTTTTGTGGAATTGAATGAATTGTATAAATTTTACTTCTGAATTGCTTTGGAAACTTGAAATTGTTAGTAATTAAGAAACACATTCAGATGTCTTTCCAGTCTTTCATTTTCTGTCTTTGATGCATTTGCCACTGGGTTTTTCACAGAATATTAAGCTTTCCATATGGTTTCATTTACATTTCTAATGCAAGAGACCTAGTTTGCCATCGCATGTAGTTTAGGTCTCAATTGTAGGTCACATCTAACTAGGGGACATCTAGAAAGTAAAAAAAGTCCTAGCACCTCTGTGGTTAGCGCTGCTGAATAATTGCTGCAGTAGCTGAATTTTGCTGTACAGATGTTGGTAATTTGAAAACCACCGGTATCAAACTGTCAGAGTCAAGAAATGGCTTTAATTATTTCCTCCCTGGAGCAGTAATAGCCATTACTTGAATACTGCCAAAGCTGGAATGTGTTTGCGCTGGTGATTTCTTAGCACATTCAGTGAAGGCAGCTTACCTGCACTTGCCAGCCCTGCTGCCATCATAGATTTGCTCCCTTGTCGGGGGAAACGCAGAACGGCGCAATTGCTTCGGCGAGGGCTGTATCATCTGGAGACCACCTTCGCGAACTTTTGTTATTTTCCCAGGCCGCCGAAGACTAACATTGTTTTTCTGCTTCATTGAGTACTGAAAATAGAAAATAAATCAGACAGAAAGCTCTTGGAAATAACGATACAGGAAAAGTCTTCTCTGGAAGGGAATAATTAAATAAAAAATCAGAAGCTACAGAAAACTGGGTGGAAAATTGCACTAAGAAAGAAGGTGAGGTCAGCAGGGCTACTGCAAGAGTCTCCTCGTCACTTTGCATAAGCACTGCCCAGGCTCTCATCCCTACTTGCAGCAATAGGCATAAATAAAACCATAGTCAAAACCACACAGCTTAAAAAAAAAAAAGTAAAAATTCAAGAGCAGGTCGAAATATTTTTAATGGTTTATAGCAATTTTAACATTATTCTCTGTCCTTCTTCAAATAGATCCAAAACACAGAAAAATTAAATACTGATGTTAATGCGAACATTTCCACAGGAGCCTGCGATGGGCTTTGGCTCGTGCTTCAAAAGAAAATAAAAGCCCTTGAAAATAACTCTTGGGCTAGGCCTTTTTATTCCTCATCCCCATGTTGTATTGATTTAAGAAGACAACCTAACCTCTGCACCCCTAAAAGTTATCTTGTCTCTGAAGTGGGATAAGGTTTTTCTCCCTAAATGATTGCAGGGCTTTTTGTCCCTCTGACAGATGATATTAAGAAGTGCTGATGCAAAGTTTTTGTGAAGTCTGGAGGAGTTTGTCTCTTCTAGGAGAGCAAAGAATCATTAGGACGTTCATGCAATAGCCACGCACTTGGCCAGCAGTAAACTGCTCTTCCTTTGAAGTGCACACTTCCAATATTTGTGCATATAGAGACCGAGCGTGTTTTCCCACATGCAGTAACCTTTTCTTCTGCTGACTGCACATCACAGACTAGCCCAACATCACAAACATAGCATTAATGGTCTCTGGGTTGCTCAAGAAGGAAGGGTGGAAGGCTGGGAGAAGCAAAACATTGCTTATAAAAAAAAAAGGAACGCTATAAGGAAAACCAGTCTAAAGAAATATCTTGGGGTCCCTTTGGAAATATTTGCCAGCCTAAAAGTCTTTAAGTCATTAAGAACTCACCTCTAAGTTGTGCAACACGTTTGCTATTAATTTATCTCATGTTTACAAGTACTAGCAAGGAAGAGGTCAAGGAATGTTTTAACTCCAGCCAAATTTTCCTTGACTTTGTTTTTTATTTCCTTTCTTTCTAGGTCAGCAATAAGAATTAGAAATCTTGAGAAAAAAATAGAAACAGTCACTACTTTAAAACAAGCAGCGCGGAAAAAAGAGAAGAAAAATGGATTTTCTTCGCACTCCACTAAAATAAAGACCTACAGGTTCTGTTGAGTTTTTGATCAGGCATTAAGATACTTTCCCAACCAAGCTTCTGCAATGAATATTTCTATGAGGTAATCACTTCTAATAGCAGCGATTACTGCTGCTAGTATTATACCGTGGTAATGATAACAAACACTGTGTCAGTACCATAGGCTGTTTGAGCATTAACAGAAAAGATTATAATACTGGTTAACAGAGGTTTGTGATCAACAGCTATTAAAGTTCTGCTGTTATTCTTCCACGATAGCTAGGAGCGTAAATAACAATGAGTTATGAAATGCTCTCTAGTGTCTCTGCATGGGCAGGAATTGTTTTGATTGCGAGAGGCAGGGCTTGCGTGTGGCATATCTTAACCACAAAATTGATATCTATGTACAGAATTTGGTGTCATCGACATTCAACTCACAGCTGAAACTATTTTGGATTTTTGTTAAGAATGACAAGATTTGATGAATGGAGATTAATGATTAAAATATTTCAGCCTTCCTAAGTCCTCACACAATATGATGGCAAATAAGTCTTCAAAGAGATTTATTTTTGTTCCTAGCAGCTGGATATCTAGAGCCTGCCGTTCCTGAGGGAGTCCCAGAGACCTACTTGATGATGGGAGTGTTTCACAGCTGTAAGAGACTCGGATTGTTAAACAATGACTTGAGCTGTAACATATTTTAGTGACTAGACTCTTAAAACCCTGAGGTTTTCTAATTGCCTAGAGCCAGCCTGCTTATCGCTGGAAACCTGTGAGCTCCTATGTTGTAACACAAGGCAGTGAAAGCCTGTCTTAAACATGTAATTCAATTACAAGGAAATTATTCCAGGAGAAAAAAAAAAACACCTTCCACCCCAATTTTTCAGCTGTCAGAGGTGCAGGGCTGGGAGGCTTGCTGACATAGGTGAGATGACTCCTGATGGACCCCTGCAAGGGTGCCGCTTTTTGAGCACCGCTTGAGAAGGCACAGATGGGAACAAAACCTGTGATGAGAGTAATAGATAAATGGTGCGCACTGGTTCCTACAGAATAAAAAACAGCAAATGGCAGAGAAACAGTCCTCCAGCTCATGAAATCCTTCCCCAAGGTGCATACAGCAGTGAGATTTATTCTGTTGTCAGTGGCAGGGTGAACTCCTCTTTAACCATCGTGATGGTGCCAAAACTACAGCTGTAAGATCAGACCCTGTACCGTCTCTTCAGAGAAGAAAACACCCAAAACGGGTATCACCAACACCCTATTTCTGCAAGGCATAATGGCATTAATAGCATTAAAGGCCTTTATGGTCTGTAGAAAAATATTCTTTATCACCACCTATGCAGGAAAACAGGTGTGAAAATTATTTGGTTTTCCTACCTACAGAGAATATTTATTTGCAAGGCAATTACTCAATTACAAACATTTCCATTTTGAATTTGAATGAAAAATTTGGACAATGCCAGAGCAACATTTGTGAAGTCACAATGACAGAAGTAGAGCTTTTGTAAAAGCACTTTTTATAAGCCGCGTGCACATTTAAAAAACACTTTGAAACTCTCATCAAAGATTTCATTACAGGCTCTGTAGTGATCTATATTACCAGGCCTTGATTATTTTTGAAAAATATGCTACATTAACTTACGTATGATGGAGTTGTAGATTTAAATAGCTTTAAAGTATTATAATTAAAATTAAATCACCATAAACAAAATTAATGAATAACGTTTCCTGGTTCGTATCCCAAGTTTTTAGGGACTCTATTCACTAGCTGATTAATATGTCAAAAGTAGTCATTTTGTATCATGCAGTCATAATCCTGAACGGCTGCACTTGTGGATGTAATTCTGCTCAAAACCCAGATGACAGAGAATCAAACTATGCAAAGTTCCAGTACTGCCTTAAAATTAAAAAAAACCTTGCAATGAGTGCCTTACTGTTATAGAAGATAAATACATCAGCAACTATTTTTAGGAGGCAAAAAAATCCTCACTAAGTCTGGCATCTTTCTAAAACTTATCTCTTAAAATATTTAAAACAGTTTTCCAAGTTTCTTGTTTAGCTTGGCTTTTATTCTGTGGTAAGACATTTTGGGGGATATTGTTTGCATTAAATGCATTTGGATTGTTTGCATTAAAAATATTATTCTGAAAAATCTAATTTTATCCTTATTTCAAGTAGGCAGTGAGAAGAGTAGAATTAATCTACAATAGAAATAACTACACTCTCCTGGAAAATTAATCTTTTTAGAACCTCGTACCTAATTGCCACATGATAAAACCTAGTGTGACATTTTGGATGAACATGAAGCAACATTTTGTTTGACAATACTTTATTATTCTTACCCTGTTTTGACATGTTTCAGTGCTATGCACGTTTTTGGCTAGTAATTTTCAGTGAGCATCATGCTGTCTTGCCTCAGTCATATACAGCATCTTGTCACAAAACAATTCAAGTTCTACTTTGATTTCTTCTTCCCCAGAAATATAGAATATGTGGGATGTCTGACTTACTGTAAAAAGAATAATTTGCTTATATAGTGCCAGTCAGTTTCCAGGCATCACATTTTAAAGGCAGAAAAATCCAATAATTTTGGATCCAAAAAAAATGCCAATAATGCCTATTTTGAAGCTATTAGTTTTCCTGTATCACTGTGCCAGGAATGAAACTGCTGGCACTATGCATGTTCATAGGTGAATAGCAACTGAGGGAATATGGAGAAACTTCAGCTCTGAAGGTGGATGAGATCAATGTGTAAGAATTACCTGAGCAAAATAACCAAGTATAAAAAAGTTATTCCTACAAAAGAGGGGAGATACTTTAAATGAAACCCATGCTTTAGAAATGCCACTGCTTGCTTACATAGAATAAGTGGAATATTTCATGGCACCCTGCAGACTTTAAACATTTTTAAAATAAAGGGATACTCTAGGAGGAAAAATGACAGTTCTGCAGTCTCCCATTTCTCCAGGGACAATGCTGAACCCAGTTTTGCTCTAGGAAAGTCTTACATTTCTCAGAAAAATCACACTTACGTGTTTTCCACAGTAGTTTGGCACGCTTCTTTCCTGTACGTTTCTTGATAAAACAGAGTTACTGCTTTGATCCGTGTGGCTGTGCCTAAAGCAAGAGGGAACCTTTCCGCTTAGGTGGGAGTGAAGCTGTCACCTTCTCAAGAGACTGACTGCAGCTAACGGCCACCTGATCCTCTCTCCTTTGCAAGACCTTGACAGCCATAAGAGTGAAAACTAAAAAAGAAAATTTCATCTGTTTGGGGATGGAGAAATTGGGGAGCTTTTCTTCACTGCAGGTGACTAGCTACTGCATATTCCAGTAACTGCTGGCCTTCAGGTGGTTTTTTCCCCTCAAGTGGTTAAGTAAAAATAGATGTAGATAATGATGAATTTAATTTCCACCTGAAGCTTTTACAGGATCAGGTCTGTAGGGAAGTAGATTCCAGTGTGTCCTCAGCTGCGGAAGGAGAGACAGGTGCAGGCTAAAAAAAAAAGGCTTGTTATAATCACTCCTCTTCAACACAGCTGGTCTAACAAGAGCACAGAGGTTTATTTGGACCACGCTTGGAAAATGGGAATTTCCATCTTTTTGTTCTCTTCTTAATGTACTGTGCAGAAAGGTCACTTGTTCTGGCAGTGGCTAATATCTGACATCTGAGCAGATCCTTAACAGGGGTAAATTGCCATAGTTCAGCAGTATAAATAGGCGCAGCAGCACTCACCGGCCGAGGATCCGCTCAAAAATGCTTTTGATTAATTTCCTGTTACCGGGTTGGTCTTCAAATGCCTCTAGATAACTTCCTGGCAGCGCAGTTAAAACGCCATTTGCAGAGTGGCATTTCCAGTTTTGCCTTTGATTTGCAAGCCAGCACTTGATGCTTTCTGTTGATCATATTCACCCACCTCCGTCAGTGGCCTTGGTGGGGAGCTGACTCGAGAACCTTCCCGGTGCAATCTGTACCGACACTGAGCAGACGAGCAGCGGCATTAATGCCTCCTGTCCACCATCTGCCGATTTTCCCTTTGTGTATTTACCAGTCTGGGGAGTCCTCACCGTGTGTGCAAGGACTTTGTGCCCTTCTTCCTCTGGCATTTAGGGCTGGATGATATAAATATGCCACTCCACTTCCCAGTATACATTTATGGCTCTTAACTCTTAAAGGATTTGTTGTTAGGTTATGATGGCAACTTTTCAGTAGCATTTGTATGACCAACAAATATTGATTTAAAAAAATGGATAGCCATCTCCACAACACATTTTATGAAATCCTTAAGGGTTTTTTTTCACGTGTGGTTATTTGGACTAAAACTGTTCAACTGTATCATTTTATGGTAACTTGACTTTAAATAAGGTTGTAGCACAAGTGGGATTTATAGTTATAAGATTAATTTACTACAAGCAGGTGGAGAAAGATGTATTTGAGCAGCAGAACCCAAAATTCGCATGGTGAACCTCAGAATAGGGTTGTCTTTTCTACAAGGTTGTAATACCACGATTACGAGCTCAATTTTTCTGTCACTTACATGAGTTCTGATGAAGTGTAACTAAACTCAGTGAAGCTACTCTTGATGGAGAACACGTACCAGCCTCAGGAAAGCCCAGTGCCAACAAGTGATCTAGTTTTTGCATCCATGCCATATAGCTGAGATTTTACTTCCAGTCATATATAAAACTGCATGAACAACACACGGTGGCAAAGGACCATTGCTTCAAAAAATAAGAAAAGCTACGGAAAATCATAGCAGCTTGAAGGCAAAAGGAAGGAGATGCTCTTAGGTTTTCTCTCTTGAGTCCCTGTGACCACCCCCAGGTGGGTCAATGGCGGTGGACCAGAGGCAGGACCCCGAACTTGTTGTTTAAGCGCAGTTCTTGCCACCTCTGTTTCCTGGCTGTTACTTCCAACCAATGCACTAGAAAAGTAACTGACAGAGACAGTGGTAAGAGGGCAAAAAGGAAAAGATAGCATTTTATGCCAGATTTTGGGCCACATAGTGATAGTGTGGAGACGGAAAACCGTTCACGTCCCAACCTGCCTGTTCTCCATCTGTTTGCAACTAGATACTTAGTCCCTGTGTAAGCAGAGGGAAAAGGGATGGGGTTTTTTTATTGCACATTCATGTAGATTTTGAAAGGAGGAAACCAAGCAAGCTAAAATTAAATATAATTTTCTCTTTTTCCCCATAGACTCAGCCTGGATGGATGCCAAACCACATTTCGGAGGGGTGAGAAAGGCCCAACATCTGCTTCTGGTGTAACTGTTTGTATCTTCACTCTAAGAAAATTAGGTTTGAAATAATCTCAAATTGTCTGACACCTGTATCCTATTAGAAGTGACACATGGAAACACCTTCAGCGTACCGAATTTAGCACCATGTCAACAGTTTAAAGTTAACAGGGAAAAAAATTGATAAAAATCATTGCTTCCCAGTTTCTGCTGAAACAGATCTTGTGCCATTTCACAGGATCATACTGCAAGCTTGGTCCATAAACGTAATGGGGTTTGAACCAGGAATTATAACATGGTTGTGCCCCTAGCTATAGCTAGAATTAAATTCAGTGTGCACATCAAGGTGACTGGTGTACTGTATTTTGAGCTCAGTGGAGGCACACCTATGGCTTGGGTGCCAGCCAGCACCTAAGACACAGACACGCAGTGATTTCAGGGACCTTTTTTTCTGAAGTTCAGCTATGAATCTGAAGTTTAGCAACTTGCAGCTTCTGAGAATAGCGAGCAGGTCATATCTTACTTGTCTCAAGAAAGGGAATCAACTTCCTGCAACAGAAGATAAATCCTGCATGGCGTAGAGGTTTTCTAGTTTTTGGACACAGAGAAAAACCAAAAGAATTCTGAAGTCAGGCAACTGGTTTTGCTATATTGCCCATGCACTTCCCTCAGTGCAAACGCCGAAGTGCATGTAGGGATTTATTTTAAACTCTCTTCCCAAACCTATGTAATCTCCCATTTGCAACTTCCTCTTATTTAGGAACAGATTTGGTGACCTTTTCCCAGATAACATACTGACAATAAGATTCAAGTTCTTCTGAGAAGGACATTCATTAAAATTCATAAAGCTTTATGACTTTCATAAAATGTATACTACCTAAAAACACACTATCCATTACAAAAACATATGTCTTCCCATTCACCTTTAAACACATTCCTTTTTTTGAGAACTTTGAATCAATTTGTTTTAAGAGATTAATTGTTTTTTAATGCTAGTCTGAGAGTAAAGGGAAACTGTTTTCTTTTTAGATAGTATTGGTTTTCAGCAGATCTGCATCCTCAATGAGCAACGTCTAGAGTCAAGAAACAGGAAAAAACACCGGTCTTGATTATTTTTCTCTTTTGTTCCTGCCAATTATTTGACACCATGCGAGCGGTCATTTTATCATGGAAATAGCTGTGACAAGCAAAGAGGATATTTACAGAAACACAGGCAGGTCAAAATGTGTTTTAAGAGTTGGGAAATAGCAAATTAACTTTTGGAAAACAAGCCAAGGGCCAATACCAGGGTTTGTCAGCTTGTAGAGATGGGACGGGGCTGGAGTAGGGGTCCTGACCCGCTGGAGCCAAGGCCATGGGTGGCTGGGGAAGCCAGCAGGGAAAAATGGCTGGGGCTGACGGAGATGCCTCACTCTGCCATGGGCTCCGTGAGGCACAAAATGACCAGCATGACATCACTGTCGCTCCGTTCTGGTTGGGAACCTGTGGGGTGTGCACAGGGGAGTGCTTTCATCTTCCTTTTTTATTTTTTCTTTTGTCTAGTCAAAAGATAATTATGATAAAACCCACGAATGCTCAGTAAAACCTGTTATTGCTAACCTGCTGTCTGTGTGTGAGTAAAGTCAGAGCTCATGCAAGAACGGACCAAAAAGTTAAAATACACGCAGGCACACTGAATTTCAACATGAATTACGGCACGCTAATGAAAAATATGTTAAAAGTAGAAAAATGGGGCAATAATGGCAAGAGACACCAACAACACTGAACCATTTTCTAGAGAGAAGAAAGCATGCAGGACTCTGTGACAAGAAAAGTGTGAAGTACAAGTTTAGGCTTTTTTTTAAACCCCAGGACCAGCCAAGTGGACTTCCTGTATAGTGTGGCACTAGTGACGCTAAATAAAGGATAATACGTAGTATTTTACTATATTCCCTGAAAAATATCAGGGAAAACCAGCTATTTGAGGTGGAATTTAGTCTAAGGGAACAGCTCCAGTGCCACAGTTGAATTTTGGAATAGTTTAATGGAAACTGCTCCCATGGTCCTCCTTAGGTTTAAAACTCTCAGCTTAGGAGGGGAAAAAAAAAAAAAAAAAAAAAAAAGAAAGCCTGCAAGCTTCCCAAGAAAGAAAATTATAAACTGCTGTAAGCAAAATGTGTGTGTACATCGGAGTAACAGCTTTAAAGCAACATGAATTTGAACGAAGTGAGCTCACAGGTACATATTGCAAACAGCCTTCCAAAAAGGGTGTTACATGGTAGGACAGTTTCCCCAAAAGGATGCTACAAATCACATACTTGAGTTATTAAACAACAATACTCTGAAGGGAACTGTATAAGACAGGCAGCAGTTCTTCATTAGGAACGTCTTATTAGAGGATCTTTCTAAAGTATTTTTGCTTATTACTGTAATAGGTGGGAGAAAATAAGGGTGCTTTAAAAACATCTGCTGTGCTTTAGGTACACAAAGAAAAGCTTCAAACGACAAGGTGCCAACATGAATTCAGTAAGGCCGCAATACTGCTCTCCCTGTATTTCAGTCATGTTACAGCTGAGGTTCAACTGGAATACGGGTGCAGAGCCCTGCTATTATGATGGACAAATACTGATCCCATCCAAATATCAGGATAAGCTAGCCCCTTCCCTATGGGCAGCTTGGCCTCCGAGACAGACTTTAGCTGCTGGCAAAGATCCTCCCACACATACCACAACCTGTTTGTCCCAGCTGAGGTCTCTGTAAAGAACTGAATCAACAGATACACATTTGTAAGTGTAAACACGGGCTGTGAAACTCCAAACTGAAAAGCCAGCACAGCCTCCTCGCATAGCCCAACTCCCGCCCTTGAACTTTCAAAAATCAGTTTTTCCTTGGTACTTCTGATTTGAAACACATGACCCCTCTTCAAAGTCTTAACAAGTTTTTGCCCTTCAAAAAATAGCCAGCCTTAGTTATTCCTGGCTGCACCTTGCTATCACAACTTGACAAATGTGAAACAAAATAATAGGTAATAAATTTTGAATACAAATCCCACATTTGACCCTGAGGAAGTACTCCACTCTTTTAAGGATGGACAGTGTGGTCTTATCCCAGCATTTGTGTCTCCCTTTCAGAACAAAAATAAAACACGGATCTGCTTATCCTTTCCTTTTTGGTTCACAAAAATGTAACTTCCTGCAAGAGCCTGATCAGTGGCTGATAACGTCACCTAATCTGAGCAAGAACAGCCTGGGGACTCTGGTGTGAGACAGGAAAATACACCAGCTGGAAACCTGCATAGGGGATGTACCAGCTTCAGTTACCTCCGTCAGCCCTGCTGGCTCTCCTCATGCTTACAGAAACCATAAAACAAACATAACTCAGAAGAAATACAGAAAAAAAGTAGGGAGAAGAGAACAAGGAAATCTGTGAACTGAGCAGATTAGTCACTGGTGTCTCGTGCCTGGGATCTGAGACCTGCTGAAACATTTTCAGTTCAGTTAAGGAAACCCTCTCATCAGCAACCGCAGAATTATTTCACAGTGGCTGAGGCCCGACTGCATCTGAAAACGAAGTGCCCTATCGCCCATCTTTCCCTCTAAAACAAACTAAGGTGCACGAGCAGCTGGCATATCTTTCAAGGCACATTTCAGGTGTTTGCTTTCTTCAGATTAATAAAGATGTTCTGTTCTTTGTTTCTGTAGCTCACACGACTTTTTTTCCTAAGAAACACCATGCTCATTGTGCACCCTTTGGATTTCAAGACAACAGAGGGGTTTCCCCCTGGAAAGCTTGCTGTAAGCTGGCACGGCTCTGATCCACAGGTCTCCATGAAGCTTTTGATTAAGCTACACCAGCATGCGTTGCTGAAAATCTGCCCTTGTATGTAGAATGATTTATGAAAAGCTACAGAAGAAATGCAGAATTTGCTCCTTATTTAACTGCTACTTACCTTGAAGAAAAGATGCACTTAAATCAGACGGGCTTCGGGGAAGAAGAGCCATTTTCTGGCCAAACAGCCCAAATCCCTGAGGAGTGACAGGTGACACTGGCAAGGGCAACTCAGGGTGCGTGTTCTGGTGTTATCCTGCCCACCTTGGGAACCTGAAGCAAAGAAAACCAGAATGAAAGTACACACCATCCTGCAAGAATGTCTGGATCCCAGCTGGGACTTTGGCATTATTCTTTGTCTTTCTTCAGGAACCTAACCTTTCTGTAGGACCCTACCCAGAAGTGACCATGCCTTTTACAATATAACATAGATACAGCAACAGTAGGCTAAGACAGAGCATCTTCCATTTTGAAACTTCTCTGAAGGTCAATGTGATTCTATTAAATGCAATAACATTTAAAAATCCATAATACTTTTCCCAAGATGAATTTCTCTGTTATATTTCTAAAGACTTGCACTTCTGTATCATTAGCTGTAGGTGTTTGGCAAATACAATCATACACAAATAGAGGAACGCAGTGACAAACAAGAAACAATGAGCTTAAAGGTAGCCAGGTATGACAGACCACTATAGATAAAAACAATGACCAGTACTCCGGTACGCACATGTAGCTAATTATGGTGCAGGATTCAAGACACTAACATCTGAGTGGGAAGATGCTGAAATAAACTTTTAAGCCATAAACAATACTTCATAACCAGGGAGACTTCCTGAAGAAAAGGAATCCATTTGCTTTGGAAATATTTGTTAATAGTAACTCTAATAAAGGTGTATGTATCTACAGATTCTATGGTAATGCATTATGAACAGGTTAATGCATTATGAACAGGTTCATGATTTTGCTTTTTCCACTCTTGGATATATATATAAAAGCAAGCTGTGACTTTTTGTTGATTTGCTGTGTAATGGTCTTGCATTTATTTCCCAGCTGTGGGAATTGCTTAGGAAAAAATATTGATGAGTGAGGGATTTGATAACGTTCACTTCAGTTCCCAGAAGACTCATGACAAAGCATCACATCGAAGGGGAAGGAAACACTTTTCTGCATAAAAAATGGAATAGGAGACCAAAACCAAAACTAGATGCAAATATTAATGTTATAGTGACACAAGATGAAGATCTAACTGCCTTGCAATTCTCTATCAAACCCCATGTTACTTAAGATATTTATTAAAGATTTAGTACAAGCAGTGAAGAAGCCCAACCTGCAGGAGGACCTGCTCGCCCTGTTTGTAAGTATCCCTGAGGACTGGAAGGAATTTCACAGAGACTTAGTGTGTGTCCACAAAAGAAAGGGTCACAGCTTTTAGTAAGTTTTCTACAGCAACCTCCTTGTTAATTTAGAGCCCTCCGGTATGTATTTTGCTTTTGTCTTCATGCAGTCTCTTTACTGCCTTGTTTAAGCCTGAGGTTACAGCACACTTAAAAACCAAAACAATCTCCCCCAGAAAAAACAACAGACCAACCAAAAAAGGAGATGGCAACATGGTATCGGAGCTGAGAAATGGGATAAGGCAGCTCATGCTGAGCACTCGGTAGCCACTGCCACATGGGTGTCAGCACCTGAGCCAGATGCTGGGGCTTGCTTGTTGGCCTTCTGTCTCGTTTTGCACATAGTTGTGTTGTAAACCTTATTGCTCTTCAAAAATGATAAACTGCTTTGTACAAAACATCTAAATAAAGCAACTCTTTCGTATCATGCAAGAAGAGACTAAAAGCCTGTTGGAGCAGGAAAAGCACTGGCTTGCTGCCCACACTCTGCCAGCCTTTTCCGAGAGGCCCCTCTCCACGACCAGGTGGTGCAGGTCTGCACCCTGGAAAAACTGCTGAGCTGCCCACCCCCGCCTTCCCCTTCCCCGAGTGAGGGTCCTGCTGATTTCCCCCCTTGTAACTGGAAACACATCCCACGTGGGAAAGAACCGCAGCCACGTACCAGATGTGTCTGGCTGTCTGGCAACAACGACTGCTGCTGCATCCCCCCATCCCCAGACATCCAGCTATGACGTGACCATGAAAATCAGCTGCCCGGCACATAGAAGAGCAGATATCCTTGCTAGATATGCTGCTGGTGATGTGGTAAGAGTGAGACTGGAGTGTGGGATCTCCCCAGGCCTCATTAATAAGTTATACATGCAAATAAGTCGTACACAGAAAAATCCACACCGTATCCCTTTTACAAAAAGGGATATGTTATATATATGTGTGTGCCAAACGTACATGCTATGCTATAGCCATGTTTCCAACTGTCTCCTAGGATGTGACCCTGCATGTCAGTTCTTAGCTGGGTGCATGTTTTCAAATACTTCTGCAAAGGATTGAAAATGCCTATATAAATAGAAATGCTGGCTGAGTCAGAAAAATAGGAGAGAAAACATCACAGCTATCTTTCACTGATGTGCACAGGAAATGTGAATAGGCATTTTACAGAAATTTTAAGCCTGCTTATATTTGTTATTAATATAAAGTAGAGTCACTTCTAATTTATTGGTTTAACAGGACTAACACTGCTAAGGTCAGAATCATCTTAAATGCTTTAAAATCTAGTATTGATAATTTTCTTACCTCATACATCAAAACTGCCTTTTAACTTCATTCATGGATAGCCCAAATGCATAAAAACACAACAGAGGAAAAAAAAAAAAAAAGAAAAAAAAAAAACCCAAGTTTCTAGAAGAGCAAAATCTTCTGTCAAACTGAAACAAGTTCCCTCCTCCCTGGTAACATTAAAGCTTTCTGATTTATGGAAATGTTATTCAGTTCATCTTCTTAGAAATTCATTGGGTTGGAAAAATAAAAGAGTTGTTCATATTTTCAATGGAAAATGTTTATGACAACATGATTATGGAGAAAAAATGCAAGCAGACCAAAGTATAATAATAATAATGGACATTTTCAACATTATTGATCTGACTGATTTTTTTCTAATTTGCTTTCTGAAAGGCTCATATTAAAACAAGCGATCCTATTCACTAACTCCGTAAACTCCTAGTGTTACTCAGAGCAATGCAAGTTTGAACTCACTGAATTGGAATTTCAAGACTCATTCCCTCAGTTCATGTAGAGAATAAGCATGTCTGAGTAGGGTTGTGCTTTACCAGCCAAGCGCGCGCTTAGTTTTCACAGAATATATTCAGTGTGTATTTGTCTGGCAGAAGTTACTCAGCAATTTTGAGAAACTTGACCACAACGTGTTATCACCAGCAGAGATTCTTCTCCACTGAACATGCAAGTGCAACTTTTTCTGAGAAAATGTGGTTTTGTTGCTTTCAGACACAATTTGAGGACAGATTGCTCATACGCTAACAATATGACCAAATATTGATGTTCGCGTTATTTGGATAGCGATCCCATAACATACTGCATCTATCAAACAATTACCTTGTCACTAGCTCTTTAAAGTTTAGAAATATGTATATGCACAAGCAGCTTTGTTGATGTGTGTCATTCCCCACACCAATAACTTGCAGCTGGGAAACTAACAACCTAATTTGTACCTTGTTGGGCAACAAGATGTTCTGACAATTCACTGTGCAGAGGAAATCCAGACTTCTGAAAGTATTTTTTTGCTGATTCTCTGGGCTTCCAGTGGATTTTTATTGCACTCTAAACCAGGGATTGCATCCCCTAACCTATAGTGTTGAAATTATTCTGAATTTTGTTATTGACTTCAGCTGAAACAGGAATGAACTTCAATTCAGCACACAACTGCCTGCTTAGGTAAGTCTCCAGCCCCAGCTGGCTGAAACCCTACGTATGCATAGGTAAAGTCCTGTCTTTACTCTGGCCCTAGTATTTCTAAAGTGCATAGATTATTATAATGTTCAAAAAGGACTCCGGAAAAAGGCTTACATGTTTTAAAATAAATTAATAGTTTTCTTTAGCTCCTAAGGAAATGGAGGAAAAAAACCACACCCTCTTTTTGCCCTCTCTCTCTTTTTCTGGCACACATTTTGAGCCAACCATTTTCTGTATATTCTGGTTGTTATTTTTCCCATGCATATCTGCATTCCTGGCACAGTCTAGAACCAGAAATCTCACAAGATTTCTTTACAGGACAGATGAAAATATCTTGAATATTAATTAAAAAAAAATTATCCACTGAAGAGCTAAAATCCCTAAATTTCTCACTTACAGTCAGTCAAAACCATTAATCTAAACTGTTAACATGTCCAAATGGAACCCCAAAGCTGTGTCATGGCAGGCAGCGAGTGCTCTTCAAGGTTTTATACCACCCTGAGGACTGCAGTCGAGCCACGGTGGCGCTGGTACACCTTGGCAGCACCATGGACACAATTATGTCATTTCCATTCATAAACACCTTGGTTCCAACCCAAAGGGCTTAACTACATGCTTATATCTAAGCACGTTTGTAGACCTTGTGAAGCCAATGCAATTGGAGAAATATTCTACTGTGAGATTCATCCTGTGCATCTCTATATTCTTCCCTTTACCTTCTCTAACCTAAAGGTCTAGACAGCTTATTCTTCCTGACATAGAAGGGCTAATTTTTTGCTATGGTCATATAGAAAATCTTCATCATTATCACCACAATAAAGTAATTAAATAGATGAGCAAGAGAAATCCGTTGATTGCATGGAACTTATTCCTTTACTTCTACTCCTTCCTTTTTTAAATGACAACTGTTTGGAGCAAGGATCCTGCTCCTTAGTAACCTGTGAAGCAGCCAACTTGTCATTCTAGTAGTAACAATAACAGCCAAAATATTAGGAACCACATAATGTAATTTGCTATATTATGATGTGTTTGGATAGCAACTGTGAAGTTGCCATTTTTTACAGCCTTTCAGCATTCATATAGAAAAAGCCACCATTTTACTGTGTTCATTACCACACTAAGATCACCATTTTTCTAGTGACTTGCCCAAATTTTGATACCAGAATGACACCTTCTTAACTCCGCTATCTTATTTTTACAAAAGAGCGTAAAGGGGTTTCTAACGTTGTAGTGATTTCACTAGATTGAATTTAGATGTGCTTTCAAACGCAAGCAGTTAAAAACTGCTCCACAGTCATTCCTGTCTCCAGTAGCTTGCTGGATTGCACTGGGAGATAACGGCTTGACATTCTTACTGATCTTGGCCAAATGCTGTTGGTACAGTGCTCAAGGTCATTCGCAGCTTACCTCTGCATGTGCTGGGTGATGTACAGCAGCACTCAGCTGCGCTGATGGGTTCATCGTTCTCTAAGGCAGTGACCAATGTTGAGCAGCTGGCTGAAAGGCTATTTGATCTTCCCACTGCTTTGCAGGCAATACCACACTGCTCAGGGAAGGAAAAAAAAAAAACCAAAAAAACCAAAGATAAAAAAGCCCACTATTGAAAAGATTTATCAGCAAATGTAGTAGAGCCATGCTTGACCTCCATATCTTCTCTTGTTCCCCAAAGGCAGCACATGTAAGATATTTCCTGTCTTTCATGTTACTGACTGGAATGCATCATGAAGTCCAAATTTGCAACCTGCTGTCTGTTTTAGTCATTAGGCATGACTTCCTTTGTCTCTTGATGAGAGCTGCAGCCAAGTGTTCACTGTTGTAATGCATAATTTTTTCAGTATTCCCCCCCTCCCCTGAACAAACAAACAAAAAAACCCCAGCCAGGCTGAAAGTTGAAATTCACTCATCAGCCGAGGCTGCTCTGTCTTACAGAATCTTATTTCCACATCAGCACATCACACTCTGCTCTAAATCACCAAAACGTTAGTCACAGAGTAAACAGCCTACTGAATAATAAAAAGCCTCTACTAGATTTCAAAAGAGCTGATCAGCCCCAACGCTTATCCAACTGAGCACGAAAGTTGGAGTTTGCTGGCTGCAACATGGTTCTACATTCACTGATCTGTCAATAACATTCGTGCATTGTGATCTTTATATTATTTTTTTTAAATCATGTCCACTCTGCAGAGACATGCCGCAAGTTATGAAATTAAGCTATTGTGTTATCTTCGCCAACTGCTGGATCTTGGAATATTGTTCATAAAACAGTTACTTGGTAACTCCAATCATCTTCAAAGTCAACTGAAGACAATTTATAAGGACATTAAAGTATACATAGAGTGTAAAATACCAGTCTGGTTATGTTTTGAGCCCCACAAGAGGTACACAAGTACTGGTTATGCCCTCCTTCCACTAATATTATATATATATATATATATATATATATATTCAATAAATGTCTTTAAAATGAAAGAAACTCCTAGAATCCCTGATCATATTTATAAGTCTTCTGAAGCAGAGAAAAAAAGAACTAAAAAAGGCACACATGCCAAACTGACACCTAATTTGAAAACTAGATTGGTGAGAGGTATCACACCCTGACAGAAAGTGACCTGTGGGGCTGCTCTGCCAGTCTAACAATAAAAGTTTATTCCATGAGCAGCAAAATTAGCAGCATTTGATTTCCTATCTGGTTTTGCCCTTTGTCCCCTAAATCTCCTTCCAGTGCAATAAGCCTGGCCATCTGCTCTCCCCCTACACCAGCCTGAGTTGTGGATACCTGCGGCAGTTAGTCTGGAGCTGGAGACATGGGTTGGCTCAGCAGCTCCTGTCAAACCCACAAGATAACTGATGGTTTCTGATGGTGCTTCTGTCAGTCTGGGCACCAACATGAATCTTCTCCTTCTACCCAGCTCCCAGTGCTCATAGCCCTCCTAGGCAATAAAGGTGATTAAATCCCATCTCAAGTTCGGTTGAAATTGCTGAGCCGTTTTCAAGGTTATGAAGGGGAGACTGGCCGGCAGATTGGGAGGCGGACCGCAGAGGGCTGGTGTGCTAGGTTAACGAGCAGCCCATTCTTCTCATTCAGCACAAATATCCAAACCCTCACAATTAGAAATAAAACAGCCTTCGACTATGTTGCACTAACAGTTTGGCAGCTACTTTGTAAATTATGAAGCAATTTGATATTTTTTTGTATACTAACTTGACATCAGTCACTGCGAGCAAGTTGAAAAGACCTAAAGGTCAACTCATCTGTTCCTCTGCAAACACAATTGTGTCATTTATCCGTGTCCCAACTTGTAACTCAGACACAGGCTTTGTTGTTTTTAACGGTTTGGAATTTCAAGACAAAAAACTGACAAAATATCTGCCAGTTTTCTCGTTCAGTTAAAAATGTTGGTCTGAAGGGAGGAAAAACATTGAATTCAGTTCTACAACAGCAGGAGTTTCAGTCTTCCCCTTTTAGGAAAAGTTGCAGGATCCCAGACATGAGTCACCTCTTTGGAAGAAAAGGATGGAATATTACAAATTTTTTTGCCCAAGGACTTCACAAAGACGTAGAAGGCTTTAACAGAGAGTGTCTGGTCTTGCCATGCATCTCTCAGGCTCACTATTTCCAGCCTTTGCCTGACCATACCCATTACTTTGAAAGTTGTGAGCTCTGGTGGAGTAGGGATGCTCAGGCACGTTTATGCTGTTGTGTTCCCAGCTGTAGATAACACTATGCAGTTCAGTCCCTCAGCTGTAGACTGCAGGCTGATAGCCTAAATTATTCTGTTGGGAATTACTTTCCCTATAGCTTGAAGTAATTAATTGACTCTCATTACCTGTTTTACTTCTGGATTTTCTCATTAATTTTAAACAGATACTAAACAGATCATTTTGGGGAAGCTTTCACAGTGAGAATTACCAACATCTTTAATGCAAGATCCTGGCTAAGAGGCATTTTCCTCTAATTCAGTCTATTAAAAAATGTCTGAAAACAACCAATAGAACAATAAGATCTGCTTGACTGACAGCCAAGGCAGGCTATCTTACTAGCAAAATTTACTTAGCTACTTTATGATTCATGGAAACTTGTGTTCCCACCAGTGACACAAGTTAGTTATAAAGCTTTGTGTAAGGTTAATAAAACCCCCCAAATCCCCCCACCCCCAAAACTTTAGCCTATATGGCAAATCATTGTCACCTTCCATACTAGAAAGGATATTTCTGGTATATTAATGATAGAAGATCCAGAACTGGGAGGGTACATTGGAGACTGGTATTTGGCTCTAGCATTGCCACCAGATGCATTTGTAGTGTCCCTTGGGCATTTATGTAACCTTGGTTTTTACTTGTGAAGTACAACCAAATCACGTATCCTTTTCTTTAATACCCTTTTCATTGCCTGTGAATTATATCTCATTTTGGGTTATGACAAATGACAATTTCAATTTTACATTCAAATGGGATTTGAAATGCCACACAAGTTGTGTATTTAACACTTCACATCACCACATCTATTTTAAGTTAGCATCTATACACACTCCAGATAGTCCATTGAAGCCTCACTCACATTAAGCAGCAGTAAGTCCTGTTCGCTGATACGAAGAATATACCTTTTCTATACTTTGAGGTGGATTGGCCAAATCCTCATATGTCAATTCTCAAGCACAGGCGTTAGTCCCCTTTTTTGTCAGTTCAGATAAATTGACTGTGTCATTCATAACTCTGCTAATCACAGCCACATTACTCAGCATACAGTTTGGAGAGTTTTCAAACTGCCATTACAAAATATCTTAAAGAGAAGGGACAGCCACTGTGTTTCAGAACTTTGCCTGCCCATTTTGACCATCTGTGTAAATCAGCAAACAAATTTCATGATCACTTGTAAGATACAACCCAAAATTTACAACTGTTACCTGACACATATCCAAAGAGCAGAGATAGGAATGCAACTTAACCCAACAATATCCAGGCCTCTTTAAAAACAGGCAGACCTACTTTGCTAATTAATGGGTAAGCACATGTTATTCCAGATAAACAACATCTGATGGACAAGATGGATGACTGCAAAAAATAACCAACAGCAGTTTGACAAGAATGAATCAACACTGTCCGTCAGAAGGGAGAGCAGGGGGTCAACAGAAGAGAAAATCTGTAGATGATAACCAGAAATGTTTTACGTATCAATTTATTTTATGTGTGCCTAACAGAGCCCACTGGCATAATTTTTCTGTAATTTTATCGAAAATCAAGATAAATTTAAAAATAAAAGTGAAATTGATTTATAGGAGCTTGGATGTTAGTGAGAGGGTAGACTCAAAGATATTAGTACTAACCTGTGTATTTCAGGGAAACTTAGAGCCAAAGTAATGCCTATCTTCTGTAAATTGCATAATTTACATGAATCACTCAGTGCCCACAGACTAAAGCAAATTTGATAAAGAAAAAAGTAGTCCTTATTTTCATCATTGAAAGAAATATGGCTGGGCTGAGGGAAAAATAAGACTGGCACATTAAAAATCACTGTTAGGAAAAGGACTACTGGTCTGATTGCAACTCACGCGTGATTCAGTCAACTGCCTGTAACCATGAGATTGGCACTGTTTAAATTCACAGCTTTTCAAAAGGATGAAGCTTACTACTCCCTATTCATCTTTGCCACCATCTAAAGAATTAAGGGAGTGGCTGGTGATGAAGAACAAATTAATCACGTTTATTGTGACAACCATGACTGTTATAAAACAGATACTCTTACAGCACATGCTAACCTCCCACACACTTTTTCTTTCTTTATTCAAAACTTGTTGAACATTCAGTTCAGGTCCCCGGAGACACATGTCTAGAAAAGTGCTGATTCCAGGAATAAATCCATTTCAGGTACATGTAAGAGAAGTTGCTTGTAATACACTATTTGCAGTTATGTGTCTAGATGTACCGTTGTTCTCACATCTGAAGTCATGCAGTTATTTCTTAAAGAATGGCTTTGAACAGTCTTCAGGAACAACCAGCTGTGTAGAAAAATACCTAACCAAAAGATATTTATCTTTGATTTAGTTCAATATTTGATTCTTTTCTGAATATTTACTCTTTATGGTAGAGGTGGCTGAGGACAGGGAGCTATTAGGAAATTTCTAAACCAAGGTCAACTTAAGCACAGTCAATATGAAATTACTGTCAAAGCTAATATTCAAAGTTTTCAAATGGGCTGTATAAAGACTGTGGAAGGCAGGCCTGTGGAATGACAAAAATGGGAAGGCTTCAAACTGGGGAGTTTGAACTGACACACAAACTCTTGTCCTGAAAACAACTCCATCCTTGACATTGTGAGGTGTTAACAACCTTTGTCCAAGAAGACATCAGTGGAAGAATGGCTGTAGCTGTCCCTTACCTTCCCTGGCCCTACAGAGTGCAACGTGCACCCAAGCACGGGAGGGTTTGCTGCTGCACACCCCACCCAGCCTACGATCTTCCAATCTAGGCTAGAGAATCGCATTCCTATTTCATCACTGGTGCCATCACAGCGACATCAACGTTCCTCAAGCAGAACCACCCCATCCTAGCTAAGATAAAGGGCTACGCTATCATCTGGCACCACTCAATCTAGGCCGCAAAGAACAGTTACAGCCTAATTTTTCACTTTCCACACTCAGATCATACTATATTTCTCCAAGGCTAAATAGCAAATAGCTGTTCTACCCACACGCCCTGCATATTCTGACATTTAGGAATGGTGACAATTTAATGCTGACTGTTGCACTGGGTCATTTTGAGAAGATCTTCCATAGTCACAACACGATGATGAAACTTATTTGTCTGCCCTGTGCTTCAGTCATCACAGGCAGGTACATGAATACAAAGTTTGGGAGGGAGAAAGCAAAGTCAGTACAGAAGAAGAGGTATTGTACGCTGGGCTGAGCTTGCAAGAGTAAATCACATCTAACTGATTACTGGCATCACACTTCATGGTCTCTGGCAGAAGTCTGTTGTGCCAGGTAGGTGTCAGGGCTCTGGATTCCTAAATATTCTTATCCTGCCCTGTTGGTGAAATTGCTGAATCTCTTCTATAGCTAAAAATATAGCTTGGCTTGATCTGTTTCCACCCACCATTAACAAGATGCAGTCCTCTGCTCACAAATTCCACTGTGAAGCAACAGGACAGCTACAATCTTGCTAAAAAATGCAAGGAGGGTAATGATGTCACTCTGTCATTCGCTCCTTTATAACTGTCAAAGGGCCAATGGCATTTTATGCATCAGAGTCCACCAACAGTAATGAAAATACAGCTTTCAGGCAAACTTCTGGGGGTGGGGGGTGGGGGGGGATGGAGGAGAAAAAAAGCTTAATAAAGAAAGGACTCTCACCACTAAATGTTTTAGATGTACCTTGCTGCTGAAGACACTAGAGAGGACTCGGTCTGACAGACTATTGGAAAGCAATGAAGTTTCAAAGCAAGACAACACAAGAAAAATGAGACTCAATGTTAAAACTAAATTATTCTCCCTTGCGTGGAGAAAGGGAATCAGAGGCCTAAAGTAAATATTTGAGTCATCTGATCCACACGCTGTAGCCACAACTCATTAGGTATCTGCTAATTACAGCTCTGAAAGATGCCATGGAGTGACACAAGGCAGCCCTAGATGTATTTAGTTAGTTTTACAACTGAGGAGCCTGAGAAACCCTTGGGTTCTTTCCTACAGTGAACAGCTTCAGCAAAGAGCCTTTCCATTAATTACAACCACATCTTGTCCTTTTTTATATATGAGAAACACTACAATCCTTATAAAAAACTATAAAACAGCCATTGTCATCTAGGGATGCTATTAATCAAGGCATTCTCATGTGTCTTCCCTTCACAGCTCCCTTGCCTAGATTTCAGCGTAACAGCTCGTTGGTTTTTAACTAAAAGCAGAATGGCCGTGTGCAGCCATTGCAGAAGGCTCAGGATTTTGATTTCAGTGCAGGAAACACTTAGCTGTGATCCCTCTTGCAAAGAGGAGACCCTGAAGTGTCTGCCAGCATTACCGGCACTGTAATGATCAATCTGACAGAAGACTGAAAATAGCTACTTTATTCTGAAAGTAACTTTCACGTTGTTGCTTCTCTCCTTCTCCACGCCTGGAAAATCAGTGCAACAAGCAGGAAAGAAGCTGAATTCTTTTTGCACTATCCCAAACAGGTTATGTCTGGGATCCAGACGTGACATAAATGACAACCTAGAATACTTAGACTCAAGATTAAGAAAAACTTTCTAACATTAAGGATAAGCAGTTGCCTAATGAAGCTGAAGGGTTGTCCTTACTGGAGATATTTAAGGACAGTTTAGAGAAGCATCTCTTAGGAATATTAGTGTAAATATTCTACTTTGGGGCAGGAGCATGTATTAAATGGCATCCTAAGATCCTTTCTGGTTGCCTGACTCTACAACTCAGCAGCCTCCCCTCCCAGGTTACCCACCCTCCGTTTTAATAGCCTTCTGTATTATTTTTAAAATCCTTCACAATTCTCCCAGGAACTCTGTGCAGATATACTTGCAACCCCTGAGGAAGACTGAAATCTCAGTTACTTAGTAATAAAAAAGCAAAAAGCAAAAAAAGGGGATTGTTATCTCATTGAGAAGTAAAAAACGAGGCAAAAGACGCACATGATAAAAGGAGATACCAGAACCACAGTAGTACGAGTTACAACAGCGATATAAATCCTGTTAACGGGTTGGCAGAAACCTGACTTTTTTTTTCATTTCTCCATCAAACTATTATACACGCCTACTGGACTACAGAAGTAAGACTAGTTCTGCCTGTTTGAGTCCCAGCCAATTTAGGTGAGTTGCAAAACTGCCCTCTGTTTGGGCCCATGTTGGACACCTTTACTGTACACCAGCCGATTTAGTCCTGCAGTGGATTAGCTTTGAAGCATCACTAGGTGAAGCGTTTTTCAAGGTGCTTAGAAAACAGTTAAGTGCTAGAGGATAACTTTGGAGTGACTTATTTATCCACCCCACCTCCTCCCCCCCCCCGATAAATAGAATAGGAACTATTTAGTTCAGATTCACTGCTTAAGGTTCCAAGTTTGTTACAGAAGTCCTCTGAGCCTTGACTTCAGTAGCCCATAACCAGGTCACCAGTTATCATAGAAACACAGAGAAGAGAGCCAAAAGGGACCACGGTTAGTTGTTTCCCCTGCCCAAAAGATCCAGCACACAGGAAGAGGACGGCTGAGTAGGACAAGCCAGCAATAGCATGGTTCTTCCATGTGGTTTTATGGAGCAGTTAACTTTTATTACCTGGTAATTATGGAGTAAGACTTCAGACAAGCTGACTCTACAGCCCACATGGCAACAGACTTGTGTGGGCAGTCAGCTCACAAAAATCATGCTGCAAGACTAATGTTTCAGAGGGGAAAGTCAGTCCATTAGGAAAGCCAAGTTCAAGAATATAGTTTAGCCATACTTTAATACTACCATTAAAGAATATAAATACCAACTCTCAAGTTAAAAAAAAAAACAAACAAACAAAAAAACCAAAACCAAACTTGCAAAACAGAAGCCAAAGAATAGGAAGAAGTCACCAGGTAAAGGCTGCAAAGACAAAAAGTACAAAATACCTTAAGAATAAAAAAAATGCTGCAGGGCAGGTGAGCTTGGATCAGATGACAAAAATATGTCCATGAACAGAAATGCAAAGAGCTTTAGAGTTGAGGTGGGAAGGCTAAGATCCATGCTGCAGAACAGACACTCGCTTATAATAAAACCACTAAAGTTGGTATAACAAGAAGAGGGAAGAGATGGCCTTAGAAGAGGAAAAAAGAAGAAATACTGAACATGCACATTTTTCAAAGCAGAAGCAGCATAATCCAGGGGTACAACAGCTGTTGCTTTAAAGCATTGGGTATTATTACCAAGGAAGTTTTTTGATATTTTTTTCTTTACTGTTCACTACTATGGTACTATTTCTTCATGTAGTCAACAATGTGAAATATGTGTGAGCAGAACTTATTAATACTTGTAAGATCAGTACTAGCATTCTTCTCTGTAGAGGCACTGAATACTTTTGAAATGAATGCTTTGGTGAACCTCAGACTGCTTTCTGCAAACTGATGCCACTTAACTAGTTTTGATCCTGTGTACCTGTTTTAAACTTTATTTAAACCTTAAACCTAAAAAGATATCAAACAATCCTAAACCATGTGATAAACAGATGCCAAAGTCATATAATTCCTGATCTCTTCTGTTCATTCTTTGCAATAAAAAGCAAAAACTACGGTTGATTTACTGTGCACTCAAACGTTGGGAGAATCCAAGAACATGTGGGATCAGTTTAGGTCAGGATCAAAACCCCATAATTTAGCTGAGAGCAGCTTCCAAACTAAGCTCATATTTTTTCAGACTGTATTTATAGTGCACTTACTATGTGCCAGTACATCATTAAATGTCCTAAGAACTAAAACAACCCTATTCTTTATTGGCAGGGTTTTTTTTTCCCCTTAAGTTTGAAATACCCATGCCAGTATAATTCTGCATGAATCGGCAACACTCACAGTATTTGGTCCCCAACTGATCTCCAGATCTGGTGGCTGCTAAGCTGTCTACAGACTTTTCTTGTTGCTGGTAAGAGATCACAGTCTCCTGTTCTCAATTTCTAACGTCCACCTCAGCCTGGCTACGACCACTGCTCCCCCTGACCAGTTTGAAGCAGGAAGTAGATTCGGTAAAAAAGCAGAAGAGACTTGGGATGAAAGTGAGTGTCTGGTTCCACCAGGAGTACAGCAGCCTCAAGTAGGCTGTTGAGAAGAGAGAGGGATAAACTACAAAAGCAGCAAACAAAGAAAGAAAAAAAGAAAACCAAAAACCCCAAAAGCTAAACAAAGAAGCCTTGAACCATTCATGCTGTTGTTAGACCTACTGCCCAGAATGCAGGACGGGGAGCGAGAGGACTGACTCTGATTTCCACCACTACGTTTGTGATATAAAACTCTCTCTCATGGGCTGCTCTGCCTGTATGATACAGATAATGATGCAATTTTCAAATATTCTGGTTTCTATACTGTGTGCTCAGCCACGTGGTGTTGTTTGAAAGTATGATTATTTCCAATCCTGCTGCATTAAAGCAGCAAACTGAGAAGAGTGTTGTGCAGGAGACAAATTGGACATGCATCAGAGATCTTAGTTTAACGTACTTATTGGAGAAATGGTGCTTTTTGATGAATGTTCAGAGCCAAAAAACTTATTCTTATCACACAGAAGTTTCTGTCTGTAGAGAAAGGCATAGCAAGAGTAATGCTGACTGGAAAAGCAGCCAGCTGACTCGGTATCTCTCTCAAACAACACTGGGACATGCTGAGCTCAGGAAGCAGTGGAAGAATGAGCAAAATCATGTCACAGACTAAATCAAGAGACACTTCTGCTTTGCAAAGTCTACAGCTGTTGCAACATCCACAAGCTTATTTGAAACAAAAAAACATGAGCTAAAAATGAGCTCTTGGAAGATAGGGGGTTTTTTTTCTTTCTTTTTTCCCTTTTACCACTTTAACGTGTGGAGAAGATATAGTGTGCGTATTAAATGGTTTCCTAAGAAGAAAATGACAGAGACAGGAATAAATACCCTGGGATTTATGCAGCCAGTGCACATTCAGTGGCAGGAAACTTTGCCAGGTTGTTATATGCACTCATGAAATGGTCTCTAACGTCTGACTGGAAAGCACTGCAACATTCAGTGGCATGTACTGAAAGGCAGCCAACATGGCCAGCATCTTGGGTTCTTCTACAACTATAACTAGCTTTATCAAACTTTAACTAGGGATGTCAATATATTTTTAGCTTGTAGTCATGAAATGGGCAATAAACATACCAGTTTGCTACTTCATACTAACATATGTTTGGTCTCAAGAGGTTAAGTACTCATCTGTATCCAAATTGTTTAAAAACTAAAAAAAAGAATAATAAAAAAATACCTTTCTTCCTGTCCATGCTTTTGAAGCATGTCAGCCTGCACGCAAATTATGGCTTTGCAGGACTTCTTATCTCTCTGATATTTCTTCACGACATAATGGCTTCAATGTAGACCTGCAAGGTAAACCACAGTTTTAAGCATGCATAACAAAACTGAGCCTTCAATCAACATGGATTTGTTGACAGGAGGGGAAAAAGCTTTGACACACAGATAACATTTTGGCTGAAAAGAAGTTCAGACTGCTGTAGCACAGACAGCAAAGGGCCTGCAATCTTTTTGCTTCCCTGAAACAAGCAGAAATAAGGGCTAGATTTTTAACTCCACTTTCAAAAGTCTGACTTCAGACCCAATAAAAACAATTACAATTGAAATTATTCTGTGAAGACAGACAAACTTGAAGTCAAGCACAAATCTCTCACCTGATACCGATTAAAAGAAGGAGCTGTGTAAGTCTTCTGATAGCCTACTACAGTCTTAGTGACATTCATAACATCAGCAGGTACTTTTGTGAATGTGGCTTTTCAATCTTAGCATCGAGAAAACCAATAAATTAAATAAGCTAAATCTGCCAGTGATCCTATAGCACTTCTTTTTCTTAAAGCAGCCAGAAAAGCAAAAAAAAAAAACAAACCCAAAACCAAACCCCAAACTCCCAACCATTTCACTACTGAGCTATAATATATTAAATCATAGATATGAGTCAACAACACCATGCTGCTGGGAAAAAATGGAAAACCATTCTGGGAAAAATAAACAGAAGTATCATCTGCAAAACACATGGCGTAACGCTTACATTTGGCTCGGCGGTGGGAAGCAGGCGGCTCAGCTGTGGGCACCATCATCCCAGGAGGATGTGGACAGAATGGAAAAAACCTGGAGAACAGAATGATGAGGGGTATGGGGAAGGCCGCTTATTAGAAAAGGCTGAAGAATTAGGGCTGCTTGTTCCGAGGAGCAGAGAAGCAGTCCTCTTTGCAGCTGTCTTTGGACGTGTGAAGAGCAGTTAGGAAGAAGGGAATAGTTTCCTCCACACTCCCCAGCCCCTTGGACAGCATTAAGCTCACTGAAGAGCATGGAGTGCCAGAGACAAGACTGAAGCAAGCATCCCTGCTGTGACTTTTAGTATACCAGGAATTATAAGTTTGTGCAATACAATTTGGCTCCTTTCTGAAAAATTCATCACGATCTTGCTAGCTGATGCATTCCTTGTACACATGTAAGTGTTTGCTCTGAAGTTGTCTTCCCCCATCACCAAAGCAAGAGTGCTCAGCATTTCCTTCTGGTGTCCACCTGGCCCTTCGTTTCAAGCTGCTCCGCTTTGATCTTCCTCCTTTCTGTTTACTGTTATTAGCTCATTAGTGGTTTGCCTGTCTTTTTCCCAAGCCTGCTCCTCTGGCTGTTGGGAAACGTGCTGGGTTCCCTTTGCTGACTCAGAATCACACTGCACTTCTCCACTAGGAGCAGCTAAAGAAACAGGAGTGATCCGGTAGTTTCCATGGGCTGACCAGGTTTCACAAAAGATGTGCTGCAAATTAAACAAACAATTCAGTTGAAATCATTTACGACGGACAGAGCTACCACTGATAGATCACCTGCTCTGGAAAAACAGGGGAAATATGTTGAATATGACTGGAAAGTATCTAGAGCTCATTTAAATACAAAGCAGCAAAATGCAAAAGTCAAGACAACCAGGAACAAATAGAGATGTGTGCATTTAGCGTCTGTCTGCTACTTACCCCAGCAGAGGCTAAATCTAGAGGGCAAGTAAGAAACAGATGAATGGCATTTTTGACAAGCACTAACTTAATCATCCTGCATAGCACATTCAGGGTCTCAGATCTACGGAGATCATAACGAATCCGTTCAGATGCAGTAAGTTTGTTCCTCTCGCAGGATAAGGACCTAACCAAAAAACTAAGGTGCCAGATAATCCAGGAAAAATTACAAAACAAAATGCTATTTGTGCTTGGTGCCCTCAATCCTGTGTCTTCTGTGAGAGCATCGTGTTCTGGAAGACATTTCTACAGCTCCCTGGTATTTCAGTTATCTTTCCAACACCACAAGCCATTTACAGATAATGGCGAAAAGGTAAAAGAAGAGCTGCTACCATAAACAGAAGAAACACAAGTGTCTGAATTAACTGAAAACAAGTTATTCAGAAAGATCCTGACACTCCTACTTCAGCTACCCAACTGCAGATATTGGGCATATTCACAGTACGATTAAACCATCCCAAGCAGCTAAGTATTTTTTCCCATTATACACTGTGGTCCATGTTAGCTAGTGTAGGGACAATTAAGGCGCATTCCTTTTTTCCTCAATGAACTTGAATTTCAAAAGCACTTAAATGCATATGTACAATTTCATCTTTATTTATATTACAAATTTTTGCTGTAGTAAGAAGGCTAACTAAAACTCAAATACAAAAATTCAAATATCATTTCTCCCTATTTGCTTTCAAGTTCCATTTTCATATTGTACTCCTTGTCCACCCACGGGAGGCCAGTGGTTCCTCGCCACCCCAGATGGCTAAAACACAAAGTCCTCCAGATCACAGATCCACAAACTACTTTTGTTGAAAAAATTGCTGTGTCTTCTGCCAAGAAAAGGTTTGTGTTGGACCTGATGGGAACAGGTCTCAGAATTATGAAACCAGCGCCTAATGCAAGGAGATAATTCATACAACTAGATACATCCCCCACAGAAAATCAGGACACAATATCTGTACCTCAGGACTATTAATACACACAATTATTAAATCTCTGTTAAAACTTTAACAATCAATTGAAGACTAATAATATAGCCCATTAGAATTAAAGGCAGATAGTGAATTCATTCCCTTTCTCCCTATAAGCCCTATTAATGTTGGGCTATATTAAATCTGTGTTTTAATTTTAAGGCTCTGAACATTTGTAAACAATTCTAAACGATAAACTGAAAATGCAAAGTATTGGCTGACAAACCCAGTTCCGCAACACCCTGCATAGGCTGTGGTTGAACCGACCAGCTGAGGCTAAGCTGAATAAGATCAGTGCGTATGTGCAGAATCCAGCAGGTACCATCCACATCCTACTTAATAATGCAAAAAGTCACTTGGAAGAAACACTTACTCAGAACCAGGTATATCCCAGCTGATCTGCTTCTGAAATCAACTCTGCCAAGCTATGTCTTGAGTTTTGTTTTTTGGGGGGTTTTTTTGTTGTTTTTTTTTTTTTTAGCGTGGGGCTGAACAGGCAAACCATGCAAACACGCTTAACCGAGCAACAGTGACCTGCTGATTGAGAACAGTGGTGTAGAAGAGATCAAAGGAAAAGTGACTTCAGCAGTAGTTCACACTCCGTCGCCCAACAGTGGAAAAGACCTGGAGGGGCAGCCTGACCCAACCTGGTTCAGCCATTTATACTGCCAGTACTCAGGAGCTACAGGCCAACTAATACCTTTGCTTCACATTCCTTGGCCTTTTAAAGATCAGTAACAATGCGAAAACCACCCACCTTTCTATCTGTTGTAAGCTAAAATAATTGCTGCCACTCGATCAAGCTTTTCTCTAACTACATTGTCGTGTTTTTTCCCCAGCGTAAGTTGAGAGATTCTCAATATGAATTCCTTGAGAAAAAGACTTTATCTGCCTCCTCCTCCCCCCAAACACAATATGCAAGTGCTTCAGGCATTATTCTCCAAATAATAGCTTTTGGTAGCAAATGAAAGGATTTTCTTTTTGTGTGAAAGCACAGCAGTGCTATTCTTAAAGAACTATCTCTTTAATATTTTTTAAAGTAACAATTTTGCATTTAAATGTTACTCTACAAAGTTAAAATGTTTCCAAGCAGCACTAGTCACTTGAGGCAGCACCATTCCCATTTGAAAGTTTGGGGAAACAGAAGAAGGGAGTGGGCAAGAAGATAAAGAGAAAAAGAAAAATCTTTTTCAGTTATGTGTTGATAAATCCAAAAATGGAAACATTTTTCAAACAACTTTTCTACGTGCAAGTATCCCAGTTTCCCAGCAACTCTGTTAGTGACATAATGTTAACTTTGTGGGAAAGTAGCTCTGCGCTGCGTTCTCTGGACAAGAAGCTAAGAGCTTTCTTGGAGTCTATTCATAACCCTGCATTTGCATTTGATAAATTGCTTCATTGTTATAGCAATCCCCCTTTAACATGATGATTAATTATTCTTGTTTTACTCCAAAAAAATATTTGTTTTAATGCTAATCTTTCAGCATTTTCTGTATCATTAGACCAGAAGCTCAGTCAAAGTTTTTCAAAACTTCCAGAAAGTTGCTTAGGTATTTTCCTCTAATAAAAATCATTTCACATAGGCTAAGTTTCTTCTACATTTTATATACGACTGGCACTAATTTTTACAGTATGATTTTTAATAGCTTTTAAACAAAATATTTAATTATCTAGACCACTATTTAAAGCTAAAAGAAAGTGAATTATAACATTGTTGTATCCATAACAACAAATAAAAAATTTTGCCCGTGTGTTTTCAATTTATATACCAAATATTTGTCAATTCCTGAACTGCATTCACAATTTCTTGAAAGGCAGGCACAGCATCCAAGTTTCTTCTAATTTATGCAGTCGTAATTTTTTTTTTTTGACATAATGGAGTTATTCATACCAGAGCAAGCAGGACCACACTCTGAGCAAGTTGGATCTTAAAAATACATATTTCAACCAAGCTAACGTCGAGGTGACTGCTTCTTTAAAACTTTTTAATAGAAATTCATCTAGGCAAGCCCTCTGTCACAGCTTCATCAGCCTTTTTGGGACAGCAGAGAAAGACTCCTCCAGGACATTTTGAGCTACCCAGCCAAGCGAGGTGAGCAATCAAGTGGAGATCTGGTTTCTGTCGCCACCCAGCATGCAATGACTAACACCCATGTTTGCAAAGGTTTCATCATTGCACTTCTGGTGAGGAGCACAACACAGCCCAGCCCTGCGTGACGCTGGGCTATTTAATAAAGCGCCGCCTCCTATCCCCTCCTTTGCAGACCTGTCCGGGCAACACCTCAGGTACTGCCATATACAGCAACGAGCATCCACCTGCAGCTTGAGAAACACCCAGCTCACACACGCTTCTGCTCCTCTGCATCCTTTGCTACTTAAAATTCATTCAGCTTTTCCCCAAGAAGTCTGTAACTTTTTTCTCCACTTAACCTTAAATTGCCTTTCTCCCCTGCTCACAACTTGAGCTGAACTGAAAAAAAATCAGCTTGGCTTGTCTTGGGAGCATCAAGAAATAAAACCAGCTTTGAAACAACTGCAAAATGGCAAAAGTAAGTCTCAGTGGGACTTCTAATGTGCTGTGAATTATACTCACACTTAATTAAATTATCTTGATGAATCAGGCCCTAAATTTAAGTGAGAGATACTCTTCGATGTTTATTTAGCTCCGATAATTAAAGAAAGTAACAAAATGAGGTTTTAGAGCTAATGTAAATGAAAGTTTTAGTAATTAAATATTTCTTTATTCAAGTACCTGGCATTTGCTACAGCAAATGTAGTAATAGGTGAACAAAATTATTCAGTTGCTATCCTCTGCTACAGAAACCAAATGGGGAAATTCTTAACAACCAATCCTACCTCATCCTGATCCATTTGGAAATATTTTCTTCTAGGCCATTAAATGGCCTTTTGCATCTCCTTTGTACCCCCCAGTTCTGGGTTCCGTTTGAAGCCAACAAGCGGGAGCACGAGCTATTTACTTACTTACTTTAAGCTTGGAAAAATGGGAGAGACTTTGAAAAGGCTGGTTTCTTCTTGAGAAGGGGATGAAATTTCATACTGGCTCTTATTGAAACCAGTTCACATATCCCAGGCCTTTCCTCTCACTACCCCATCTCTCCCCCACCCCCATAATTTGCCCATTTATGCATCAAATCCGGTAAAATAAATCAGACTCCCCGAAGACGTAGAACCCATTTCTACTCTGTCACATGAGGGCAACTCCACCCGGGGCTGTGAAATGGCATTAGGGTAGTGGAGAATATGCTTCGCATATTCTTGAATTAAACTGGAATTAAATATAAAGAACCCTGAACAGAGTTTCTTTTTGCAGCGCTAATAAAATCTGCATTCTTGGCAGCAGCGACCAAAAGCTGGCTGATGCACTGAAACAGAAACCCTTCCTCTGGCTGGTGTCGCCCCTTTCCTTCCCAGGGCTGCCAAGAACCACAGGTCGCTGCTGGAAGGGAACACCCATCGCGACCGGGCAGACCCGCTCCTCCCTCCTGCCCTGCGTGGCTGGAGCTGCCCCTGCCACCGCCGTGCCTGGTCCTCCTCGCCCTCCTCAGCCAGCACAAGTCTCGCCGCGAGATGGGTGCCACAGGCAGACGTGGCTCCCACTTGCTGCTTCGGGCTCTCCAGCTCATAAACCCAGCACCTAACCGCTGTACATTTAGCTAAAGTGAGTTTTTGAGAGTGCTGAGCATTTAGGGTTCCTATCCTACACCCAAAACTGGTTGGGGTTAACAAGCCAAGGGTCCAGCCTCACTTGACCATGCAGCCACTTTGGCTTGCAGAAAGCTCTGGCTCAACCTCTCCACACTGGCGGCTGGGGGAAATGTCATTCCTGCCTCCACCTGAATTAACCTCTGGCTGAAAAACATCAAGGAGAAAGACTCCCCTGCTCCCATTTTATTTGCCTTTTACTCTCAAGAGCATAACGAAGCATGCTTTCTTTCTGCCTCTCTCAGTTTAGGGTCCCACCAGAATGATTATTAGCTCAGGGATACTAATTCTTCTGCCTATGTCCTCAGCTGATGGAAAAAATGTATTTGAACACAAATGAGTGAATGGGGACAAAAAAATATCAGTAAAGTTTTGAAGTTTTCAAGGTTTTTGTTTTGATGTATAGTTTAAGTCTCCAATAAACGCTTCTGTAAGTTTAGATCAAATTGAAAATGTGATAAACTAAGCTCTGTGCTTTGCTGGAATAACCAAAGTTGATTGACCACACTCATTTTTACTGAAGGAGACTTTGACTCAGCTGGTTCAGTAGCTTTCCTATACCAGGTTCTCTTTAATGTTTCTTTGTTGTCACCTGCATTTATCATCCACTACATATATGTATTTCTGCAATCCATCTTTTTACAATGGCACCTTGTACATTATTTCTAGTGAGATCCAGTGAGGATCCCCATAAAGACTGGCTTTATAAAGCAGCCTCTGGTCTCCCACAGGACACAAAGAGGAATGACAAACCATTCAAAGGAAATCTTGAAACTCTGCAGCAGCAAGTCATGAAAGGGAAAAGTACCTGATGATTTGAAGGGCTGCTCTAAGTTTCCTGCAACATGGCATCAGCCATCAGACGACTTGCCGGGAGCTCATCAGTCCCCCGGACGAACCATTACTCACAGTACTATACTGTTATGGTCTTCCTACAAGCATCAGAGGCAATGTCAGTAAATAAACTATGGAAGCCAAGAAATACAGGATTCTTTCAAATTAGTATCCCTTCAAGATCAAGGAGGAGAAACATTGCCACAGAGGGATCGTTGTCTATTGTACCTTACCTTTACAAAAATTTTATTGGAAAAAGCACAGAAGTTGAACAGAAAGTTAAAAGCAAAAAAGGGGACTCAAGGACTGTTTTATCTGGATTGCTATTTCTTGTATTCTGCTGTCAAGTCTCTCATCAGTATCTGGAAACTTTCTAAAATTATAAGAGTGCTCTAACACCTCCTGCTAAACTTGAACTCTTTTCAGCTTGCAAACAACTCTGAAGGGCCGTACCTGCCTTGTTTCTTCCTATCTCAAGGAAAACTTACTGAATACTTGGCCTTTCAATCACACTGAAATGCTGGCATCTTGGACACAGACTCTCAGGATTATTTGGCTCAGCTGATACACTAATTTCTCTTTTTATCCCATCTGTAGACAAAGATGCTCCCCTTTTTTCCCCAAGCAAGGAAAGCCGATTACCTTCCACATTTAAATCACAGGTTCCAGAAAGACAATTCAGGCTGTGAGCATGAACAGTGCCTGGCAAATGGCATTCTCAATTTCTGTAAAGACTCTTCACTGTTGCTACAGGCAAATGCTTCTGCTTTAGAAGCACTCTAAAGGTGACACAGCACTGTCTCTGCCCTAAGCAGGCCTGCTGGTCCCAAAGGCTTGGGGAAGAGTGGCTGGAATGCTGCCCGGCAGAAAAAGACCTGGGTGTGCTGGTCGACAGCCGGCTGAGTATGAGCCAGCAGTGTGTCCAGGTGGCCAAGAAGGCCAACGGCATCCTGGCCTGTATCAGAAATAGTGTGGCCAGCAGGAGCAGGGAGGTGATTGTTCCCCTGTACTGGGCACTGGTGAGGCCGCACCTCGAGTACTGTGTTCAGTTTTGGGCCCCTCACTACAGGAAAGACATTGAGGTGCTGGAGCATGTCCAGAGAAGGGCAACGAAGCTGGTGAGGGGCCTGGAGCACAAGTCTTATGAGGAGCGGCTGAGGGAACTGGGGTTGTTTAGTCTGGAGAAGAGGAGGCTGAGGGGAGACCTTACTGCCTTCTACAACTACCTGAAAGGTGGTTGTAGTGAGGTGGGTACTGGTCTCTTCTATCAAGTAACTAGTGATAGGACGAGAGGAAATGGCCTCAAGTTGCACCAGGGGAGGTTTAGATTGGATATTAGGGAAAATTTCTTTACTGAAAGGGTTGTCAGGCACTGGAACAGGCTGCCCAGGGAAGTGGTGGTGTCATCATTCCTGGAGGTATTCAAAACACATGTAGACAAGGCACTTCAGGACATGGTTTAGTGGACATGGTGGTGTTGGGTTGACGGTTGGGCTCAATGATCTTAAAGGTCTTTTCCAACCTAAACGATTCTATGATTCTATAAGATGACCTACAGAGCCCTCCTGAGCTCTGGCGAGGTGTGTATGAGGTGCTCTCCACCGACAGGAGAGCAATGCCTTCATGCAGAACAGAAACTCCAGAGATGTAGGAAACTTGCACTCCAAGCAAGAGGGCAGCTGGCAGATGAGCTCATGGTGTAACACTGGCTTCTGTTCTACCGCTTTTAGTCCCCGGTGTCCAAAGCCCTTGCCTGGATTAGCCCTTAGTCTCCCAAACTGGTAAGTGAACCCACTCAGGAGTAAATCCACTCAGCTGAGCAGTCTATTTTCAACTCCAGGATAAAAATCTATCTTCAGGTGACATAACTAAGTTGACAATCATCTTTCTAAATGATAAATGTCCTTTCTTTTCCTTGAAGGAAACACAAGTATTCTGTTACACACAGAAAAAGCACATGATCTGTTACATCAATGGATTTAATCCCCAGCCCTCTGAACCCTCCTCTTTAGGAGTTTTCCCTATCAACTGACATTGCACATTTAAGAAAAAAAACAAAACGGACCTCCTGTCAGAAGTATGCTTTTGTTGCACATAACATCAAAGACTTCTGTAAACAAAACATTGCAAAGGACCACCCATGGGTCTGATCAGCTACTTCTTTTTTTACCAAGTACTTTATCAGTGTGTCTGTTCAGATGCCGCACAATTGCACCAGCTATTGCCATTCGTATTTTAGACAACTGCATGCTGAGAAATGAGTGCAGGAAATGGACTTAACCAAGACCACTAAACATTTATCTTACTACTAGTCTGGTAGATCATCATGTTTATTTAAAGCAGCATAACAGTTTACAGTTGAAAAAAAAACAACTGCAGATAAAATTTTCTTTTTTCTGCCTCAGAAGTAACAGGTTCCATCTCCTCATAGACGTAGACTTTTCATTAATATTTTGGAGAAGTTTTCAGTTATTTTTGAATGCACAAGTATACAGAAAAATATTTATTATCTTTGTTATTTTAACCTGGTCACCATGACAGGCATGGGAAAATAAATACAGAAATAATGAGGACTACTAAGGCGCTGTACGTGTCGGTAACTTGGGACAAGCTGATCATGACTTACTCATATCAGGGGACTCTAATAATCACTGTGCTTGTACGATCCAGTGCTTTTGATTTCTCAGCAGCAAACAGAAAGGTTAAACACTCAAACCCATACAATTATGGCAAAACAAAGTGCTCTCCTTCCATCCCTCATTTCATCGACACCATTTCTCTAACAGTAGTGCTAATATTCTGTTGCAAATGCCTCAGTATTTGGATGCAAGGTGGAGACTGTATTCACGGAATAGTAGAAAAGAGCTTACCCAACATTTGCGGTTCAGGACTGTTGCATGTGGTACTTTCTTCAGTGCTACAATGTGTGCAATGTACTGGAGGGTTAATCAGTTCACATCAACTCCTACTTCCCTTGGAAAATTACTACACTGGTTAATAAGCCTTACTGTTAGGAGGCTGTATGAACTTATAAATGGCATTATTTTAAAATGTCTGTTTAGCTTATGCAGCTGTTTGAACACTTTTATGTTTGCTACCCACTTTAGGCATGTGAATTATACCTTAATTCAGATAGAAATAGCTGGTATGATCAATATACATGCTTTTCTCCCACACCTACTGGAGAAAACATGTTCTGGTCTACGAAAATATGCTGCCTGAGGTCAGGGTCAAGGAATTGTATCCAGGAATCTTTATGTGAGCCCAAGAATACTACTCACTATGAGATATTATGAGTTATACAAATTAACATGGGTCACAAATCTGCCAAAACCTTAAGAAACTCCATTTATATGCATTATAAAATCCTTCCAGAGTCTTGTGGAAAAAATTACTTTTCCTGCAAAAAAAGGTATCTGTAAAACACAACCTTTTTGTGAATCCTACTTGCCAGCTACATCAAAGCCCGCCAATGATATTACTCTAACCACAAAAGTTATGCTCTTGGAGGTCAATCTCCTAACAAAGCTCAAATCAGAAAAATAAATCACTCCATCTAAAGAAAAAAGAAAAGTTGTAGATTTTCTTTGAAATCTATTGCCCTGATCTTCCATGTTCATTTCTCTATATATGCTCCCGTGTGAATGCAGCTTTCTTGCAAGTCAATGAGAAAAATGGCACAGTCATCCAGAAAAACGTTCCCCAAAGGCTCCCTTGTTGTGTGTAAGAGCATTAATAATGAGTTATCTCTTCTGGAAGCATTTCAACATAACACACCCTAATGTCACTCTTGCTGTTTTTTTTTGTTTTGGTTTGGTTTCTGTAGCCACATAACTCTGGATCACCATTATATTGGTGAATCGCATACAGGAAAAAAGAAAAATAATCTTTCTCCAGTGTTATAATGGAGAATTAATTAACTCACATCTTCCCCTATTTCCCTTGGAAAATTATTATGCTGGCTAATAAACCTTACAGTTATAAGGTTTTTATGAACTTATAAACCCTGCAGCATTTTAAAGTGCATGTGCGGTTTGCTCAGCTGTTTGAACGCTTCTCACCTTAGTCACCCTTTCTCCCTGTGAACTCACACCCCAGAATAGCTTTGCATCAATGAAAAATAACTGTGTGATTGAAAGCGTATGAAACTCATGCACATTTATTCCTTCCATGACTAATTAAAGAGTTTGGGGATTTTTTTCCTTTTCTACTAAATGGAGCTATGTTGCCAGAGGCTGAGAGCTGGGGAGTTTGGTGTTTAACATGCTCTGGATTTATTATCTGATCTTCAGGTGAACCACTTAAACCCCTAGTGATTTAATTTTACCAACTGTAAAACAGATCATCACCTACCTTAAGGTGTCTTCAGACATTCCAGTGAAAATGCCATCTAAAGGCATGCCGACGGTATTCGCTGAATCCGTTGTACAGTACAATCAAGTTCGTTCTTCCAGCTTCCCACAGTTCTTGCCATTACGATGGTAGCGAATGCAGACCACATGTCTTTTAACACGAACATGGAGGTGCCATGTGAACAACCTCGGTGCTATGCTGCCCAGAGAAGCTTGGCATAATTGTCAGTTTTCTTCAGGAAACCTGTTTCGGAATACCAATTTTTATATAAGACATTAATAGTTGAACAAGAAGCAAAGGATTTTTTCTATCAGCTATGAAGAATCCACTCAGTGCTGAAGGGTAAATAAAAGAAATTAGTGAAGGAAATAGGGCACCTAGTTTGTTTCTCTCTCAGCACCAGATTTCTGTTGCACAACACAAAATATTCTTAAAAGAGCCTCTTTAAGGAACATCCTGCCATCTAACTGCTAAATGGTTTCTGAATTAACATCCATGAAGCATTTTGCTCATAGATGACTGACTCAACATGCTGACAACCCTACCTTATTTCTACCCCCTAAAAAGACTTATAAATAAAAGGCATCAAGTATTTTCCAAAATATTGCAAATAAACACTGCACCAATTTCGGTAGGGACCTTGCAGAATAGTAAAAAAAAATGAAGAAGCCTAAATAAATATTTCTAAATAAAAAGGGAACCGATCCACATAACAGCTTGCATTATTTATCCTTTTCCATCTGAAAATACCTGAGAATACTGATCGAGACCATGGTGCCATAAGAACAAGTATGAGCTGTAAGGCGTCATCCTCTGATTTTTTAGAATGGAATTTCTCTCTTGAGCTGATAATGTGGTCCCCTTGGACACACAGTCAATGGGTATAAATTTCCCAGAAAATACGTTTTTATTTCATGAATCATCTCCCTAACCAGTTTGAATGCAATGTCTGGCACTATGCATTTTTGAAATGCAGGACTGGTTTTAGTACTACAAATGTACCTAAAAATGATGCAAAGCAGGAACAACATGAAATTCATTCTTGCTGATACATGGGTATTTCTGCATGCTAGAAAACAAACCAATTACCAGCACATTTGGGGACTTAAGCTTGAAAACATCTGGAATGCCAACTGCACAAGTCCAGCTGCATCACTTATCTTGTATTTAATGCAGAGAAATGCAGTGTGCAATGTCTTTTCCCTGGCATTTACTCCAGGCAAAATTTTTTTTCTTCTTTATTTTTCAAATCAGGATTAAAAAAAACAAAAAAAACCAAAAAACCCAAAGTACACCCCTCCCCCCCAGCAGATACTCACCATTATTAATTCTTTTGACAATGAAAGTAATAATGAGAAATGCCATTAAAAGAATCTTTAAGTGGCTCTCAAAATCAGGTAATGTTATATGCCAATCTGTGGAAGACCTCACAGATCAACGTTAGGAGCGTATCTCTGTAACATACCCAAGCTTTTCACCTTTGGGAGATAGCTACAATATGGACATTTATATCACGGCGTCTCAGAAACTACAGAAGCAGTGGGCTGTCAAGGCAGAACATGAGCAGTCATCACAAGGGGCAGTACCAGGCTGATTAGCAACAGAGAGGAAAGCAGATGCCAGAAACATTATGTACTGCGGCCAAAGCTGGCGGGGAGGTGGAATCAAACTGCTTTCCTTGGTTTTAATAAATGAAATAATGATAGCACGTTGGATTTTCTTCTTCTTTCTGGAAGGAATTAAAAGAGGTGGTTGAAAAAAATAGAGGAAAGGAATAAAATCTGCCCTTTTTGAATTGGGAGATGCACTTTCTTGGTGGCCCATGACCTCCAAAAAAGAGAAAAAAAATAGAATTTCTAGCAATAAAATGATTTTTTTCTTCAACATGCCACATTTAGACAAAACATTTCAAGCAATTCTAAGTCATTACAAGCCACAGTCACAGGAAGGAAGCAAAGCCTATTCATGCTTTCCACATCTATATTCCAGTGCATACAAAAATCATATAGCACTCCTCAATATTCTTTCTGAATACTTGGCAACAATGCATTAAATCTAACCACGGTTGCATGTTGGCACTTCTTCCTGTAGTCAGAGGTGGAAGACTTATGAAGTGGTGTCTTTCATCTTTTGAAGTTTGTAGGAGACTTTTTTTTTTTTTCTTTTAAGTACACATATTACAAGGTTTGGAGAGGGTAAAATCAACAAACTGGGCCCAGCAGCTGGAACACAGAGCAGAGAAACCAGTTCCTGTTGGGGTTGAGTCTACAGCTTCAGATTAGTCACCAGGAAAGCTCAGTCCTCAGACAGAGGCGCTTTGTTCTCGTCACAGAAAATCCCATTGGACCCTGAGAAGCTAACACTCTCAGAGGCCTCATCACAAGAGTTATTATAGTTTTGTTTATGGCTTTTTTTTTAAGGCTGGGAAATTCACAATGACCTGAAGCGCTATGTGCCAGCGTTCTCTCAGTGTTGAACTGTGCTGCCTCTCAACGCCCAGAAGTGGTCCAGGCTGCCATGATTTACAGAAGCATATGACGCAACTTATTTAGAATGCACATCGGACGAGGGTGTGTGTTGATAATGATCCCTAGAAAAGACACTTAAATGCATATAAAATAGATTAAATCCCCACACTATGGGTTGCCCTGAACATTTCCTGATCTATGTCTAAAAATCAGTTTCTTCCTGTGATAGAAATACACCAAAGCAAAAGTTAACAAGACTCCAAAACTTAGTTGATTCTAGTGAATAGAAAGAAACAGATAGCAGATTGCTTGCTGTGTCACAAGGCCGTTTGCAGATGTTAATCTGAGAAAGAGACCAAGTTTCCACCATGCAGGCAACGCCACCACCAGGCTATACAGTCAGGTTTTCACCAGGCTGCTGAGAGTTAATGAAACAAGTGTTGTAACAGGAAAGCAAGACAGTGGCAACACCTCTAGTATAGCCTGTTACTTCAGCTACGTACCCCAAAACAGACAGAAATTGCAATCAGGCTTCCGCAGCCAAGAGACATAACCTTCAGGGCATACACTTCTAGTGTATCCTCAAGAAGTCTTGCTGCTCTTGCGCCTCTTTATCTACATTTCTTTTGCCTGGTGAAGAGCAAGTCAGCACAAAATAGAAGGGTCTCCCTCAAGAAGGGAAGGCTCTTTATTTATAGCCCACAAAATTCATACCTTTGAGAGAATGGACACTAGAGTCAAAGTTCACATTCCTACTCAAGCAGATCAGTGTTGGCTGACAAGCTGGTATTGCTGCCCACAGCTCTGCAGTCAGTCTCTCCCCTTTCTGCTTTAAGCTGCTGTATTTTACATTAACTGATTTTCCGTTACTGTAACAGCTTATCACATCAGCTTAACAAAAGTACAGTGGGTGAAAAATCATTGCTTTCACTGGAGAAGAAAAAAAAAAAAAAAAAAAAAGACATTCAAGTTAATTAAGGACACAGAACAGAAAATTTGTGTCTGACTATTTGGAAACAGCCACCACAAGACACAGTTTAATTTACTGCTCTCGAATGTGAGTAAAATTGGAGGCTCTGACTTGGAAAAAAAAAAAAAGTATAACATTCTTCATGCTACACAAGCATGGCTGAATTTGCTTTATCTGACACTTACACAAACACAAGGATGACGACATTCTCTTCTCCACACAGAAAGACATCATCCTCATACCAATCTGACTCTGTGTCCTCAACCCTGTAGATCTCTAATCCATGACTGGGACTCTGTCCTGATCAAGCAGTTAACTTGAGCAAACTTGCTACCTTGGAAGGCAAGGCCAGCAGGACAGTCCAGTCTCTTACATACAAAACATCTCTTCCCCAGCTTCTTGCCTCATCTGAAGTCCAACCTGAACACCAGATGAAGGCTGAGCTTTCAGAGCCAGAAAGAAGCAATTAAAGGGTGTATGCAGCACATGAATACTTCCAAGGGAAAAAAGGAAGGCTCTGTAGCAATCCCTCACCTCTTTAAGAATGAGGATGTATGCTTTGCCCAATAATAAAAGTTTAATAGTAGTTATCTTGCATGCTGCCAGATTGATCCCCGCACTGATCATCTGCTGGACTGAAATTCAAGACATTTAGATGCACAACACTGACCTGCAATGCATAGGCTAAAGTCATACCTGGAAACAACAGCTTGCTATTAGGTTTTTATAAGGGTTACCTAGCAGTGCAACGTACAGCCTGCATACTTTTCAGGGAGGCAGAGAAGTTTTGGAAACCAGAAGTCCCTTCTGACACTAGATGGGATCAACTTACATCATTACAGACCGCACAGTCGGCAAGACTCGTGTGTGTCCTACGAGAGATCTAAAGGCAGATTTCAATGGCCACTACAGACCATCCTCTCTGTACCAGCAGGACACAAACACACTAAAACCAGAGTTGAGTGTCCGCAGAACAGCATCGCTGCAAGATCAGAGGATGCCAGTGAATGTGCTGCTCCTGCGGAGTCCAACCAGAAGGGCCTGCCAGGGACAGACAGTGTGTGGGAAGCAATCCCTGCAGCAAAGGGGCTTCAAACCAGAGCACCTTGGCTGTGCTGCAGCAGGGTAATTTGGTACTTTCCCACATGGTCAGCCAGCTCTCCTGGCCAGCAAGAGAGAGATGTAGCAGAAACATCTTTCTTTTAAAGGATTACTCCTGGCTCTGTAGAGGTCCGTAATTTTTGGCAGGCTTCTGACAGGCTACGCAAAGGGAAAAGGAACCTCTTTGCTCCCTCTCCCACCCTGTAGCCATGCAAGGCCCGGCCATAACGTAGCTCTTTAATAAAGAAGCACATATGTGCCCTGTAGGCACTTAAAGACTAGAAGAACAAAAAAAGAAATAAAATGTTCCTCTGTGTTTCATAAATCGGTATATAAGCATAATGCAACCTACTATCCTAGATAGAAAATGAAATATCTTAAAAAGTATTGACTCCTTTGTGAATTTTCTCAGTGGATCGGCATGAAGCTATTTAGCCCAGATGTTTCTATAATTCTGATGCATTAGGAGATGCACAGCATTGTGGCCAAGTGTTAACACAGTGAACTATAATGTAAAACATGTAAAGATACTGGCTTCCAAAGTTATTAGAAGTTTTCACTCTAAACACTTTGCTTCCTTATGCAGCTATATTTTCTTTACAATATGCACTTATATTTTAGCGCACATGGAAGAAGAATAAAAACTTCCCCTCTCCCCCATCAAAACCTAATTCTGTACATTCTCTCGAAGAACACACAGGGGCCAACTAAAGGTTGACACGGAGTCTTTCAGACATGGAAATCTCATCTCTGAACAGCAATGAACAGCAAATCTCATACTACAGGCAAATGCAAGGCCAACAAGGCACAGCTGGGTACCACATGAGCAGGTGAAGAAGTGATGGTGAGATTTTTGATGACAATTTGGTGTCCAAAAGACAGACTGTCTCGCTGCATGGTTCTCATTTGCATCTGTAATGGATTTAGGGATTTGCAGAGGTAGTTTTAAAGAGATCTAAGCAGGTGCAATGTCTATGTTGGAATGGCCTAACCAAGGGAAGAAGCAATAATGGGAATTTGAAGTAGCACAAAAAAGGTAACAGCATGTGCTTAGAAGGATGCAAGATAAAGAGTGCAAAGAAAGAAACCGGCACTCTCTATAGAAGAATAACGCAACAGAATACCTTACACTGAGAGTCCGTTTGGAAAAATCTCTGTCGCTGCAATTATTCAGAAGAGTTGAAAATATTTCAGAGCTCATTTCTGCATGATCTACCTGCCCAGGTGTGAGCTAAGAGTTTTGTGATTCTTCAAGCCCTTGTTAGCTTAAAAGGACAAAACACAATCCTGAATTAATGAAAATGAACTCCTACTACAGCTTTGAACTTGCAGTCACAACTCCATTTTCATGTAGGTACTTGCTAGAGTACACCTCGCACTTAGACAGAAAACCAGTACTAAGAGGTAGAATAATTTCCATTGTAGTTCAAGTGGGTTTTGATCCAATTTTTTTATTGAAACAAAAAATGCTGATACTTCAGTTAGGTCTGGAGTTTCTCATGTCTTTTTAAGGCAAACAAATGTTACTTGAGTTTAGGCCGTACAGAGCGTACTGGTGCAATCTACCATGGAATATCACACTGACCGCTAATATGCTGATTATCCTTCATAGTAAAGTAGGCCATGGAGGGTTTGTTTCACTTCTACAAGATAAATGCTTGGTAACCAAATTTCCTGTATGCCACTTGCCAACTATTCTGCCTTTTTTTCTCCCTGTGGCTACACAACAACTTGTCATTAGACTGTATTTCCCAGCATAACCACTTCAATTCACATTTCCGGCTGTTACTTTCATTTAAAAATATTATGGGACTTTCAATAGTCAGACGAGAAACCTGTATTTCAAAAAATGAGTTTGTAAAGCCATAGCAGGTGGCAGAATTTGTCCTCCTATGTTACAGAGCTTAATCCCAAACCTTGCATTATTCACGGATAATTTAAACCATTCTGTTCTTTTCAAGTTGGATACAGTCCTTGATAGCTGTTGGACAAAAGCTGATGACATCTGCAACCGCTAGATAGCTCTCTTCTCTTTAACAACCAGAGAATTATAATGCATTTATGAAAAAAGTCAAACATTCAGCATGTACTAGATTGTTCTACACTGTTTCTAAATTAATGCTCTACAATTTAAAAGCTAATTCTTGTATCATCCATTTCATCTTTATCTATTTGCCAGCTCAAAAGTTAAATGAAGCAACAATCATGTAACGTTCCTTTAAATCATAATAATTTGAAAAAGGAAAACATATGGGACAGTGAAAAAAAGAGGCGTAGTCTTGAGCTATCTCTTAAACTATGAAAATATTGTCAAATAGCCATTACTGTCATGCTTATTTGTGAACCCAAAACTCCCAGAAAATTAATGACCTGGATAGTGTAACAATTATTTCTTCTGAAACGATTTTTGAAAGCTGTGACAAATGAGAAAGTACTAATAATCAAAATGCACATTTGTCTTGGGTTTATTCACTTCCTTCTCTATCACTTCTTCTCCTGTATGAGCTTTAATAGAGAAGTCCCTAAATGACTAGTTTAGAAACAGAAAAGCTCCATAGGAAAGAATGCCAAAAATCATGGCCAGAGGCAGACTTCTGTTGAGAACTCAATATTAATGTGCAGAAAACACAGGATAACTACTCCATCTGCAAAGGCTACCTAATCTTAGTTCTGAAAATTCTGCCCATGTTGCTTCAATGTGAGTGGTTCTTGTTCTTAGAATTTAACTGAAATGTGCTTTGGGAAATGAGATTGACTCAATTCCTGCAATTTAACCACTGACAACAAAGGCCATTATCCAGCAGCACCTGAATGTTTCATGTGTCAATTCCATGCATCTTCATTGGTAAACAAAAGCATTTTTTCTCCATTTCAAATAAAATCCTGAATAGTGAAATAATAGCTTAAAAATTGCAATTGTTATTCACTGAGATTCTGTAAATGCTGGTGTCTCAATTCTCTTTTTCCATGGAACTACTAACTAGACCATTGTCTTTCTCTATCCAAATAATAGACAGTAAGGATCTTGTCAGAAATGATCGCTTGTATTATCCAGTTTCTACACTTAATTTTGCAGAATTACTTCTTTCCTGTATAATTTTCACTGATGTTTAGCTAGCTCCCACATGGCTCACAGAGTCCACTTTGCTTAACCAGCTTCAGTTTCTTCCAGAATCTCATTGTTCCAGCACAACCATTTTCCTGATATATAGCCCAAACTTCTCCTTTTTGTGTTTGTATATGAAATATGAGGCCAGAAGAAATACTGCATTCGTGACTACATATAGTGACAGAGACATAGCAAGATGCCTGCAGAGGAGAAACAACAGCTCCAACAGCTGAGCTGAGAGAAGCTAATTTGCTAATATTTCAAGAATGTGTCACCCAAAAGCACTGGAAAAGAAATAAATCATCACAACTCATATACTCTGCGATTGCTCTGTCTGTTCTTGGTACCAAGACCTTTTTTCTCAAAATTCTCTCATAAGAAAAGTAACAAAACTTAGTATGACTCAAACATATTTACATATGAGGCCAATATTATCTGCAGGCATTGAAGCTCCTCTTTTGCTGACCAGCAAGCCTGTAGATTGGCTAGTTGCTAAATTACTATATTTCAACTATTTAAATATAGCGTATCTCTGGGTTTGGTGCAGCGTTTCCTGAAATAAATTTTATCTTGACTTTACCTGGTTTTAACAGCAGGCGTTTACTGCCGAGTTGTTATAAAATTTGTTCTATGACACTTCTTGCTTTGTTCACAAAAATAAAAGAAAGAAAGGATAGCAGTGACCTTTGCATGAAAAAAAAGAATCCCCAATGCACGTGCATGGGAATACCATTTATCACAGTAAAAAAAACAGTGTCGTGACATGAACAATTGCAGGCTCCCAGTTTCAGTGTATGTGTAGTGGTTTTGGTCCTGTCTCAAATGGGGTTAGCTCTGGCCCTATTTTAATGATTCTATGGTACCCCTTTAACAACATCTACCTTATTTTCGACATGGGGAACTGCAGCACTGATCATCTAGAGAGATGAAGATCATTGCCCATCAGATGTTGCTGGGGATATCTTCCCACAAACTATTGATCTAGTTTTGTCACTCTCAGGACTTAAAGTACCATTTTCCTATTCAGCAAGGAAACGCTAGCATTCATTATAAGCATTTATACCAGCAGCAGCCATTTTTGAGAGACTTCAAGATCAATTTTTGATGGATTAGCTGCAATATTAGATCAGATGCAGAACGTTTAAAGTTTAAAAGTATTATTCCACTGTGGTCTTGCAATACATTGTAACAATACATTCTTGCAATAATTTCTCCCAAATTCCATTAGGGATGTGGGCTATAAAATATTTCTAATTAGAAGTGGGAATATATGTCAGAGCCACTGTATCTAGCCAGCTTGCTTTCCCTCAGACATACCAGCAGAAAAGGTCGATTTGATATAGTGGCCTCTTCTCATTACAAATCCATGCTTGTCATGGAGGTTTCTTACAGTGACGGACGGACTTGGACAACAATGCAGCCAAACACTAAGTTATGATTTTTCACATTTGACATGTCTTCATTTCCTCTTCCTTACCCCTGGCCCCTCAGGGATTCTGCAGATCCAGTAGGAGATTGCTCACCTGGAATATAAAACCCAGGGCCTCCACCTACAAAGTCTATTTATTGATTGGTCTTCCGTGACAGCTCTGAGGGCGGTTGTTTACATTCTGCTCCCACCACCAATTTCTTCTTCATATCCTTATTCTGTCCAAGCTACTGTTTCACTCCTTTTCCTGGCTTTCCAAGCTGCCTTTCGTCCCCTGCCCCAAAGCACGTAAGATATAACAAGCACAAGCTACCATCCTTGCTCAGCACCTGATTGTGTCCCTTCCCCTTTCAAATCCACCTGCCAGATGCTCATCTGCTACCACGTAAAATTTGTCCCACTTCAAAACCTGACATGGCTCTTTCCCCCACTGTTTATCCCGATTGTCAAGCTTTGCACTGGCCTGTCCCTCCCAATCCATCACCTACAATCACCCTGCCCATCTCTTTGTCACGCTGTCGTACAACCACTCTGTGCGTCTTTCCCCACACAGAGCTCATGCAAGAGACACAAGTGACTTTTAAAGACTCATCTCTGCTCTATGCCGAGCAATGACTAAAACGGGCTTGTAAAGGGTATCTTGTTTCCCTTCTCCCAAGACAACCCCACTTCCCCCCTCTCTGCCCTCACACTGGAAACACCTCAGAGCCAGCATCAGAATAAGGACAATTCCACAGACCCTCACTGAGGGCAAAAGTGCTACTGCACTGGGCAGAATCAGTCATGTACATGAATTTATTTCCCCTTCACATGCAACATACATTTGCAAGATCAAAACATATACTTCAGAATATGGCCCAGCAAAATACTGCCTTTTCACAGCATTCCTTCTGTTTTTATGGGTTTTCCAAGGGCACCACATCTTGCACTCATGAGCTCTACAGAGAAATGATGAATGTGACCACGTCACATCTGCTGAGACCTGCCAGTACCTTTATGAAAGCACCATGTCAAACATAAGGAATTAAATTTGAGACCCATCCTATATGATTTTTTTTTTTCAAAGTACAGTGCAAACCGTGAATTAGGATAGCACATCAGCGAGGGAGACTGAAAGAGTTAAAGTCTCAAACATTGTGGTGGGGCAAGTTCTGCTTAAAGACAAAACCTGCACAGCAAGGAGCCAAGGTGAAAAGCCCATCAGCTCATACGTCAGCAGCAGGAGGGGGAGGGCGTGCTGGAGGGTGCCCAGCTCCCTGTTCTGATAAGCTGTTCTGATACAAAGACCAAACAATGGCCGTGTCTGCAGGGAAGGAGAAGTTACTCCACAAAGGACCCCCAAGCCCAAAGGCTCACAAACTGCTCATTAACCTGACGAGTTCAGGTGCCCGCCCGAAGGAGAGGTAAGGACAATAAAAGGACACAAACTGAAGCCCCGGGTGCGCAAGCCTGCCAGAACTGGACCCCTCAGCTGACTGGAACCCTCGGCTGACTGAACCCACACTGGACCCAGAACCGGTGAAATCTTTCTCTTCCTTTTTCTCTCTCTGTCTTCTTCTCTCTTTCCTTTTCCACAATCCCTACACCTCATCCGTTTCAAGATATAAACCGTTGACCAAGTCTGAGACTAAGAGTAGATCCAGCTGCCCCTGGGCCCTTCTCTGAGGAGGAGTCTGGAAAGCAAGGGGGTCTGCTCTGAACCTCATGACTCAACGGGAGGGATCTCCTTATTCCCTGAATTGATGTATATGGTTACACAGTTTACAGAAGTAGTCTTGTGCCAATTCCCATTGTGAGAAACCCTGCCACCTACTACCATGCCTCCCCAGTTCAGTTTGCTTCTGTCATAAATAAAATCTTTAACTGATCATTTGGTGTCATTTCACCTTTATTTAGCCCGAGGGAATTTCGAATTAAACACGACTCCCTGGTCTGTCCAGTCTGGGTTGTGACAATCAGCTACAACTTAGTTTGATTCCCTGGTTTACTCTTCCTGAAGAGGGAAGATTCAAGCAGACAAAGATTTTATTAACTTCGATTGTGGCCTTCAGTGAATGGATACATTTTAAAAAAAAAACAAAAACAAACCAACAAACCCAAAACCAACAACAAAACCCGAACACCAAAGAAGGCAGTAATCTGAATATAGTAAAATTCTGGTTCCACAGTAAATTAAGGGACAGAAGTCTAGTACTCTTCAAGATGAGTAACTGCTATCTATGTGGAAGCCATTCAATTAGATAGCACCCTCCTGGTAGGAAAGCACTGACGCCCCATACACTTTGCAGCTTTTCAGTGCAGCAAATAGACATGTAGTCACCAAAAGGATGCACAAGACAAAGGCAAATCTTCAAAACTGACACAAACCATGCTTGTTTGCCATTTTACATTCAAGAAATGTCAGTATTGTACTCCGTAGATAGTAGTCTGTGATACCTTCTAAAGCAAAAAAACCCAAAACAAACCAAAACCCAAAACACAGCACCTAATGACATGAAAACATCTGCTATAATGCATTCCTTTGCTCCTGAACAGTGTTTACGTAGCTAGAAACTGTGTTTCCCCCCCAAAGCCCATCTTTGTGTTGTTCACAGTCCTGTCTGCTGCAGCATGTTGCCATCCTAACCGAAGGAAATTCATCAATATTGGTCCATGCACACAATCACCACTCTCAAAGGTGATCATAGTTAGTTACTCGTGCAAGATAAAGTAATAAGATAATTATGACCTTCCTTACTTGAGGAAATAAAAATGATCATGTAAGGACTGGAGAATGGGTTTTCTAGCTCTCTGGCCTCCAACACTGTGGAAAAATCATGCTCTGGGATCTGCAGGTTTTCACCCTCACAAAGCATGTGCTCAGATTTGCTAGTAGAACACAGCAGATCTGAACCAACAATGAAGCAAACCAATTTATTTTTTTTTTTCTCTTCTTTGTAAACATGCCTGAAATAATAACCGGTGAAAGTAAACTATCACTATTGTACAATTTTTGAATGCATATACCTAGGTTATTCTTAATGCAATAGCCTTTAGCACACTGAGAATTACATAACTGAAAACTATAAGTTAGCTTTTCATAGAATAAATGATCCTGAGTTAATAAATGGTAAGCAAACAAAAGAAAAAAAATGCAGAACAAGCTACTGTACTGAATTTATTGCTTTCATAATGCATAAAGGAACTCCATTTTTTTAAAATTTAAACAATGCTGGCACAAAACATCTATAGCATAGTGCCAGAGGTGTACAGAATTCAGTTGTCTGTCTAAAAAACTGGGCCTTACCTTGTCATGAAATAAAGCTGTCCTTAACTGTGGGGTGAAACAAGAATTTAGTGCTTTAGTCCATTACATGGACTGAGGAAGCAAAGATGTAAGAAGACCCAAAGTTCCTTTCTATTAGGCAACAAGCGCTGTCTGTGGTTAACGAGATGACACTGAGCTAGCTGAACAGCTGATGTGACTGAGACTGCAAATTACTGAAATCAATGGAGGTTACAGGTGTACAGCATCCTGACAAAACAAGCGTTTTTCAAGCTTTCAAGCACAACAGTTTCAAAAGCATCCAAGTAGTTCCAAGCACATGAAAGCAAACTGTGTCATATATGTTTTAGTCTTCAGGAAAACAAAACACCTTGTTTAAAACAGTGGACTCTCGTGGATTCTTTGCAAGAGCTCCATAAGGGGAGGTCCAAAGTATGCTTCACAACTAAAACTAACAAAATCAGTTATTCCCAAGGTTGATATAACGCTAGTCCTCTCCTTTGACGTAAGTGCTCATATCTTTCAAATATATGCAGATTATCCTCATATCCCATTGCTTGGGAAATGCTTAGTCTTTACAAATTGTTTTCACAAATCAGTTCCCTCAGTCTCTAAGTAATTTTGGGTTTTGCCTTCAAACTTTCAGAGCTGCAGCAGAGAATTTCCAAAGCAATTTTGAAAATTGTAAAAATTTCACTAATTTCATTGATATTTAAGAGATAGAAATTACCTTTTATCTAGAGGGAGCCCCAATGCACAGAGTAGCTACTTCTTTGTAACATAAAACATCACTTCCAGTTCCTCTCTTGTGACTGCAACTGAAAAGCACAACACAGTACTTAGTGCAGCTATAAGAAAAATGGTTAATTCCATCTGCAAGTCATGAAACAGTTTGATTTTCAAACAAAACAAACTTTATCAAGAAACCGGTGTCATTGCATTGCAAGAGCCACCAAATACCCATTATTAATTGTACAGAATTATACCATCAAGGCCTTCTTTAAAGTTGACCTCGGCCTAGCCAGTGCAATGTTTTGCTTTGTTTGCAAGTATCATGTCTGCAAGTCTACTAAGCCTGGTCTCACAAACTATACCAGTAGGTGCCCAAAGCAAATGGCAAATTTCATATCTGTTTATAAAGTATAAAAAGGAGGACCCAGGGAACAAATTGGTAGTCACTGGATAACAAACAATAACCCTTTTTGTCCTCAGTATGCTGACACGCCTTTATAAACACCCCCTTCTTTTTGAGGAAGAGCAAAACCAATGCCCTGAGGACCCAGAGGGAGGGTGAATATAATGCCAGAGAAAAGGGGTAAATAATGGGAAGACTTTCTTCTATAACATTTTTACCATATCATTTATGAGGCTTTTTTGAATTAATTATTTAAGTTTGACTGGAGTAACAAAACGTTAACTAGACTAAGGGTAAGTTCTTGGTTCAACTCATGTGATATGTTGCCTTTTGCCTGTAACAAGATTTTGAGTATGACACCACATAGGAGCGCTATAGCTCTTAAGAAAACAGGTAAGTCAAAATGCAACACATTTTTTCACAGTTAAGTATTTGAAAGTTTAATTTCTAAGATGTCTCTCCCCTTTTTTCATTCAACATCTTCGGCAATCAAATCCCAGTGCCTCACACCACTAAAAGTTTTACAACTTTTTCAGGACAGCTGTGGTTGATGTACGAATTTCTCATCATATCATAGTAGGTGTAAGAAAGCTCATTTGGCATAATTTGTCACCTGAGAACGTGAAAATAGGTCACATTAATAAAAGAAAGTGTGAGATCCTTACCACGCATTCTGTCAGCCAGTGTACAAAAGCCCTATAAACACAACATGAGTACATCCAGACAGAAAGCCATGGGCAGCGGGACTGCAGCTATCAATTATTTAAGGAAAGTCTGCCTGGAGACAGCCATGCCAAGCACCTGAATCCACTTTAATGGTGGAAGTAGACACATATGCTTGGGGACTCCAAATCCTTTATGAGTAACACTCACTTATGATATATGAACAGAGAGCAAACTTTAAGGAAGATTGCAGTAAGTGTGTGGTGTTTGGGGGAGTGCGCAGTTCAACCGCCTTCACTCAGCCTGGCTGCGTTGTGGCTGCTATCGTTTAGCAATGCGCAGGACCTATAGTTCAGTTTGTTGCTGCACAGATGAAAAGTCAGGACTTTCAAGTGATCTGGCATAAATTAAAATTTCCATACCACAGCTGCTTGCTTTAATAGTACTTACATTAAAAGGCCTAATGAAAAATTAAGTGAATAATGTTACATACTGGAAAAAGTACTCCTTTTGACAAACTGATTAACTAGAAAGCCTCCACCAGCACTTCTTGGATGCATTCCCAGGAAAATCTCTTGTGTTGCTGCTATTCCTCATCCTAGATAAATAAATGAATACAAAACATTACTCAAATACGGAGAAAGTTGTTTTCAACAACTGATAGGAAGCATTTTGATAATAGTGTACTTGGTGTTAAAAATACACATATCTCAGCATTTACAGAGAAGACGTCATTTCTCATGCTGTATTTGCTCTCAGCTTAACAGAACACTTCAAAGTCCCCTATTGATTTGTGAAAAGCAGCAGAATATATAATACTGCAGAAAACTTTACTCCTAAAATGATTTTTTCCCCCTCTACCAATATTCCTTCAGAATAACTTGTGAAGTTTATGGAAAAGAAGAATTTAATTCTGAGTAAACATAATTTGAAAATATTCAAATCAACTCACACCTCTGCACATTTACAGGCTCTAAATATTCCCAGTTTTTTTTCATGAGATATTATATTTGTTACCCGGAAGCACAAACTGCATTGACATTTGCTCCGAAAGGCAATCTACATCAGTCAAAGCAAAAGGAAACATCACACATACACTAACAAATTGTAATTTCAGAAACTTGTAGGCAAAAACTGCACAAAATGGCAATGGCGGGGGGGGGGGGGGGGGGACAAGTGAGACATAAAAAAGGATTTAATGGGAAATGAAAGAGGAAAGACTAGCGAAAAGGAGAAGAAAGAAAAGCAAACACTTAGAAGAAAAGAGAGCTCTGGCAATTTACAAGCAGAATGCCTGACAGGAGAGAAGCAGAAAATTTGGCAGCAGAACTTGAAAGAAAAGCCCCAGTGGGACTGAAACTGGGAGGAGGGAAGAGAAGCAGAGAGACAAGGAGAGAAGGGGAGGGAGAGAGAGGAGAGAGAGAGATGAATTGTAGTGTTCTCTGGCCACAACACAAAAACCTTCCCAGCCACATGTGTTGTCATGGCTAGCAGGTAACGCAGAAAAATACAATTCCTGAAGATTTGTCCAGGCAACACAGTATGTGGGGTGAAAGCAGCTGCAGCTCTTCTAGGAGAACCTAAATTAAGTTAGAATATGAGGTTTTTATTATGATTACGTCCCTAATTTTAGAGCTGTAACAATAGTCTAGGTCTATATGATGGTCCTGCTCTTATTCTGGAATGATAATTGTTGTGCCCTTTCACCACTTCCTGCTCTTCTGTTCACCACTGGCGTGGCCAGAGTAGCCAGATGCAGACTCTCCACTGTGCCATTAGCTTGTTCAGCATCCTGGGATCTAAGATGCCTGCTTACATAAAATGAACTAGTGAGTATTTTGTCATGCTAAAATGCACAACAGCAAAATTGGTATGCAATGGGTTCTCAGAAGTGGAAACTGCAGAAGGTGGAGAAAGATGTGATTTGGGCTCCTTTACGAGAGAATTTAAAACATTCCCACCCCAAAGAGTGTACAATGTATGTAAGAGTGACCAAGCTAAATTGCCAGGGATTAATCTGTGGGATTCTGGTACTAGCTAGCTTCATATGGTCCTCCATAGGTATGTGAAGAGCTACAGGTAGTCAGTCTTTACCTAAACACAGATGCCAGGTTTGCTTCTACTGTTATCCCTCATTCCTCTTGCTGGTGTTTCTGTTCTGTTGCTGGCAGCGTGCTCAGAGTAACCTCATCTTGAAATGTACTTCTCCTGCAAAGTTTTATGGGCTATCCTGAAAGTGTTTCTGATAAGCATTCTTCTCAGCTTATATCGGACAATGACACTATGTATTGCTTGGATGCCTTTGGAGAATCTTATTCCTAACAGCATTTTTCCCTCCTGTGTAGTTCAGTAGCCCTTCATTCTGTGATCTTAGGACATGCTGTTTCTCTTCGCCACAGCATAATGGTGGAAATCACATCTCCCTCTGTGTTTAGTTTGCTGAAGCTCATAAAAACATAGATGTGTTATGAACAGAACATTCCTGTAACTCCATGAGAAAGAATTGTTTTCTTCCTGGCTCCTCTTCAGCACTCAATAGTTAACAGGACCAGGCTGCCTCTTCTGAACACAGGAGATATTAACAGAGCTCTTGGCCATGTACCACAAGAACTTCTGCCCAATCTGATTCAAGAAACGTACTGTCTTTTGCAAGGGAGAGGGGAAGAAACGTTATGGTAGAGTCTTATTTGGCTCTCTTCAGTAGAGCTGACAAGCTGTTGTAGGCTGAGTAACTGTAGGCTGAATTAGTTGGCAAGAAAAGAACAGTGTTCTTCAAGCTTGACTCTGTAGCCAAGTCTGATGGGTAGCACAACATACTGTATAGCCTCTAGTCAGAATAAAATCCTTAAAATAAAATAAAATAAAATAAAATAAAATAAAATAAAATAAATTTTAAAAAACCCCAAACCAAAAAACAAACCAAAAAACCCCACAGCATGCAGTCATCAAATCTATTCATACATTCAGGACTGGCTGCATAATCAAAGGAAAATTACTTCATTGGGCTCACTGCCCAATAACAAGCTGGAAAGGGTGAGACTTATTTCTTGGATTTAACTGTAGGCAATCAGGATGACATTTCTAACCCCACAAAGCTCACGTTCCTTGAAGTGTTTATGATGACCTTTTTGTTTACCACAATCCTGGAAATGTAACAACACAAAGGAAATCCAGAAAACAAACAATGCTGCCATCATGTTGAAACTACACATTTAAGAAGGAAGAATTTCCCTGATTTGAAACCTAGCCAACGTTTTGTATTTGCAAAATTATTTTCCAGTCCACAACGTCTGTACTAGTTCAACATGCATCTGTGTTTTAGCCTACATATCCTTTTATCTTATGACTATTATTTAACTTTTATTAAATTAGAATGTTTTAGGCCAAACTTTGACTAGTTGGCTGAGGCAATACCATGGAGCAAGTGCACTCCTTATGAACGCCTACTGCCTTCCTCCATACTCTGCTCACACTTGGAAGAAAACAGGCACACAGGCAGAGAGAAGGTGCTAAGTAGTTTCCCCAGTCAGGGGAAGTATATCCCAGCACTCCTGGGAGATACTTGTCTGCCTTGCTCTTAAAAATGTCGAACGGAAGAGACTCCATAGCTACCTTGAATAGCTGTCTGGTTTGGGAGATCAGCTCTTCCTGACATCAAAATGTCTTTTTCCTGCAAACTACTTCTTGCCCTATCCCCAGGGGACATGCAGAATCAGTCAGCACCCTCCTTCTTACACCCAGCTCTATCAAAAGAGATAAGTTGCACCAAGTCTTCTACTCTCTGTAAAATAAATCAAAATCCTCCAGTTTTTCTAAATCCCTTATTGCCCTGACACTCTCCTCTGAACTGTAACTTCTTTACCTTAAATGTGCTTATACACCATATTCCCATTAAGCTTCTAGCACTACTGAGCAGTTACACATACATTCTGACAAATCACATATCTACTAATATACTCCAGAATGAAAACTTTTTTTTTTTTTTGCAACAGCATCACTTGGTTGACTCATCTTCTGACCCTTTAAAATCTTCTTTCCATCCTTCTCCATAGCATTATTGCCTGCTTACACGGTCCGTTTTTTTAGACTTGTATGTTACATTTCTCCTTCCACACTGTCATAATTTGTATTTGTGCATTGAATTTCATGCATTTACTTAAGACCATTTCACCAATTTATCCACCATTCTCACTTTTGTAGGCTGAAACGTTTCAAACCCCTCCCCAACTGGACTTGCTCCACAAACGTTTCACACCAGCCATTCCACCAGTTGTGCTCCAAGTCATTAATGAACTGGATTTTAAAAACATCCTTAGGTCCTCACCTGAAATAGCATTCCAGTTGACATCTACATTACAGTTACAGTCTTGTTGCCTGTGCGTATTCCAGTAGACGTTAGTAAAAAGCTTTAGATATCAAAGTTGCTGCATCTAGTACAGGCACATAGGCAGTGTGCTGAGCAACACTGGGTGTAGTGCTCTGACGTTTAGAGAACAAGCGAAAACCTAAACACAACTAGGCTAACAGTTAGATTCCCAAAGTCGGACATTCTGAATGGGAACTGGAAGTAGTCCATTCTTAGATGACTACACAGTTTGCCAGGTCCTCCTTTTTCTTCCCTCTTAACAGCACTTCCTTTATTTGCTTGTCTCGGATCTCCCAAAATTGTATCGGGACTCTCCCAGTTCTTAGAGAGAGCCATTAAGTTCTAACAGAGACTGCTTCAGCTAATCTTTCAAGTGTTACATATTGCATCAAACTGATGTATGCCTAAATTAGCTACCTATTCTTAAAGCTCTTTTTCAGTATTTAGTTTGCAGTCTTAATTATTGGTTGTCAAAAGAAGGTTAAGGATTTTATTTATTTGCATGGTGCCAGATGAGATCAAATGTATTAAAATGAATGTTCACAACATGTAACAGTTCTTAAAATTTGATGCTGGGACCAAAACAAAACTGATAAACAAAAAAAATCTTGTTATTATCTCTTAATGAGAACCACTGATTATTTTTTACATTTCATTTGACAGTCTTCATCATAATTAATTCTACATGGCAAAGTTAAATTATTCTGGTTGATGAAGATCATTCTGACTCCGAAATATACTTATTAAATGAAATTAAAGCATGCTGCTAATCAGGCGAATGAGCATGTGTTGCTAACCAAACATACAAACCCTAACAATGAGATAATGACAGGTACGGTGACAGATACAAAGCATTGCTATTTAAAGCTAGTAGAATGCTTTGAGATTCCTAAAGGGAAGGAGCAATGTAGATGTAAATCTCTACAATCTTCAGAAAGAACATCCTTTGCTTTTAAAATTGTGTTTGGTTTGTATCTCAAAAATAAGGCAACATCTGTATTGCAAACTGACAAAAGATGATAAAAGTAGCAGATCGGGAGGCTGTACTGGAGCTGGGCGAGACTCACAGAGCTAAAAGCACGGCTCACTGTTACGTACCGCAACGTCAGTTTTCCATTAATGACCACTAATGTTTCCGAAGTTTTGGTACATTCATCTAGCAAGTTATTTTCAAAACAAATAAAGAAGTCTGGATTCAATAGTGTTTTCCAACTGACTTTCGGTAAATCAGGATATATTTGTTAGATCTTGAGTCAAGGCAATCCTATCTATATGTATGTATGAGAACAACACTACACAGGTAAGCAGAGCCAGCAAAGCTTGCATTTTAATGTGATGGAAATCTCTGAATTAGCTTCTAAAGATTTGTTTCGCTCAATGACGAAGTGAGATGATTAACGCCAGAACTATTTGCTTTCATTTGCATAGAACATATGGTTCTCTGGCTGAAACTACTTATAATTTTTCCTGGCAAACCTCTGACACAAGAAAGGGCTGAAGACCTGGCAGTCCAAATCTGCATCATTTCAGGATGCAGGCTGACACAGTAACTTTGCTCTTGCTGAGCAAAAGACATTTCTGGGCATCGCACAGATATCTTTTGTGGGTCTGAGGGGACGGGAAGATTTCTGTACTTGCCTGTCCTGGGTGCCTGGGAGCTTAGCCCACTGACTGGGGTGGTTACGCAGCCTATAGGTAGTCACTGGCAGTTTTACTCTCCCCCAATCATTTTGGAAAACACATTTTTCAGAGTGATATAGTTATGTTCAAGAACTCTCACAGCTTAAATTAATTTCTCGCATAGCTTTTCAAAGATGAGACTTGAGCACAAGTAAAGTGCCATGTGCTCTAAAATACTGTGGATTAAACACCTGAATATATTATTTACTACTTTTGCATACCAATTACTCATGGGTTGTCTGGGGAGAGGAAGAAAAGTCAGCTTATGTTTCAGAGAAATTTAAGTCCAGGGCTTCTCCAAAGATAGAAGGGGAAGTTCACCCAAATATTTTGCTCCCTGAAGTACCCCCCTTCCTGCCATTTGTTATTTTGCATGGGTTGTCCAAGGATGTAATTAAACCCAGATCTTATCTTCCAGGAACAAACACAGGTTATATGTTAGAAAATAAGGTAGTGGGAGAGCTAGAACAGTTGTTTGCATCATATTATTATCTCGATCCTTCAGGCTTTATTACAGGTCTTTTGAGGTACACACTGAACTACAGCATAATAAAGTATATTAATTGGTATATTTGGGTCTTCAGTTGAAATTCAGAGAGAAGGTGTAAATAGAGGCACATCCAACTATTTGTTTTGATAGTTCAGATACTTGGGTAATTGTGCTTTTGTCTCCATTAGCAGTTCTGCATAGGAATAAATCATGTCATGTCATTCTGTGAGTGCATTTTTATTTGTAGAAGTCACTTGGGTGTAAAAGTATAGATCTAATTATGTTTTTTCTTTCCATAATATGGCACATAACATAAAAAGGATATATTCCAACATGGGTATAAATTTCAATGAATTGTTCCAGCTTATCTTATCTGTTTACAATTAACATTGAATTGCATTTGCCATTTTTTAGTCTAGAATTACTTTATACAGATAAGGACTGAAAAACTGAGAGTTTAAATATATCGCTTTTGGTGTAGAACCCCGATTTGATTCAAATTATAATGGCATTTTTATTACTATTGCCTCATTGATTTTCAAAAATGGAATTTTCACATCCAGCTCTTAGAAAGCTTATCTGTTTTCATCTAACAGTAGTGCAGGTGCATTTTGTCACACAGATGCATTCTATTGTTGCTGATATATTTTAAGAGCTGTTTTTCCCTGATTTTTAATCTGTAAATACATCTGATTTTTGTGGCCGGCTTAACACAATAATGAGACCCAGTGTTGTATGTGACTTTTTTTGCTTTCCAGTTTCCAAGTGCAACAACTAACAGATATGACTGTAACATTCGAGATAAAAAGAGGGCACAGAGATGCAACATATCATCTTGGTACTTAGTGTAACATATACTTTACAAGAACTGCATATTTTTATACCCAGCATTGATTTACTCTGCCACTATGCTAAATTGTTCGATAAATACAGTGTTTCACACCACCAGCATTCTTTGGAGCTGTATTATTGGGGCAGATTCTTTTCCCTCAACAGTGCCTTAGAACAACTAAATATAGATGCCTAAAATGAAGCCTAGCCATGAATTGCAAGCATAACAAAAACCTGCATTAAAGCCAGTGAGAGTTTTGGGTGCTCAAGAATGCAGGATGATTTATATAAACTGTCACAGACAAGAATTGTATTACTAATTTGCAACTTGCCAAAATACACAGGGAACAAGGACATCGTGGAGTTAAAATAAGAAGAAACCTTACTCAAAATGCAAGCCAAACTTTTTCTTGAGTTTTGAAAGTCCAGCTGACCAATAATCCCTGTACCTACTCTGGCCCCCTCTTTGTTGCATGACTAGTAACCATGAGCTATTTTCCAAGCTTCCAGGTAAATTAGCCTTTTTTCCTTTTTCTTGAGGCGGGGGGGCGGGGAGGGGAGAACAGCTGTACATCAGCTGGACGAAGGTCTGCACAGTTTTGGCATGGTGGAGTATCCCAAAACTCTTGTTCTCCCCTAAGCTGTCCTCCTCTGCCAGTTCTACTGTCAGATAAAAGAGTGCAGTTTAAGCAACCGTCCAGAAGGACTTTTGTTCAACAGTAAGATTAACCTTCATTTTACAAGGTCCCCAGAAGCAATCTTTTGCATTGCTTTTTTCAGTGCCACCTCTTCAATATTCACCTTCGCTTTGTATTGTGAGGAACAGATGACCCATGCTTATCAATAAGGGATGTAGTCGCACATCCTTCACTACCTTTGTGGGCACAGCAGGCTTGAAAGGCTGCTAGTCTTGTTCTCCAACCCAGTGCCTGCTCTCAGATTTATATCATTATGCTTAAAGCGAAAAGTTAAACCTCTCCTTTTCAATCTTTCACTCTGGGGAATAAAAAGAGGTTGAAATTGCAAATTCTTAACTCACTGTCATGTAAAACAAAAGCCTTCTCCAACACTCTGCTTCCATCCTTTCAAAACACTTTTCACACCATTCCTGTCCACACAAGCCCATCCTTCTCTTGACTTCACTTACTCCTGGGAATCTTTCAGAAGAGGGAATCAATGACAAGACATTGTAACCCACTTCCCTTTCTCTTAGGGGCAGATAAACAAAGATACTCTGAAGTTATGGCTGAACATGCAAAGACACAAAGACCTTCTTTGTAGCTGTCACTGGCGGGTCAGCTCTGGCAGCCTGGTTTGGATGATCTGTTATGCCAAGAAGTCTCTTTTATACCTTTTTAGGCCATTATCAAACTGCCTAAGGTGCAGGATACAGGCAAAAGACCCAGAGTACCTTTCACATGCAAATGTAAGAATAGGAAAAGCTACAACTGGAGGCAAAGAGTCAGACAGAAATATAAATGCCAAATCCTGGCAAACGCAGCCAAAAGCAGCGTGTGCCTGGCTCCATGCACCTAAACTGAAGCTCACTTGGCTCAAGAGGTAACTTGTCCTGGGAAGAGAATGTGGAACCATTTTAATGTCAGAAAAAAATCCTTTTTGTAACCCTGCTGTCTTGTGAAAAAAAAATAATGTTGTGGTATTGAAGATGGATCATATGAAAGATGGGCGACAGCCCACAGACAGCCTATGGTCTACAGCCTTCCAATTTTTTACCTAACATACTGCTCTTTGCCAAGTTGAAGAGGAAACGTGCCAGCAAAAATAGCTCTTCCTCCCAAGACGAGACCAATTACATTCATTTTGTTCAAGGCCAACAGCTTCTGGTTTCCCCCAAGTTCTGATCTGGGGGGTGCGGGGTCACTGCCTCTTACAGACACTTCCCTCAAAGTCTGCTCCTCGGAGCTTCTGACCAAAACAGCGCTGTGGCAGGTAATTCAAGATCTGCCCCTGTGTGAGCTTTGGCATGCATCAATTAATTTGGTGTGATGCTTTTGTCCTGTTGAGTAAACCCTATAAAGCTGTGAACCTTGTTTCTAGTGGTTTGCATCTTCTTGTATCATTAGTACCATAGTTAGATTCAGTATATAGCCTCAGTTTAAACACCACTTGTTTATACATATCCTATGGTTTCTCTATGCAAGATTAAGCATAAATAATCCTTCCTCAAAACAGGAGCTATACTAAATATTATAATGTTTAGAACATATATAGGAAGCAAGCATTCCTTAGGATTACTGTGGTACAGCATACAGCCCAGTCAGAAACACCTGGAGTGCTATAGTCATTTTAACTCATGAGATTTTTTTTCTAATATACTTTTCAGGATATTTCATGCTAGCTAAAGAATCGACTTGAAAAATTTTGGATCTGGACTTCTAAAACATGCACTACATTATACTTTCTTCTGGTTAAGAATATGCAACAACTGATGTAAATCAATGAAGCTTTCTTGATTTCAGTGCAGTGGTGCCAATTCATAGTACACAAGGACTTAGCTGTACTGTTCCAACTAAAAAACAGAATTTAACACAAGCTGTCCAAATATGCTTTTGTCTCATATATAAAATAAAGAAATGAGACAGACTTGTGTTAATGAGACTATTCAATGAGATATGCCTTTTCCTTCTTTCCCACAAGTGCACATTCGTACAGCACTGACAACCCCTCAAGTCCCACCCTTCTTAGTATTTTGTCTCTCTCAAAGAAGTCACATGGAATGACATCATCCTACCTGCACGGCATTCCTGTCTCTCTTCAGTTCACTTCCCTGCCTCAAATATTTCCTTTTGATGTCTCAGGACACACAAGAATATAAGCTTAGAAAAGGGGTCTGCCACCTGCAACTGTTAGAAGAAACTTACTCAGAAAGAGGGGAAAAAAATACCACCAGGCAGTGAAAAGCTTGCACGTAATTTGGTACCAGCAGCAAAATGGGTACTTACAGTTCTTGGTGTCCTTGTTTCACACCCAGAGCTGCGTGCAGGTGTGTGTATATCCTGGTTCCAAGCCGTACGGGAGGCCTCATGTGTGCATGGCTGTCCTGGGATCCTGTAACAAAAAGTTCTAACTGATAACTACTTGTTTGCTTTCTGCAAAACATTTCTAACTGCTAGCTTTTATTATTTGTGTGATTGTGAGAAGAGGTGGACTGCTGAGGCTTGGAGAAGAGAAGCTCTTTCTCTGCCATACTGAAACACAGAGTATACACGCATTTGACGTGGCTATATACAAACTTCACTTCAGAATAACGTGCTGCTTCTGTCATTTTGTAAACACATACATTAATCCTGGAAACTGAAAGATGATTAAAAAGAAAGTTTATCTTCAGTTGCAATCTCGATATAAGAGTTTAAGAGTCCCAAGTCTGTCCTGTATACCTGGTAAATACTGTCTGTGTGCTACCAGGAAGATGACCAGATGCACAAATCTGTTTCTTTCTAGCATAGGCCAGCGATAACTTTATGAGAGCACAAATTTGAAGGAAAACATTGAGATTAGGGGAAGAGAATAAAAGTCTCAAGAAACAATACAGAACTATACTTACAGAAGTACATCATCATAAAAATACTATCTGTAGAGTCCACTTAGTTTTTCACTCCCCAGTGGATGACACATCTGGTGAGAGAGAAAGAGATAAGCTCAGAGCTACTCACACTAAAGAAGGAAATTTGCGATGATCATCAAATAAATGCAATATATACATGAGGTAACTTATGCCAGGGGCCAGACTGGCACATACATATGGATAAAACAGTACGTCTGTATGATTTAAATGTCTTTCAAGGGAGCTAGTTTTTCACATAGTGTATTTCCTTCTCTGTTAAAAATAGGAGAACACTTAATTGAAAATAAATAATACAGATGTAGGTAACAGCAGTCATAAGGTTTTATCTAGTTTGTAGGAACAAAAAGTAACACCACTGGAGAACCATGAAAAAAATCCTTTAAAACTTGACAGTGTCACATCACATATCCAAGAGATATTTACTGATGCTTGCTTTTTTTAGAGAGGCTTGTGAGAAAATGAACTTGCAAAGCCACATTTACTTTTTCTTGTTTAACTGTAATTAGATTACCCTACCTGGGTTTAAAAGACTTAGCTAAAATATTATAATGTGTATCTGCCAGCTACAGGTTTTTGCTTTAGAAGATATACAGTACATTGAAAAGTTATTAGCATACAAACTAAATTACTTTTAGAAAGAACTGACTCTTCAGGTGCTGTGTTTTCGTACTTATATATAGATACCCATACACACAGTTTTAATTCCTCTGCTGTTTTGTTGCTAGGTAACAAACAAAAACTTTTTGATGTTTGTTTTCTTTTGTCTTGTTGAGGGGGTAAAAAAAAAAAAAAAACCAAAACAACAAAAAACACCAAACACCCTTGCATGAACCTAGATTGTTAGTTACTTCCACACTTTAAGCCCAGGCTACTAGATAGCAATAATTATGAGTGGCAAAAGGTCACTGCCATTAGTGGGAATCCCACCACTGACATGAATGAACTATGAATCAGGCAATGAAGCCAGTTTTCACATTTGTTGCAAAGTCTGAATTAATAAACAGTCCATTAATGCTGCATAGAAAGAAGCCAAAACCAGACCTGCACTCCTGATATTTACTCTGAATACAAACAATGGCAAATATGAGACATACAATGGTGCCATTTTAAATTTTCTGACTGAATCCTGTATTAAAACAAAATAATGTTATTTAACATCAGTGCAGTTTCCCTAGTCTAAAACAACGGGAAGCGAGATCAGAGACAAATCCAGTATTTGCTGGAGAAAATGGATACAACTTGAGGAAAAAAAAACAACCTTAAGACCTGTTTTTCCCTTGAAGACATTGCCAGATGAGACACTCTCATCAATCCTACAACACAGCCTGACATGTTAATTAACAGTTATGAGAATAATAAGTATTAATTTACTGTCCTTGCACTTTCTCTTGAAACCAGCCAAATTTTATCTATAATTTCCCCTAGAAACTGCATTTTGTTCTTAATGAGGGCTTGCTTTCCCTGTCTGCTCTTGGAACAAGCGCAATGTAAATTATCAAAGAAAGCAACCTGAAGAATACAAAAATTTTACTTCATTCAAATGACTTGAAGTATTTCACTGTCCACATAGTCATCTGAAGACTGAATCTTGAGTTGTACTTGAAAGGAAAAAAATTACAAGATCTGGTCTCAAAGATTTTGAAAAATAACTTGCCTCAACAAACTCTACCTCAAGATCTGCATACATACAGTTGTCCCTGACCTCCAGCCAGAATATATAAGCCTGCCACTGTTCTCTGCTCCTGAGTCATCAAAATAGTAATTCCTCCAAAGAAAAACATTTTTTTCTTTAAAAAAAAAAAAGTTATTTCAATGGCATTTATGAACTACCAGAAAGCATACACTTAACTGACCTGCTGAATCACGCCAATGCTTAGTTTGAAGTAAAGAAACACTACTTAATTTCTGTTCACATTCAGAAGGCAAGATTTACAAAACATTATGTTGATGGCTTATCAGGGGCGCTTTTCACTGGATACAACATGTACTAGCTTCAAATCACGGTAAACAAAAGAGAAAACAACGGCTGACTACCGAACCAAAGAAAGATATTTTTCAATTTGAAGAATAAACTTTTATCTCATGAGTAGCGTAGAACATGTGGAGTTTTGCGAGGTTATCTTGAGAAAACACTGATAGCGCAGATAATTTTTATTCAGAGATTCTGTTTTCTGTGATATTTTCAGTAAATTACCCCATCTTCCCACTACATACACATAAATCAGACACACACTTTCTTAATTATTGTAGGGAGTGGCATTATAAATCTCTCCTTTTCCCAAGATCTACAACCTCATAAAATTAGAATAATGTGCATCATCTCTCTTGCGTAGCTTCTGGCATGTCGTTTTCACCCTCCTTCCAGCATAATTGAATACTCTGTGGGATATTTGTAGTAATAGTCATCAGTCTCTCTAATGAAAGAAGCCTGGAAAAAATATGGCAGTTTAACTATCAGATGCTATTTCATAATAATAAATCCTAATGTTTTCCAAATACATGTGATTTTCTTAATATCACTACATTTGGCTATGTTGGTGAAAGCATTTGTATATTGGGCCATCAGTACTGAAGCTAAAACTATTTGCAGAAAATAGGTGTAATTTACAGTTAATTTTATGAGATTTCTCTATCACCAAATACCTCAGCAAAGAGAAAAGTCACTGTTTCCCATCAGACCACTGTCACTTATCTCTCAGAAGAGGGAAGATGGAGGGTCTTTAGATCTTGATGACTGCCCAGTTAAGTGAAAGCACATTAGGATAATAACCCTGCCTGGTGACCCTGGTGGGCATGGGGGTTAACTGACCGAAATATGGGACAGTACAGAGCAGGACTGCTTTCAGCTGAGTTACCCATGCCCCTTCTGTTCTTGGGGATGTCCAAAAATAATTGGTTGGGCAAAGCAGGCAAGTATAAGGGCCTCAGGATCATAATTCAGATGGGAGTTGCCTGAATTTGCTTCAGGTGTAAGCGTTTGCATCTATGCAGCTATGCATCCACCTTCAAATAACCAGAACTAAAGGAAGAAAGTCATGCTATGGGCACAGCCCTATAAGTCCCATTTTGCCAAGGTCTGATATCTTCTTCATAGCCTAGAAGGGAATAAGCTGCAGTAGGAATCATTGGGAAGGTGCTTGCTTTGTCACCATTCAAATCACAGGCTACTGTAAGTGACATCAGGCAAAACTGGTGCATTTGGGCAGCCAAGGGCCAGTCCGCAGCAATAACACACCCCAGATAATGGACCGGACTTTCAGCCGGGGTCAAGGGTCAACAACAGGACATGGGCTGACAGACCTTGAGCTTTGAGGACGAGATCCAGGCGCCTACCACCAATACCAGCTTCCAGGAGTATGCAGTTGGGCTCATGAGATCATATATCAGGAAAGGGATGTGCACAAAGACCCTAAACCAGAAGGCCTTTGTAGCTCTGCCTGAACTAAAAAAAAACAGGTTACATTAGTGCCACCCCCTCATCACCAGCACGGTATTTTACCAGCACACAGGATAATGGCTACTCCATTAAACTGATATGAGCAGGAGCTTGAAAATGAGCTGGTTTTAAAGGAATTTGGTAGCATGCCACTCAAGGAGTCTGTCTAACCCCTAGATAGGATCTCTTTCTTCTCATGTGCCCTAGGCTCCTACAAGACCTCTTTCTTTCTGCAAAAAAGATGACATATGTAATATAACCTTTTATCACAAAATGCATTGGACATAGTTCTTTCATCCACTTATATTTCTCAGTGCTACTGCTGCTCTCACCACAGCTTTAGAATATAGCATATTTTAACACAGCAATGATCCTAACTGCAGTACAGAAGACATGCAAATGGAGTCTTGCTTGTCAACAAATGCTAACAGAAGCCCACAGAGGCCCATCTGGAGTTTTAAGGGATTTATTGGCTTCTTTTCATCATCCCCACCTGCTTTTTATTATTATTATTATTATTATTTGTTTATTTTTAATCTACAGCAAATTTCTCAATTTTACAGGTATCAGTCACCAGGCAGACTTTACCCACAGACAAAAAGCTTCGGTGTAATGTTGTTTCTCTCCATTGCTGTTTTCACAATTTTGCAATTCCATTCTTGTTTCTGAACTTCAGCCGTTCTTGTGCACTGACTTATTCACCTCTGCTAACCCATTCAGTGAGATTTATACCAAGTTTGAAAGCCAATTTCTGTTCTCTGTTTCATGCAACTCCAGTTCTAGAATAAAAATAGAAAGTAATAAGCATTGCCTAATAAACCTACTCTGTAAATCTATAAGCATATAAACTCCTAGTGCTGGGTGGTATTTATTTACACAAACAACCCTACTGATTTAAGTCATATTTAACATGGGTAAGAGTCTATCCCTCAAGTACAAAATCTAGAATACTGGAAGTTAACTTGCTTTCCTATTTTAGTTTCTGGTTAACAAGCATTTTATTGACTTGCTTATTGCTTTACTATAATAATTCCAGATGTATTGTGTTTTAAGTTTCTATCTGAGAGCTACTATCAGCTCAGTTTAAGTTTCTATTTGAGTACAAGCTACTACTTTTATAGAGTTGTTCCTATTACAGAAACAATAGAAAAAATGGTATTTACCAAATGCAGTAGTAAGCAATAACGATAAATCTTGGACATTAAGACAAACACAGTGTAATATAAGTTTGATTGCAATTGACTGGAGATGTTGCCACATCAGAATGACTCTAGATTCTGCAGAGTAATTCTATCTTAAACTACAGAACAAAGAAACAAAAGATGCCTCTCTGCATAGTAACTGATTTCTGTAAGGTCAGTTATAATGAAAGTGCTCACTGGGAGAGTAAGGCACCAAAATACATACAGCTCTGCAATTTCTAAAACCCAGACTCAAGCCATGCTTTAGAAATACATTGTTAGTAAAACTGTTTCTTTGAAGAACTCAGCTTTGGTTTCCACCAAAAGTCTTATTGTAGAAGCCTCCCTTCTTACCTCCTACTCTTACTGTAGCTACTCATCATATTCATTATCCAGTATATCCGATCATGCAAATCATCACGCTCATCAGACATGCAGTAGAAATTAAGGTAACAGGAAACCCATTCTTCCAAGCTTCTCTATGACAACTACGGTATTCAATAAAAAGATTCCACTGCCCGACCTGGAATTTTATGGTCCCTCTGAGCATGACATATTTTGCACCTATGAAGTCAATCAAATGCCAATGTTATTTTTTCTTTTATTACCCAGGACTGGTAGAGCAGTTTCAGTAAAAATAATTTATACCAACTGTTTCCGGTTAATGGAAAATCAAAGTCTTCAGACGGTGTTTTTTATTTCTGGTGCTTGAATTCTCAGAGAAATAGTGAAGTATAATTGGTACCATACGCTTTTTATTGTTTTCCACATGAAAGAATCATGATTTTCAGTGGATCATCGAATTATGCTGTGGCATTGTGCCAAATCATCAAACAGCAAGGTCACATGTGATGAAGGTACAGTGTCCAAAATAGGAATAGCATGTATCATATCTTTGAATTGAAGGTTTATTTCAGTTTGTCTGAGTAAACCCAGCCAAGAAATTTTCTGGGGTTTTCCACAGTCTACAAAGCATGTCCTTGTAAATTACTGGAACAAGTCCAAGAAAATGTGCAAATATTCATCGCCAAACAACAGGATTACAAAACACTATCATTTCAAAGAGTACATTACATTAGAGCCAAACCAGTTGCTTCAGCCACTTCAGAAATGTTAATAACTACCGAATATGAAAATAACTGCACCTACCGTATTTCAGAAATATTGCTGTCATAAAAAAATAGTCTCTCTCCCACAGTTGTGCTTGCTGAAGCATTATGTTCGCTAATTGTTTTGAGTACTAATTTATCTGCTTTACATATCTGCTTCACACATCTCCTTCACAAAATCACAACTAAAGGAATATTTTTAGAAAACCCTGCACATTTTTCAGCTTTGGGGACAAAAAAATTTCACTTTGTGAGCAAGGCTACATCAGATTCAGTAACTGAATCTTTTTAACATTCTTTGACTCATTTTGTGGTGCTACTTCATGCCTCTACTTCTGTTGTATCATTTCAAGCTGAAAACTTGCTGGAAGGAGAACATCACCTTCACGACACGTGTCTTACACAATGGAGCAATTAGGCACACATCCAAGAATTAAAATTCCAGCACCAAGTGACAGTCAAAAACTCTAAGGTTTTCGACCAGTTACAAAGTCATTGCAGTGCTTCTAGTTTGGACAGGGCTTTGATACAGGGGAGACATCTTCCATTCACAGAAAGTTTGCTCTTCACGTCAGGAAGTTATAAGTCTGGAGTTGTAAAGTCTGAACTGCTTACAGAGGTATTGCACATGCATTTCTCATTGTCACAGCAAGTTTCCTTTTTAATCTGATATACAAAGCCGTTTCTAAAATAATGTACATAGCACCAAAAGAATTCATCAGAAGCTGATGAATTTAAACTTTCATTTAACAGTTCACCATGCAAATATTGCCAACTAAAATGCAATTGGCATATTTTACCCAATTGTAGGATTTCTGAAGAGAAACAGGAAACTAGGCAGATTTTATCTCTCAGTACTTCACAGGCAGGAAATTTAATTTTTCGCCTTCTGGAAGGGTTTTAGCTGTAAAGACTTTTGAAGGAACACAGTGGCAGTACGACCTAAATTGATGGTTTTAAAGAGAGGAAACACTAAATTTATGGCAGGGACTATCTTATAATCCAATATCTCAGCCTTTGTTAGAGACAGAACAAACATTGCCCTGGGCTTTGAATGACTCTGTGGACAATCTTCTTAGAATCTTTGTTATCATGGCTCTTCCAGGTCACAGATGAATTTATGAAAAAAGCAACCCTCCCTCAAAACCTGAGCAGGCAAACAAGACTGAGGAAGAGCCTTGTTAGTCCTTTCTGCACACAAAATACGAAATGGCGATCTCGCTATTTTAAAGTTCTCCCTACTTTTTGCCTCTGTGGATACTCTCTTGTTCATAAATAAATTAGTTATATTAAGAGATTCATTTATATTAGATCAATACCAAAACTCTTAATGGCAGATTTCTCCATGGCTTGGTAAGCCCTTTATCTACTGCTTAGACCAGAAGTAGAAAGCACAAATAATGGGATGAAAAAACAACAACAAAACCAAAGCTGATGTTCACCCTACAAGATTTTTGGGTTTGATTGACTGACCTTGAAAATTGGACCACATTATAATCAATGACCAGCTGCATCTCTATCAAGATAACATCAGATGTTTGCCCAGGCTGGCAATCCACAATAGAATGGTGTGAACTATTTTTGGTTCATCTTGAACCAACCCTGGCACACCCTGGGTGCACTGTTTGAAGTGTTCTGCACACATGGGCACAGGGTATCTGCACAGCTGTGAATCTGGCAGCCCTTCTTCCCTACCTAAAGACCTATCCTGCAGCTGTTTCACCTCCAGAGGGAAACATGGGAGGACAGGCCATGAAAACGTTTAAGGGAGGTTCTGGGATTTGCTGGCAGAACGGAAGTAGCTACAGAATAGAACAAGGCCCCCAACATGTTGCATAACAAAATGAGAACTTAACACACCCTAGAAACATTACCTTTTCCTTTCACAGTATGTTTAAGGCAGGAACAAGAATGTTGTATTTTTTCATGAGGGAGCATCCAAGAATTCTCTTTCTGATGAGAGAATCAGAGATTTATCCATTTGTCATCTCCATAGAGCAGTATCTATTGCAAGACAAGATGGAAAAATACCTATCTTTTAGTAGTATGCATACATGAGCAGCAAATCAAATGTTTACCTAACAAATATGTACACATGCAAACATCTACAAATACCTACCTACTGACTAAGTTTTTACACTCAAAGGACATTTTATATTTGCCTCTACTTTCTGGAATTGGTTATGAATGCAGGATTACGCTTGCAACTATCTTATTTTTCTTCCCCACTTTTTTTTTTTTTTTTTTTTTTTAAATTACACATTCCTGGGTGTCTGCCTAAGGAAATTTGGATGTTCTCAAAGAAAGGGAATGCTTTAGGTCTGTCTTAGCAAGGGGAACTAAGATGTGTTTTTTGCTGGAAATTGCTACAGGGTAAAGAAAAGGATTGGGGAGGAATGTGAAGTATTAAAACCCATGTAAGTCCAACTCCCTGTTGTGAATTCAGCAGCAGTTTACAGGCAGTTTTGATCTGTGTGTCTTGCCCTCATTTTCCAAAATAATTTGCATTTATGTTGAATACATACCAACTTCAACCTCTAAAAATGTTAAAACCTCTCACAAATGAGCTTCTGTGCAAATACTGTTGGATAAACAATACTCAAAAAAGTCAAGACACTATAACAAATAATTGGAGATGACGACTACAGCCATGAAATGCTTCTGCCAGAGGCGAATAAATTAATAATCTTGCTGTTGTACCATAGCATATCTTATGCAAAATGCTTGTCTTAAATATTTACTTAGACATGTGCAATGAGATATGAAGCTATGGTTTCTGTAAAATCCCCTAGAGGAAGCTTGTAGAGCCAGCACGTCAGGGTTTTCTTTTGATGCTGTGTTCTGTAATACCCTTTGTATGTGTTTCCCGGCTCTACATATATAAGATTAGAAGCAAAACAGATCCAATTCTCCAGCAGAATTTTTGCCATGTGGCTTGAGAGGTGGCAAGGCATTCCTTAGTGTACTGTCACTCCACATTTCCTGCCTCCTCGAAAATTTTATTTGGAGGGAGGCACTAGCAATAATGATATGTGACGATGATGAAGCATCACTTTCAGAGTGCATTCCACTCCTTCAGATGTATTCTGGGGATTTACTATGCTATGCTAAATGCCTTAGCCTATGCTAAATGTACTTTCAAGCCATAGGTACACTCTTTATTTCTGCATATTGGCATATAACCCTTCTCACAAATATCCCATAGAGTATATTCCCACTTGTAACACAGAACCCATCTGGAAATGCTTCCAACTGCACACAGTTCCTATTTCTTTGTTGAATATATTCAACAAAATGACCAAACCAAATGGGAGAAAGCATAAACTTTTAAAAATAAACAAATGAAGCACAAGACAGTCCTCCTCAGATTTGCACGTTCAACCCCAGCTAAGCAGTTGAATTAACAACATTTTTACCAGATACCTAAGGACAATCTGACTTTTCATTTACTCCTAAGCAAATGATTTAGAGTGGAATATTTAAAACATTCTATCGATTCTCTGAAAAGGACAATGCAGTTTCACCTCATTACTGCTACACATCCATTGTGGTCAATTATTTTCTTTGCATCGCTTCACAGCCTGTAACAACTCTGGACTTCGGGGCCAAGAGCAGGAACACAATTATCCATCTCCCTTTTTACTTCACACTCTCCTGTGAGAATATTCTGAGCCATCTGTTGTCAGCACCAGTAGGTCTGCAGTCCCTGTAAGTGTGTAAATTTGTTCAGGGTCAAAGAATACAAAAATCTCTTTTCCCAAATGTTGGTCACTATGTTGCAAGTCACACCTGTCACAACAATCCCATCCCAAATATGCTCTATGTCCACAGCTCATCGCAAGAGCCATCAGTTGCGTGGTTCTAAGATATTAGTTTTTTTAATTTATCTTTTTTTAAGAGTTCTCACAGTGGATCAGTATAAATGATGAGTGAATGTTCTGTTCATTTTTAAAAGGTGTGTGTTTCCTTGCCGATCTCTGCTTTAGTACTTAATTCACTTCAATGCAATTAACCACAGGGAAGAAACAGCCCTTGAGAGCATGGAGGAATGATTCCCAGAGACTGCCACCACTGCTAACAGACGGAGCTGTCACCAAAGCAAGTAAGATTTAAATCTCAGCTGGGACTCCAGGAACTCCCCAAAGCAAGCCATCCAGGAGACAGATGATGAACTAGTTCTCCACTTCCCAGCTTAGCCACGCTATGGTGAAGATAATCCTGACAGCTTTTGCATTAAACAGCTCCAGGCTTCAGTCAGATATAACAAGCTTAGTAAACCTAAGCAAGGACCTATAGCTGGGGCTAAAGGTGGTCAGATGTGGATTTGGGTTTTCTTTTTTTTTTTTCCCTGACAGAGGTAATATTTTAATGCCATAAAGCCCAGTGAAAAAAGACCTAGGTGCCAGAGCATGCCTTGTTCACTTTTGTAGAGCAGAGGACCAGTTTGGGAATTGGGAACAATGTCGTCCAACAAGGACCTTGCATCCTTCTCCAGAAACTCTGCTTAGCTTAGGGAAATGTAGACTGTGTAACAAAAATAAATCAAAATGCCACAGTTCTCTCTGGAATGAGACAGGATTAGAATACTATACTAGAATACCAATGGGGAAGATCAAATGCAATTTTGGCATCAAGAACCAAACTCTGCAGCATTAGCACATTTTTTGGCTCTCTTTTGGCTTTTTTAGCCAGCAGCACTGACTCCGCAATTACATTTTTCATTATTGCAAAGTAGTAATTATCTCTCCCTCTTTTATTCACATTTGTCACAGCAACATCCAATCAAGTCCAGAAACTTTTTACCAGATAAATGTGACTGAGCAAATCTGAAATTTCAAAGCAGCAGATAAAGACAAAAAATGTTCCTGGAAGAGTAACTTGATTAATAAAAACATCTGTAGGCCCAATGCTGAAAAAAGCAAAACTCCTCCCCTTATCCTTTTACTAGGAAATCTACCAATATAGACTGATAAATATCCCATTTTTCCTAACAAAATAACATGAATGAAACAGCTGAGATATATATTGTTATGTACATAGAGAGGCTAGGAAAAAAAAAAAAAACAGATAAGCTAGAAATGTAATGTTGTGTTAAAGAGGAACTATCACTGACAAATACTGATGATACTGGAATAGCATTGGAATAGCTGTAGGAGAAATACTTCAATATTGGCACTGTCCAAGCCAATTTGAAAACTCATCTGATTACACTAATCCCAAAATAGATAAAACAGGAAAACATATTAGGGATTTCCAGCTAATAGCTTTCCTAACTAAATTTCAAAAGGTAGCAAAAACTCATGGCTGTCAGACTGCACTACTAGATTTCCATAAGTGTGCAGAAAGGTCAAATGGGTTTCATAAATCAGGTGTTAAAATCTATGTTCAAGGAATAATACGGTTAATGCCTGAGGAGGCCTGATCATCTGAATATTCTTCAACTGTCCTATCACAGGTTGCCAGAAAAGCATTTGATAGCATTGAATGGCCCTTATAACATCTTGCAGCAGTTCTCAAAAAAAAAAAATTCTGCTTGGGACTAACAACATCCAAAAGGCTTGAAATACTACATAAAGTGCACTGATATAACAGATGGATATAAAACCTATCTCTTTCAGCAAAAACCATGAGTGCTTCGAGGATGTCTACTTCCTCTCCTTTTAACTTTTCCTTGAAGACAGGCACTACTTATGCATATTATGTCCACATTACGTTTTACGCTACAGGTAAAATATTGCTAGTGTGATCTTCAGGCAATCAGAATACCTACAATCATGTCATAGCTAATATGACGTGGCTGAGAGAAAACATAAAATATACTTTCAGATCTTTTCTGTATTTTACCTGTTCTAGTTCACTTAGGTGAACACCAACACCCTTTATTCATATGTTGTATAAATTATATCAATATTTTCACCCAAGCATGATGCTGCTTAAGCATACCGTGGAATAAATCATAGCAAAAGATGGGGGGATTACAATGGGATAATGACAAGAGAATACTGAAATTATGAATACCTGTAGCTAAGTAACAAAACAAGAGTAATTTTCATCTGTTTTTGTGAGATAAGCGTCTATGTTCTCGGCATATATTCTACCCTCGGTTTCCCTTTTCCCTCCATTCTTGCCCAGCAATAAAAATTGTCAAGCGATACTTTGGTCAGCACATACCAGAAACTATATTTCTCAGTGCAGAATTCAGGCATTGCTTAGCAGCTACTGACAGGCTGCCTGTATACCAAGTATTTCATTTCAACTATTCTACCTGCTGTCTACAAAAATACAAATGATGAGATTTTTAAAAAGACTGATTACTATTGTCCAATCTCAACTTCCATTACACCCAGGAGAGTCTCCCTGATGTCTTTAATAGGAACAGACTCTGGCCAACAGAGCACTCTTGAAAATCCCCTCCTCAGCAACAGGAGGGAAGCACAAGCCGCCATAACCACATTAAGAAATTTCAGAAACATATAAGCTGTCTGCTACCCAGATCTTTTCAAAATTAATACCCCCACCCAGCAAAAATGATAGTCAGACAGACCTCTGCCCCCATGTGGAGATGATCACAGGAGTGAGGGTTGCATTTCTAAATAAATCCTTATGCACTCTCCACAAAGACTGCACAAGGCAAGGCAGAGAACAAAAAGAAGGGGTCTGAACAGCAATTTGTTCCATATTCTTCCAGGAATATATTCTCTTTTGTTTTAAAACATTCAAGTCTTCTTTACCTTCTCATTACTTGCTCTAAGATCACTAAGAGCACAAGGCACAATTACTCAATTTCCAGATGAACTCTTATTATAACAATTCAGGGTTACAATAGGAAGACAAACATTCCTGCTATTGCCTGTTATTCTGCTAATTGTTCCTATATTGGTTTTTTCTGGCAAAAAGTAGGATTCACAAACAGTGGAAACCATCCTCCAAACAGCACATTATTTCATTATAAATGCAAGGCTTCGTAAGTGGCGATAATATAGAACAGAGCACGGGAGTCACTGGTGTAAACTGCTGCTATGAAACTGGTTGGAAAATGTTTTTCTCCCCTCTGGCAGGGTGCGTGCGTGCCGTGAGCTGAACCACCGAGCTTTCCTTGGGAATTCTGCCCACTGGAAAGGCACATACCACACAAAAGAATAAATAAAACCCCAATTTTCTGTCAAAAAAACCTCATCAGGAAACTTTCTCTCAACCTTTGCACAGAGTGCAATGCCTCACTGTGGGTGAGATTCAGTTGTGTAAACATAGGTGTCCACCAGCATTTCAGCTGCCTCAGGGCAAGTGAAAATGTCTCCATGAGGCTGACAAATGAGACAGGACCTCGTGCCCTTCTGGGCAAATGCAGGCCCAAGTGAGTTGCCCTAGGGCATCTTCCAGAGCAAAATAGGGCTTAATGCTTAGGCAACTGAATCCCACCCACAGAGTATGGCTCGCCAGTATCAGTCTGCACGTTCAGATCTGTCACAATAAATTCAACTTTTTGTTTGTCGGTTGGTTTTTGTTATGAAAACAATTTGAAAACAAGAGAGCAAAAAGCATTAGTGAGACACGGAGAAACCAGAAAAGGTATACAAAGATGAACGGGGAAAATAAACAAAGGAAGAACACGGACTGAAGTGTAGAGTCCTGAGATATCCAGACAGGGATCCTGAGGCAGGAAATCCTACCTGCAAGGCTCTCTTTTGCAGCCATCTGCTCCTGCAATTGTCATTCACGTTTGAATTTACTTTCTATCTCACCTTGCAGAGTGGAACAGTATATGAGTGCTGCACAGTGGTAACAGGTGGTGATAATCCCAGGGATTTCCTTGAAGATATTATGGGAAATGAAGTTTTCACTGCCTGGCCCACGCTACTAATGTAAGAATGTGAGCAAGAGTACAGGGGACAGCTGGGAGGGGAGGATCTGCTTCTGATTAGAGGAGAGGAATATTGTACACTTTGCACGAAGGCTCCAGGACCAGAAATCATCCTATGCCAACATCGGCATCTCCCTCCGAATTTTGATGTTACTAACTCCGTAGCCACCTAATTCCAGCTGATGTATTTAGGGACAGCTGATGGGTGAAAAGCTCTGCTCTCCAAACACTTATTACTATTACGCACACAGTAATGGTTAGCCGTTTGGGAGGCACTGAGCTCTTCCTGCACTTGAAAAAAAGAAAGTGACCCCAGTGAACATAAAGAATTTATTTCTTTGTTCATCCTGAGCACGGAGAGTAACACTGATGCCTTGAAGATATCAAAAAACTTATTTCCTGAGAAATATTTTCCGAGTTACTTCAGACTGATTTTCTAAGAGATCACCGTAGCTGATAGTCAAAATAAATCAAATTACAAACTATATTGTACAAAGGTCCTCAGTTAAACTGCCAATTACATCTGAGAAGACACGTATTACATGTATATATGCCATAAGTTCCCAAAAGTATTCAATTTTAAGCAAGGGCAGAAAATTACAGTCTTCATTCACCATTTCTGGCCATACATGTACAGTGTGCATCATGACTAGATACTGGGGTACAGTGCAAGGCAGTAAGAATCCCAGTCCACCCATTACCCAGACTGGGCAGCCTCTCTAGGCTGCCTGCCAGAGCTGCTTTGCATTGGAAGCTCCACTAAACTCAGAAACGTAGATGGAGTCATAAATACAAAAGCAAAGCACACTTAAAAACCTCCCAGTGTAAGCCATGGGTTTTACACTCATTTTGCAGTGGTATAAAATGACTGCATCCTGCACAGGCAAGCAATTAATCAGTCGTTCCGTGCTGCATATGCACTCAAAGAACAGGACCTATCTTACAGTCAATGTAATCTCATTTCTCTTCTAGGAGCGGACAACGTTTTGTCCCTCCACCAAGGAAATCACAGAGGATTTTACTTTGCAGAATGGACTGCAAAGCAAACACCCAAAGCTATGACGCATTGAGCTACCTTCAAACCTGGAAACCATATAGTTGAGACTGCACAGCCCTTTCCCAAATTAAGAAGACCTGAAAAGTGGGTTTGCTTACTCCAGCCAAGAGCTAGGCTCTGCTACTTCAAGTATCAATGCTAGTTTATCTACACGGTATTGAGTTGTACCTTATGGCCTCTCCAAATCAGAGCTAACTTAGAGGGCTTTGCACTCCTTTTCCAGTTACTTTTGTCCTAATTACGAGTGCAGGTTTATAGAAAAACCTAAGCAGCAAATGTAAAGGGTTGAATGTCATGAAGCACCAGGCTAAATGGGTATGCATTCTGCTTAGTTCAAGAAAAAAAGATGACAAATTCTTAGCATGCTAATTTGTAGTAGTGTTAACTAACATAGAATGAATTTGTGCGTTTTAATACAACTGCAACAAGTGTAGGAATTCTTGCGTGCAACCTCTTAGCCCATTCAGGAGAAAAAAAAAAAAGAAAAATGTCAAATGGTATTTAACACCTGGGATTTCATTAAATGCATATCACCAGATCCACAAACATAATAAATTTGATCACAGAGGTAAACAAACAAACAAGCAAGATGCCCCCAATTATTCACAACTGTGCCATTAACGCTAAATCTCCTCAAGTCTGAACCCGTTTTAAGAGGTTCAAGTTCAGACTGTTGGAATACAATGTATTCATGTTTGATGCTACAGCCAGAAAAATAGAGACATTACCAGCTCCATGTCTTTGTCTCAAATGCTTTCCGTCCAGACCTTTGATGTGGATACAGAATACATGCCGCTCAATTTCATGTCAGTGTTTCAGTTTACTTTGCTTCTTGCTTTACATACAACATATGTTCAGTTATTAGAGGTTTTCTGCATATTACATCACTTTTACAAGTGACCTCATGAACTTGCACCACTAATTCAAAAGGATTAGCGACATTTGCTCGACATTTCTTTGAACTTACTTCTACTAAAGGATGGGCTGTTGAACAGAAGTTCATCCTCCTGCAAAAATAATAGAAGATAGGCTTTGGTATCTGTTAAAAACATGTGTATCAGCAGGCAATCTCCTGTTACAACAGGGAATTACTTTTGATAACGCACAGAACTTTGATCAAACCCTTATACTCTGTTGAAATACATTCACCCCTATTGTCTTATGCAGTTCCAGTGGCTAAGCTACTTCAGCTTCAATTACTGCAGCCTGGCTCTGATAGATCACAGAATAAAGTAGCCACAGTAAATTATTCAGAGGTCTGGATTATAGCTGTTTCCAAGGTATTCCCACTGAATTTAAGAATATAAGCTATTCAGCAGTTTACAGTTCTCAAACAACATTTTGCACTGAAAATACCTTTTTTTTCTTTCTTAAAAAAAAAAAAGCAGCAGCATTTTTTGTACTTTAGAGAAAAATCCACCTTTACTTAAAAGGATAAACAAACCATGCAGCCATTTTCCAGTTTAGATTTCTAATGTGTTTGGTAATTCCCAGTGTAGCAAACATTTAGGGTTTTGTTTTCTTGTTCAGACTGGTAAATGGAGAAACATGAGGAGACTGAAGAGTAGACAAAAAATAAATAAAACAGAGTGCAGTGCAAAAACAATGTACGTTTTTTAACTGAAAATTGTCTCTGTCCCATCTGGCTGTTAAGACACCTTCTTTGCTGTAGTGTAAGAAGCAAAGGTTCATAAAGAAACTCAGGGGTCATTCTTTTCCCATTTTGGGATTCAGAGCCTTGGGTTATAAAACCAGCTTTTCCAGGGATAAAGACAGCCACAAAAAAACATCTTTTAAGGACAGTGATGCGCCTGCCTCTCTCCCTCTCTCCTCAGAGTGGCACATCCCAAACTGTAACAAACTTTTCTATTCCAGGCCATTGCTCAGCAAAATAAAAAATAACAGAGGACAAAACTCAATCCAAGTTTCCCAAAGTCAGTGTATGTGCTCCAGTCACTGAAATACTGCATGTCAACTCATTACCTGTTCTAAGTGAAAGTGGCAACCACTGTTGTGCTGAATGTAGAGCATTTTTCTATTAGTTATATTTCCAGGACTGCTCCTGGTATGAGCCTTCAAGAGATATAGGAAGTTACGTACCCAATACATGCACCCTACATGCTGCAAGCACGAGAGAAAAGATTGACCTTGCCAAGAGTAAGGCGCCTTCAGCAACAAAAGAGTTGGAAGACTTTACTCATCTCTGGAATGGTATTACTAACAACTAACATCCTTCCAGGTTTAGGAAGCAATTAAACAGGGCTTCAATAAACAACATGTTTCGGGCCTACATTTAAGCATTACAAAGACCCTTTCATTTGTACGTAATTTCTAGAAAATGGCAGTAAATCTAATGCAGTTTTTTTAAAAAAAAATACATGGAATTAAAACATATTTGCATTTCTGTCTTTATTCACCTTTTTTTACTTTCCCTTCTATTTACAACTCATTTCATGGAGCTGGACCCACGTTTTTAATAATTTTTTGATCCACCCATAAGTATGTAGGATATACATTAGCCACATCACTGCAAAAGCAATGGCAGACAAAAAAAAAAAAAAAAAAAAAAAAGCCTTTGGCCTGAACAGGGTCAGATTTTCACACAGGTGAAATCACATATCTCAGTTATCGTGTCTGGTTTCCCACTTGAGTTTCTGAAATCTTTAATTCATTACATCATGTTTACTTGATATAGACAGAATCACTAATGTCAGGAAGAGAGAAATAAGAAATGAAGCAACAAGAACAGGAAACAGTTTGTTTTCATATGTATGTTATAAAGGTAAAAAACCTGAAAACTTACATTCACAAAGCACAAGCTATGCTTTCTACAATTGTTCTTCACATCCAGCTCTTGTTTCTCCCTTCTTCAACTGCAGGGAAGACTGCTTTTCTTCTTATGTACGTACAGCACTTAGCCCAACTGTCAAGGACCTCTGGACTTTACTGAAATACAGAGGACAAATAAGATAATGGAACACACATAGTTTAATCTCAACAAATCTCTAGATAGAATATTTTCCCTGAAACAGTCAGCCCTTTTAAGAAGCATGCATCTTTCACCTATTTGCTGTGTTTCATAAAATTTGTTTTATATGTAAAAGATGGGGGGGTGAGGTGTTAAAATTAACTGTCATGTCAGTCCAAGAATTTAACACAAAACAATACCATATACTGTTATCCTATAAATCTATCCCAGGTTGGAAATTGGCCAGTGCTGCGCCATTTGAAATATAGTTTGCATATTGTCACATATTTTAAATACATGGGTAATAATATATATCAAAAGCAGATTTTCTTTCACATGGGGAAATAAAATAAAGGAAAAAATAATTATCAAAACATAGCCAAATTTTAAGTTAACCCAAATCCAAAGAATAATCCCCAGGCAACCATAAATTATGTGGTGTCCTCACTCAATTCAAAAGCCACTGCTGCATCTGTGGCTTGGGGGGGCGGGGACGGGAGAGATGGGAGAGTTCTGTTGATCAAATAAACCACAATACTTAATGCATACTTAGTATTACATAGTTTATTTGAACAGATAATAGAGGCTGAGAATGTTACTTCAGTCCCATGGTATACAGCAATTATATCCATTGTCAAGTGCTTTCTCACCATCTGCCATTAGATCCTGCTGGCAGAAAATACCCAATGCCAAGCAACGTCTGAGAAGACACAGATCCTCTGCACCTCTCACTGATCCACTGAAGGCTGACCAAACTAAAGAACATCTCTACTGAAGCTGATATTCACCAGATGGCTATTAATTTTAATGATAACAAAGAAACTATGAGTGTGCGCCTTGCAATTCTGTCCAGTTCAGTACACGAGAAATTTAAAGTTTACAACTCCACGCTATTTACTAAAATAAGGCAGCAGAGCACCCTCCCCTCCTCTCCCACTAATAAAAGACAAAATACAATTCACAATGTGGCTGTCCTATGCATTAATAATTCACATCTGGGCCAGTATTAATCTGCTGGTCAATGCTGAGCAATCTTTTTTTGGTCAGCAATGTCTGTGTCCCTTCAGCTGGGTCACAGAAACAGATCTTCAGCTAATGAAAAGTCAACATAAGTCTCCTGAACTCTGTGCCCATGTTAGTTTACACACCACTTATAACAAGAGCTGACGGTTTCATTTTGCAGTTCAGTTTTCTGATTTTTCAGTCTTCAAATTCAATTTTTACCCTTTTTTGCCTGGATGCAATTTCCTTCAAAAACTTTATAACAAGATAAACTTCCACAGGCTGTAACTCATCCTAAAGAAATCTCTGATCTGTGAAGTTTAAAAATATCAGGGGAGGACTTTTAAAGCTGTTAACAAACATTTCAGACTTGAATGCCAAAACCTAGGTTCAGATCACTGTTTACACACTTGATCCTTATGGGAATTAACACTTTTGAAAATGGCAGACCTTACAAGAAATAGTTGTAGAGCTTCTTGATTGACTGTGTCCTCCTGAAATCTTGCTGAGTTTTGCAGCTTTCCCTTTCTACAGTGAGATTTAACTGAAGAATATTATTTAAGGGAAACAAGTTTGTCTTGCATTGAAACACACTGAACTATAGCTAGATAAAAAATACCAAGCAAGTTCTGCAAATTATGCTTCCATGAGTTTACTGGAACATGAGTTTGCCTATCACAACACGTGACTTACTGCTTTTATCTTTCAAGACACTAACTGGTAAGCAAATTTCAAAAGTTACATGCCTGACTGTATAAAGAAGATGAATTTTGAATCACCTACATATCCCGACCGCAGAGCACTCATACCCTTCTCCAATAGGAAACAGAAACAGTGCCACATGACTTATCTGAAATTCAATGCTATTTGAATTTCAAACATTAGATTAACACGCTGAAAAACGCAACCACAAATACCAGCATTGAACAGGCGAGAAAGAATATATTCAGCCTCATAGATATTCCTTCAGAGGATACGTTAAGTTAAATTACTCAAAAAGCTATTCACTGTAGACTTTTCATTCGGATCTAGTTAAAATGTAAACAACCCCTGAAAATTTAGTTTGTTTTTCCACTTCCTGTGTTATGCAATGTACTCAAGTTACACAAGGCTGTTTTTTCAGCTGGATCACAACATGGTAGCATTTGCAGACCAGTGCTGATGTTTCATTAATGATCTCCATAACAAGAAGATCATTGTTTTCTTTTATGTAAATGCTGGCTAAGTTACAATCACATTAAAATTTACTACATTCTTTTTGGTGGCCCAGTATCAGAGAGAAGGTCATGCTTCCTACCAGTAAGGACACTCCAACAATGTGTAGGCTATTTTGGGTGAGTGCCTGGTGATTAAAAAAGCCACAGTTAATGAAGTCTGCCAGCAAAAGAGGAAATCTTGGTTATTGATGTCAAAACAAGAAGAGAACTTGGTTTGTTAGGTGACATTCAAACTACTCTGTATAAAAAAAGGTTTTGTACAGCTGAAACTCTTCCTATTCAATGAGTCCGATCTAATAGCTGACTCAGAATACAGTTTCAAATTCTAGCTTTGCCACAGACTACAGAGCATGGCCAGGCCAATTCATTATTTCATTCCTCATCCATCAACCACAAACTAGAAACAGTATTTTTCTTCCTTTTTCTTAACTATTGATCTAAACTGTAAGCTCACTAGTTAGGAATAACTAACTAGGTAAGTACAAAACAGTACAAAGTAAAATAGCATCCCAGGCAGTAACTGTGAACAAGCAAAAGACCACAGTGCACACATCAAATAAAACTGTAATTGTTAGAGTAACATTTTCAGTTGACAGTCAGTGAGGTTGCAGTTCACAAATCACTCAGCAATTGCCTTTTCCCAAATCAAAATCTTCTACCGTAGTAATGAACTATTATCACGTTAAGAAAAGAATCACACTCTACATAGAGTCACACTTAGTTTCAGGTACAAACTGGCAGGGAAATCCTGACCATTCATCTAACACTCAAACACTGTTCCAAGCTGAAAACAAGGTTGTCAGAACAAATGTTCTTTTACAGTGTTATTACTAACTTTACTGAACAGAAAAACATGCACAAAAATCCACCCAGTGCCCTCCCCACATGCAGACTCTGACCGACACTTAGAAAAGCAGCATTTATGCAAACTCAGGACTGCTTTAGGAAAAAACCACCACAAGATATAATGAATAAAATACCTGCAATAAAAAAAAATAGGATTTTTTTTTCCAAAAAAAAAAAAAAGCTAAAAATAAACCACGACACTACTAACAAATGCTTTCAATAACTATGCCACATTTAATCTTGTAATTGCCTTTGCTAGTTTCCTGCCACAACAAGTCACGTTAAGAAAATGCTGCCACTAGCTGCAGCCTACACAGGGACTGCCACGCAATGGCTTCCTCATTGTTGTGTAAGGCAGGCGTCAGAGAAGCCCTCCCAGAGGGACATGACACCTAATCATCTGACACAACACCTCTCCCTCTCATGAATACTTGTGGGTCTCATTCAACTGCTTCTTTTGGAAATGCTGAAATGTTAGATAACTACAAATGTAATAAGTAACTAAGTATCTCAATATCTGTATTCCCTGTCGCTGCTTGGACACGTAATCACAAGCAGCCAGTCTCAAGTGCTCTTCTGAATGAACCTAACAATGCTGACTGCCTCTATTCATGCAGCTCTGAAAATGTTAGAAAAACATGGTTTAAAAAGAACAATACTTCAGCAGTTCAGTAAAACAGCTATAGCATGCAGGAAATAGTGACAGCTACATTGCGTCAAAGCTAAAAATACATTATAAGGTGCGTCAAAGATACCAGAACATAGTTTTCTAGGGACTTTGAACTCTGCATAATTGCTTATAACAAACTCAGATGCAAAGGAAGTGCTAACTTTTCTCTACAGAAAAACATTCCTGCTTTTACCACTTGCAGTCACATTTTCCTAGGTCACATCTTATCCTAGTAATCCACAGCAGTGCATAGCCACAGCAGTGAGAGTTTGAGGAAGGATCAAGATCTGGCAGGTGCCTCTGGAGGAAGGCTGTGAAAACACTGTGAAAAATATTGGTTCAAGTTGTGAAATCAGCAGGGAATACATCACTCATTTTGCACTTTTGTTCTTCTACTTGGAAGGAAAATAGATGAGTGCATCTTTCCAGATTTCTTGGAGAAAGATCTAAACACAGGGAAAGACAGCCAGGAAAGAAAGGGTTGAGAAGTTGACATGTGTAACAGCAACAATAACCTGAAGGGAAAAGGCAAAGAGGGGAAAAAAAACTTAGAAGGAAACAGATTTTGTATCATACCTAACGTACTCCAAGAATTCTAGAAAATAAGAGAAACGGTTCAATGGAATTGAGAACACAACAGCAAAATCTTCTACGGAAACACTCCTGGCATTTGCCAGGACTTTTGCAACAGCTAAAATTCCAGTTCCCTCTATTTCACATGCAAAACCACCTCAACTTAGATGAAATGATGAGTTCCTTCTGCATCACATTTACCGTATTCCTAGTCTCTGAGATATTCTCTCGTAAGTTTACATACAAAGCTATGGAAATCCACCCAAGGTTCCACAATGTCTCTTTTCTGTAGCCTTTCTGCTTGCAGCCTACACTTACCTCAGAGTCCTTCACCATTTACACACAAGGATGTACTCTTACTAAGAGTAAGCACACCAAATCCAAAATGTCCCATAGAAATTGTGAAGTGCTGCTGTTCTCCCTCCCAGCATAACCACATAAACACTTGAGGTCTCTTTGGTACCAGACAGCAAAAGCTGTTTCAATAAAATCGGCAATTTTCAGCAGGTAATGCAGTAACAATAGCAGATGGTGCAAATAACCTGAGCTACAAGGAGAAGAAAAGCCATTCTGTTATTGTACTTCTTTACTCTTACTAACTCCAGTGCAAAATGTCAGGTCAAAAGGACCTTGTCATTAGGTGGCAGACTGGATTAAAATTCTTTAAGATGGGTTGGCATAACACTGTCCTTTCACTTAAGATAGTTTTATAAAGCCATTAAAGCTGCTTTAGAGTCACATAGATTAAACATTACATATGCTTTCACGCAAAGCAAAACCACACACAAGGCCACCTCAAAACCTGAGCTATGTAGGTGGAGGTGTTTCACTGGATATTTTTTTGGCAGAACTGCATATCTGTGCTTCTGAAATGAGAAGGTAAAACAGTACAGACAAGAGAAAAGAAAACCAAAGCCAATCGGGAAGCCAGAGCAAGAATCGCATGCATATACCAAAAAAAAAAAAGAAAAAAAAAAAAGCTTTGATGGAAGGAGAGCGTTTTATACTGACCACTACCAAGAAATTCTTGGAATTGCACTCAAAAGAGTTTTTAGAATTTTAAAAAAAATTTTCTGTATTCAGAAAAACAGAGTTTTGTACCTTCCTTTTAAACAAGTAAGATTTCATTGAAAATTTTCTTTACCTTGCCATCAGTTTCCTCTCTTACTGGAAATTCCCTGCAAAGCCCCACATTTTGACTATTTCTGCTAGAGAAGAATAACATTCTTACAGTCTATTGCTAGCACATTCTCACTAGTTATTCTAGCAACAGCACTGCAATATCAGAGCAGTAAGAATGATGACGTGAGGAAAAAATTCAGGCTTAAAAGAGGTAAATTTGTGTTCAAAAAGCAAATATGGCCAAATGGAACTAAGAAAAAAAAATATGTTGCTCAGTCACTAATGCCTACAGCACTTCAAAACTCAGTAGAGAAGCTTAAAAAAAGAAAAAGGAAAAAACCTCACAAGCTGGGGGGGGGGGGGGGGGGGGGGGGAGACAAAAAACAGGAGTTGGAGATTTCACAAAAGGAAGTAAAGCATCATTTAGAGTGTTTCCAGAAGAAAAGGCTGGATGATGAGTTGCATGGAAAAATAAAACATGGTTCATTCAGTTTTGTGCTTAGATGATATGATGCACGCTAAAAGACCTGATGTCTTTACAATGCTCTCTGCCAACCTGAAGCTAAATCCAGAAAAGTTTGTAGTGTGTCCAAAAGAGGTCATCTACCTTTCCTAGACCATCAGCAAGACAGGAATTACCACTGACCAACCCACACGACACTGCATTAAACAAACCATCTCCACAGGCACTCCCAGACATGCAATTCTGCTTTAACTACAGGTTTATTTGTGGGTATGCCAATACTATAAGCCCACTATTCAGCAGACTGATTTAAGATTTTCAAGGCTGAAAAAGGCCCCTGCAACTGCTCCTTTCTTGGCATACCCATGCTTCAAAACCCTTCAGACTGGACACAGATGATGGTGCTTATGGATTGATGGCAGTGTCAGCACAAAATCATGATGTATTTTAAGTAATGGACATTTATTACTGAAGTCCTTGTTCACAAAAGGAGATTGGTACATCACCTGGAAAGAACCTGCGGGAGGGGTTGAATCTATAAGGATATTTTCACTGATGTTGCCAACTTATCAAGTGTCCAGAAATACTGCTGTGCTGTGATTTCAGTAGCTCTGAGGTATGGCCACAAACCTGGTGACAAGGATGCAAATGGTAACGTTGGTATAAGCAACCTTTCAGCGCATGCTCAATTATACCTGTGTGAAATAGACATTACCCTCTGATGTGTTGTGGGGCTCTGGAGAATTAGACTGGAGGCAGGTGCAGCCCCCTCTGACAACGTGGGAGCTGCCTTTCTTCCCAGGCCACTTCACATGTAGGTGACTATATCTGCATTTCTCAGCTCTGTGCAGCATTTCCAGTTCTCTCTGGCCCTTCACATAAGTCATTTGTGGCCACAGTGGAACTGCAGTGCAGGAAGATCTAAATTGCCAGTGCCACTGCAAGGGATTTTCATGTAAGGAAACATGATTCATTAGCAGCTTTCCTCTTTTCCCCTCCTTACATCTATTCCTAGACCTCCATTCTGTTCTATTGCTGAATCACTACAGAGGCTGGGCAAATCAGATGTAACCAACTTGGTTCACAGAGGTCATAAGTTTCTGCAACTCTTCTTCCAGTCAATGGAAGATGCAAGCGTTTGGATTATCAGCAAACAGGGCAATTAACTGCTTTGTGCTTCAGTTCACTCATCCATCAAATGGGAGCAATTATTTCTTCTTTCTAAAGTGCCAGCAGAATCTTACACAAAAACTGCTGAAAACTTCCTCTTTCCTATAGACTACAGTGGTCTGTCAGTATGCCAGTACCTTTATCCAGTGTTACTGCCTGACTAGCTGCCCTTCTGTTTAATGAAACCACCAGAGCAATGAGCTGGAAGTCCTCAACACTCTTTCTTCCTACTCATCCAGCTTCCCACACAGCTATTTATGCCACCCCTATCTGCCTACCCCCTCCTTTTCTCAGAGCTGGGGACACCTGTTCTGCAGCACCAGCAAAGAGGTAAGAAAGCAAAAAAGGAAACCATCAGAGAACTTATTCGGGAGTAACAGGGATTTGAATACTATCTTACCCAGCCTGATAATTACAAGGAAATGGCAGCACATCTAAATCATGATTGGGTAGGAGGTGGCCCTGCCAGCAAATATGATAGTCCTAGCAGGCTCCGTTCAGCAGCTCTTTTGCTGTAAAAATATTATTGCACTGAAGTGAAATATTTTGGCCTCACTCCAGTAATAACCAAGGCAGGCTATTGTTGCTCTGGAAGGAAATTTTCCTCAATGTGATGGAAGCAGCCACTGCCTACTAGAGAGAAAATTCAGCAGAAATATCTCTTTGTTCTAGTATTCTGAACTGAGCCTTGATTTCTCTCCCTGCTGTCAAGAAAAGGAATACTCTGCAAACGGGACCTTAGCAGCAGTCAGTCGTTTGAATATCTGTTGCCTTGGTCTGGCATACTGCCTGTTAAAACAGTTAGACATTTTCTTACAGCCGTTAAGACCTGGCTTTACTCCCGAGTCAGACAAGTTCATCTAAAACAAAGCACAGAGTGCAAGTTAAATCTAGTCAGAGTGCATGCATTTTATTGCTGGAATCTACTGGGCATCTTAGAAATCCTGACACTACAGCCTAAGAGTATAAGATGAATATAAATAATGAAAACATTTTGATAACTAGACTATCAAGCAGAAAACATAACAGAACACATTTAGATATTCAAATGCACTTTAGATGCATGTGCATCAGCCCTTTGGTGGCCAATATACTGAAAAGAAAACACCAATAGTTTGCAAAACAGAACGCAAATAAGACTCAGCCAGATAGCGCTCTAACTGCTAGACTCTTTTACTTCCTGGCTTGTCACTGACACTGTTACCTTATAAAGCAACACTGGGCAGCAATTAAGTAGAGCTGTTATTCACCACTAACTTAGCAAAGGAAAAGAAATGAATGAGCTTTCCCAGGTTGCAGTAGTTCCAGATTGTCTCTCAAAGGGCTGCATCAATTACTGTCACTTATTTGTCAGCAGTATGCCATGATTAATTGGCGAGATCCACATTTTTGTGTGCCTTACGTCATACACGGCTCTGCTCCCCCATCTGTTTTTATTGGTGTTATAGACCAAAACGTTCCACACCATGTACCTTGTCAAAGCTATATTAATGTCTCACAATGGACCCAAGCTAAAACAGCTTAAAACCCTACAGATTACCTAAATGTGCTGAAAATAAAGATGTAAAGAGAAGTGACTGAAAGATTTAGTAGAATTGAAAGTTGAGATGCAAAAAAGAGCAACAGACTTTAAGCAAAATGATAATGTTATGTTGGCAGAATAAGGGAATTTGTTGTCAGTACTAAAATATGTGGAAAAGTTTTTATCACTAATTCAGAATAAGTAGCACTTTACAAAAACCCCCAAGACATTCACAAAGTAAATTGTTACTTAGCAAGAACAAGTATGTCAAACACAGCCTTAAGTTTCAGTTCCTCACATCCTTACTTTCCTATTTAGGATGGTGTTCGAATGCCTCTCCCTTATTTTCTAAAAAACATCATGTCCTATGGACTTTCACAGAAGTCCAACATGCATTTAAATGTTTCCTTGGAGTCTTAATGAACACACACCCATGTATGTACTAGGTAGTGAGTAAAAAAACCCCATACATACACTAAAGAGCAGCACAGCAGGAAAGCATATGGTAACACACAAACTTATGGTTATAGCTATAATAAAGGCTTAATCATCAAAAAACCATTCAACATTTATGTGGTTGTTTCCACGTGTAGAGATGAATGTGCTTTAAAAAAAGAAGTAATTAAACAAATGTTATTTCCATTTTACCCTTGACAGCCATCAGGAGTTTTTATACGTCTTGTGATAACCTGTCATCTTTCTGAGAGGTTCTACTCAGAGCCATTTTGAGATTCCAACTTTTATTCTTCTAAAATACACTTCTCTCTCTCCTAGTTGGAGAAAAGGTAATCTGAAATCTTCATGTTCAGCCTCCAGAATCCATCCATTTTTAGAATCCATCTCATTAGAGCCACAAGGTGCATTTCAGAAGATGCTGTGAGGGACACTATTGCACTTAAATGGGAATTATGCTTGCCCTTCCACACTTCCTGCCTTTCCGATCATCTGAAGCACTTGGCAAATGTTTACACTAGGATCATCTTCTGGCTTTTGGTTGCCCTGTCTTCCAAGTTCAGAATCATGAAAATAGTACGGCGGGTGATTAGAAGTTTCATAATTATTGGACCACCCATTAGTAATTCTGCAAGGATGGCTCTTATCCATAGTACAACAGGAACAAGCAGCTGCCAAGTGCCCATAAAGTTGCATATTTTTACTCTCAATATATACAACCTCAATTCAAAAGCATTATTTTTCTTTCAAAGGAACTACATTTGAATACAATTCTGTTGCTTACCCTTCAGTTAGCAGAAGTGATTGACAGTCCAGGCCAAACATTAAAACACCTGTATATCCTCCTTTGGTTTCCCCACAGCTCTGGAACATGCTCTCCAAGCTTGAATCCGAGTCTTTTTGAGTGAGCTAGATGATCGATAACTCTTCTTCTCCTGAAAAGTCTTACTTTCTATTCCTGTGTCAATGAAATAATGCAGGGGAGAAGGGAAAATGAGATGACCTTTCAGGAAACTGAATATCCGACATAACGCATTCCCCCTAACAACATTGTTAGGTATTTAAAGTTTCCTGCTTCGAGAGCCATTATTAGCTGGGATAAATAAATTCCTCCTGATAACAAGTCCACCCTCAATCTGCAAGTGCTTTTATACAAACAGAGACTTCTGCTAAGCTTTGTGCTCCTTCACCTCAGAATTCTGGTGCTAAAAAGAGAAGAAACAAAAGCACAGAAAAGAGGACAACCAGCCTTACCAGTCAAAACTGAGTTTACAGTTTCAATAGATGTAAATGGTCTGTAATGTCAAATACAAATAATATCAAATACAACTAATGAAATTTTACTTCCATTTCCAGCACAATAACAGCATCTTCCTGGGTCCAGGAGTTGTGGTCTATATGATCTCTGCCAAAGAAGTAGCGTAAGTTTACTTTAATGCCTTTGTCTCTCTCAGTTTCTATCCGTCGCTTCACTACTCATAACAGCAAGCTACTACCTCCACCTTCACCAAAGTGACCTCTAAAGCCTCTGCTGTAATACTGCAGGCATGAAAATGACTACAGACACCATAAAAAAAAAAAAAAAAAAAAAAAAAAAAAAAAAAAAAAAGGGCAAAGAAAAAACAACAAAAGCAGCTTTTGACCTGAGAAATTACAGAGATTAGGAACCAGGTCAACATGAGGCAGCAATACTGCATGATAAAAGCTTAGTTACCAATAAGAAATGAGTTTTCATAGACTTTGAATATTTTTGCTACTTTCTCAAAAACAAACAGAAAAATTATTCTGCAACGTCATGCAAATGATGCAAATGTAAGCACAGAGGAAAAAGGTTAAGATAGTGGGACATTCAGGCCAAAGTGCAGATAGCCATGCTTTTGTAATGGCTACATACTATGCCTGTATAGAGGTTATCACAATATCAACACTGTCAGTAAGATAGGCTCTGACAGTTACTCATCCCGTCCTGTTGTGCAGAACGGAACAAAGCCTGGCTCTGAGAGATCTATCCTTTATCTGGGGGTTTACTGGTCCCAGAAGGCGGGTCCCCACTTTTGTGGTGCAGAGGTTGTCCACGTCTCTCAGGTGCCATCAGCACCTTGGACAGTGTGAGCCTGGGCCTAACAAGCGGACATGCCACTACCCACACACAAAATGCAAACAAAACAGCCTCCGTGGTCACCTACTCACACCCCATGATGGCTTAAGGGACATCTCTGTTATGGCTTTTTGCCTGAGTTTTCATGGCGTGTACCAGAAATATGTTGAATTTTTCCAGCAGGCCAGTTTGTGTGCATCCAGAAGAGAACAGGATTCCAATAAAATAGTGCGATTGATTCAAGCTCTTGCCAGAGACAGTTTTCTAGTGTCATTGGCTGCTGTGCTCATTGAGCTGCTGACAGCAGCAGTGGTAGAAAACCGAAGAGGAAAAAAGCAGGATTAGACTGGGCTTTTGTCTTTACCTCCATTTTGTTATAAAGCCCTTCAAGACTGCTCCTCCAGAATGCTCCCTAGTGCCAGAATACCTTCTCCTTCTAGGAAATCAGCAACCTATTTCAAATTTCTATTCAAGAACTCACTTTTCACACTTATTTTTTAGTTCCCGACTTTGACCCCATGCTATTTATTTCTCCTTTCTTGTCCTTTGACTGTTACATTTTACAAGATATAGGCCAAGAGGCTATCTAAACTATTTTGTGTTGACCATTATATTGCCACAACAATACTGTCTGATAGGTCATTTTACATTAGCTGAGTTTTTCTTTTCCCAGCTGCACGCTATGAACACAACATACATTTCTCTTAGTTCTCTAGCAAAATTCAAAACTGCATTGGCTTAAAAACCAGAAACACAATGAAAGTGACAGATAATTTGAATTACTTGGAAAACCACAGAATGTATACATCACGTTTTGAATATCGGGGCCTGGATTTCCATTTTTATGCATTATTTACTATGTTCTACCTTGCAGGCTTACATACACTAATCATCCTGGGTGTATTCAGCACAGGGAGTGAACCCTGGCCTCCAGGTTTGAAGCAATTCACTAGTTCTGCACACACAGCAATATTTTAGATAGAAATTACAAGTAGTATTGGCAAAGTGTTATGCTGTAGAAGGCTCTGATCTGTTCACCTCATGACCTTAGAAAAAGTTCCCAAAGCTTTGAATAAATCAGCGGTATTTCATATGCCTTGTCATTATCTTTCAATTCATGGTTTCCTGAGACAGTCAAATTTAAAGAGCAATTGTGTGACAGTAGGGGGATGAGAAATGAGAACAACATGTAAAAGATCTGGTAGCTATGCCAATTTGACAAATATGGTTTAAAAACAGAACAAAAGAACTTCCCAAACCAGAAGGTAGGTAAAACAATTCTTTTAGTCAAAAAATGCACTTAGAAGAAATGCAGCAGAATCCTAGAACACACACTCCTGTTTTTTTTCTAGATCATGCAAATTAGTCATAAGATTATTACAAAGACTTGTAGTCCTAAAACCTCGATAATATAAATCTACAGTATTTAATACATTTAAAAATCCACAAGAGGGCAGAAGCATAGGTAAACTGAAGAATGTAAAAAAGACACACACATAGACAGCAGAGAAAAAGAAGCTCAAGACCCTGGTGTTCCAAAATTCATGTGGTTTGGTTTTTTTGTTTTTTTGGTATTTTTAAGGAGAATTTGATCATTTGGTAGGGGAAATTAGATTCTTAATTGCATTTAGATTCCTGATTGCATTTACTTAAACATATAACCTTACCATATTGTGAAAATATGAACCCTATTAACCAGGTTCAGGCAATTCTTCATTTGTTCTGAAACTGGCCTGCTTTGGTTCCACAGATAATCAAAATGACCACAATTTAGTCATTCATGTTTGTTCACTGATTTCAGCTGGAAAGTCATTAATCGCTGCCAATGATATAATGGGTTTTAAAAACACACAGAGGAAGCCTGCATCCTCAGCTTGGCCGTGATATGATCAGTTTGTACAACAGCTAGCCCAACTCAAATAGAGCTGCAACTGGAGAGTTTTGTTTCTCACACACAGTATCTCATGCTGTTTGCTGACAGGACAGGAAAAAATTGTCCTAACTGACTTGGAAGCCTAAAACTAATCTTCAAAAGATGTTCAACTACTCAGGGCTACAGCCATTAATAGACTTACTCCCAGACATTCTTTCACCCGGCAGAACCTACAGTCCCAAATTAGATCCCAAGATCCGCCTTGTAAAACACACGGAAAATGTGTTATACAATGTGCAAGAGGGAAGTTGGCTCATGTAATCAGTATCAAGTCAGAAGAATGATTAGGCACTTCATTTCAAAGCAGGTAAGCACCTGATTAGGGATTCTTTACTCTAAACCCTGTTCTCTGTGGTGCCCAAGTAAGGACACAATTAGACATGAGAGAAACCTGCCCACTGCAGCCTCTCCACTAATGTTATCACTATCTAGAAGATCAAAAATTTGTTTTTGGTTTTCACTCTTCTCACTTAGAGTAAGGACTCCATTGTAGCTATTTTGGGAATCCAAGCCACAGGGTCAATATAAATTCGATGTGTAACTCACATTTTGGAGAAGTCCATTCATACGCAGGGATGCTTCTGTTAGTCTGCGGACATGGAAGCCATATCCTGTGTTTCAGTAACAGGTTGTTCAATGAAACTCCTCAATGAAAGGCCTTACTACCAGCAGTTTTTCCTCACAGATGCAAGGCAGAGACAGACTGTTCTCAGTCTAATATGCAGGGCAGATTTTCATCCTTTCCAATATAAAGGTGGACCTGATTTGTCTTGTTCGCTCATTATGTAAAACTGAAGTCATAACATCTCTTTCCTACTGTGTACGCGTTTTGACCTGTGTATGTGTATGCATGCACACACATGTAAACTTTTTAACTTAAATACATTGCTTGTGCCTATTGTAAACAGTGAACTCCATAACCATACACATGCATATGTATTGACTATAGTAATTTCTTTTTCTTACACCAGTATAAATCAACTTCCCAAAGCAAAATTAAGGAAGTATGAGATGAGAACAAGAAAACATTTTCAGTTTTCTCAGACTATATATTGCCAAAATCTACAGCAGCTGTGGATTCACCTAAGGTAAGTCTCAAATGGAACACAGGCTCAAAGATTCATCTGTGATCTATTCTGCTTGGTTTCTAGAAAATGTTCTTTATGTCTGGGTCTTCTCAAAATATGGCATAAGGGATATTGAGCGGAAAAAGAGATGGCAAAAACAGTCACTTTATATAGCCAGGATCTGCTTTTAGAAAAAGCAGAGGCAAATGCCACAGCCATTTGAAGTGCACAGCAAATATGTAGCTCTAAACGCTTTTAGAGTAAGTGCCTTTGTAAGTTGTTTTTATCTTTCTGAAAATATCTTTTGAAGCAAAACATTTAAGTATTTATCCTCTATTGATAGAGAGGTGAACTATGGCTAAAATGAGCAACATCCTTGTGGACATGACAGTAGTCCATATCCTGAGCAGAACTTGCTGGACTCTAATTTAGGAAACAGCACAATTATTCACAGGAAACTTGCAGTTACAGGACTGACTACAGATTGGGCTTTTATATTCACAAGGGAAGTTACCAGCAATTATGAAAGAAGTCTTCTAGGAAACACACACGTTAAGCTTTCTTAGGTTTAATAAATCTATTTACCTTACTAATAACTTGATACAATGATCAGTACTATGCTCAGAAGTAACAATTTACAATCATGACTAAGGACTCCACAATCTGACTAATAATTTCTGGAAAAATTTTGCCTTGTAACATTTAACTGGAAACTGGTTGTTTTACTGGCTAAGAGCTGTATTTCTGCTTACTGATGGCATTTTAATATTGATGAATGGGACGTGATTGAATGGGAAATACCATCTTCTACTGTTAGTCTTTTAAAAAGAAATTAAATCATGAGCTAATCCTAAAAGATAGAGATATACTAATACATACAATAAAGTCCTTATACTAATATGACTCAGAAAAGAGAACCCTGTTCACTTTCCTTAGTGAGCAATCACATGGCTGGTAGCTAGTAGACTGAAATCTAAGTAGGATGATTCTTTGTAAGACTTGTTGATTTAAAAAAAAAAAAAAAAAAAAAAGACTTGTCAATTTAAAAAAAAAAAGTAGACAACCTCAGCTGAAAGGGTAGATAATTCACATTGTCACTAAAATATACAACAGAAAGGTACCAAATGCACTAATTTATACCAGGGAAAACAACATTTTTTAATTTTCCTTCTGATGGGCCATTAATTCTTTAAGTTTAAAAAGAAACCATTAAACTTGCACACCAGTCATAGTAGTTTTTCCATCTGACTGAGAACAGCTAACTTTTAACCAACAGGCAGCCCCTTTGCCATCTCTCCAGTGATTAGCTGAGTGACGTTAAGTTTTATGGTGGCACGGAAGGCCTGCTTTCTACAGACTAATTTTTAGAATCAGGAAAACAAAAACAAATTCCCAATCATTAATTTCAGAGCTTTTTTCCACTCCAATCCTCATCTGAATTCTGAGGCTACATTCAAACCTTACTTATCTTACTATAATTGCTAATCTGATGAATATTATCAAAGCAAAGAGAAGAAATCACTGCTTCCAGCCATCCTTGCTGCATGGTAAGTGAGTAGACAGAAGAATTTACAGAAGCTTTGTTTTGCAGGTCAGTACAGCTGGCCTCATCCATAGCTCTAACAGAGGGCTTGTTGATCTTGCGGTCTTTTTCTGTATTGAAGAGCTAAGCCTAGCCCTGTATTCCCACACAAATATTTTGGACCTGGCTGAGGAGATAGTTTAGAAAGGGATAACCTCACCTGCTTGGCTTACCAACAACTACCCTCAAGGCAGAAGAAACTTTCCATTGCTCTCATTTGAGCAACACTCTTAGGCCAGGTTGCTAAAAACAACTGCAGGATTTTCTCTCAGACACACAGAGTGAGTTTAGAAAACAAAAGTATAAGAAGAGATTTAACAGAAAGTGTTCTTACGTGACTCAAGGCTGCTCAAATCACAAGAAAGGATCTGAAAGTTCAGGCCCTGGCACCCTTTGCCCAGAATAATTGAGTAATTCAACAACCTTTTCTTTCTGTAAAAGCAAAACGGTAGAAAATGTCCTCTACATAAGCTGTCAGTGTTATGTGACAAGATTTAGTTATCATAAACTAAACTCTGTGCTCAAAATCAGAAGGAAAGGCAGCAAGTAGCCCTGGTTAGAAACAGCAAGCTCCAATAAACAAACACAAGAGAGTGCATCTTGTAAAGAGTAGTGCAGTTTTAATGTAATAATTCATCCTCCTCTTGCATTTTCTAGATTGAATTTGACTAAACAGATATTTTCAAACTTAGTTTTATCATTCAAAGTTTTTAATAATTTAGTTCTAAGTGATAAAGGAAGAAAGCAAAGCAAAAGTGACATCTGTAACCACAAATTTTTTCTTCTGTGCCCAAAGGGCTTTTACTAGTTCATCTCAGCAGATTCAATCCCCAGTCTACCTACGATGAAACTGAACAAATTGCATACAGATGTAGAAGATACTGTAGAGAAGAATCCTTCTGAGTTTTATCACAGTATAACTAACCTATGTTAAAAGAAGTCAGCACATACCAGATGAGTGGACTTCCACGTTTTAAAACATTTAGAAAACAGATTACATTTCATGAAATAACTTCAGTGCTTCTTGACTTGTGAAGTGGACTTATGATCTACCTTGAATTTGGCAGATAAAGTTCATTAAAGAATATTTTAAAGTCTGAGGCATGATACAGAAAATGACCACAATGTTAGTACCAAAGAGTTAACCTGGATAATGCTGCAGTTAAGGTCTCTAATCCAGCAGCAACATTACCTGTTGTAGCACTTCCTCCCAGTTTTGTTTGAACAGCTGTTAAACTGGAAATGAACTTGTGGACTTAAGGGCTTACAGTCTTTTCCTTGTAGAAGGATAACCAAAAAAAAAAATACCCCACAAACCCCAAACAACTTTTATTAATGGTTCCTTTTTGCTGAATGCCCTTCTCAAAGAAAAACAGAAATGAAAACAACCTCTCTTCAATTACTGCTCAGCAAACAACATGGCTGCTCTGCCATGCAACAAATGGAACGAGAAAATTGTGAACCAGTTATTCACAGTTTACTACTTGTTAGATCTACCTGATGCTCGCTGCTGTACAAACATGCTGAGACACACTTTCAGGGATTTTGTAGCTAAAGGGTATGAACACGTGATCAATGATATATGAAGTATAGCTGTTTAAGTTAACTGTATTGCTCCAGCTGAAACACCATAGCTAACCATGTATTTGCTTGTGATGCAAGATACGTATGTCTCATGGGCAATTAATCTTACATAGAACCAACAGGACTTATTAATAAAAGGCTACAGTTTCATCTGATTGTTCTTTTTTTTTTTTTTTTAAACAAAAGAAATATGAAATTAAAACTGGGATATTTTCTGGTTATTTGTAGCCACATTAAATTCATAGTCCTCAAATACTGGTTTCGCCATCAGGTCCTGCTACCCTGTCAGTAATTATCAAGCAGTGCTCCCGCTATTTCTACTACATTCAGTGCAGTAACTAAACAAAGGCAAGTGCAAGTGGCTGTATAAGCAGAAGAGAGATTTTGTCTTTAAGAGTTCAGAGGCTAATCAAGAAGAAAGCAGTGATGAGAGAGAAAGAAGAAAACAGAGAGATAAAACAGTTCATCCAAATGGCAGACAGTCAACAAGCAGATCCTGACCCGCATGATTCGAGTTCCTCAGACACCTTCTATCATGGGCCTCATGCTTGCTCCAGAAAGCAAATAGGTCTCAGAAGCCATGGGTCTATTAAAATGTCTTCTCAGCTAGGTGTAATTTGTTTTATTTTTAAAGATAAAGATTTCAATTCTCTTTCTACTTGCACTCAAATGACTCTGTTGACTCAAAAAGCAACTGTTTTCCATCTATGCTTGTATTTGTACAGAACTGAGTTCCTGCCTCCCAGGAAGGACATCCTATCAAGAAAATCCTTAAGAATGCAATCTAACTCCAAAATTTACTTAAATTTACACTGAATTCCAGGAGCGCACGCAGAATCAGGCTTCAGAGCTGTACAAAACTGTGATCTCACCTTTTCAGGCTAGACTGTCTTTTATATATCTGACCTATGTAACAGTTTATGCATATGTCTGTGAAACACCTGTGAGATGACACTGTTTCAAAACCCCAGGTGGCAAGTCTTACTACTTTTCTCTTTATTAAATTGAAGAATAATGCCTAACTCCAGGTTTTCTTTGGGTTAGTTGATGGAAGGATCTCATGGTCTTACAGACTAACACTAACACCAGGAGGTTTTGTTTTCTTCCTTCAAAAGCATCCCACCTGAGATTTCAGTTCTATACGGTAGAAAGGTGGTAGGCATCTAAATTATTTACCTGAATTAAACAGTTTCAGTTTGTATGTACAATGCATCTCATGTACATTTCTAAGACACACTGCTTAAGTAATTCTCAAAATCCTATTCCAGCCAGGTCACACAAAGACTGAGAGCAATGAGAACCCTCTCAGGACTCAGCTGACTCCAGTTACAACCAATCATTGCATAGTCAGTAGTGAATGACTGCGTTAACCAAAATTCCAATAAAAGTGGTGAAAGTTCCACTTTAAAATGAACATACTTCTCAGTTACACATTTCTTGCCCACTCCTGCTGCACACTTAAATCAAAGGGGTTTTGGTTTTGTTTAAGCTACAAAGCACTTACCACCACTTTCAAGGTAGGCATCAAAACATATTACCACCTTCATTTCTACCGATAAGTAAAACACTAAGTAGCTTTGGTTGTGTTCCTTCATCTTACTACCTAGATTTTTCTGAGGTGATCAGGCCTGAGACACATGCAGTGATGGAGATCCAAGAATATTTTCTTGCCTACCTCAGCTGGAGTCCATGGAGACAAATGGACCATCAAGTCTCTCCTCCACTTGTGACATGGGCAGTTGTTTCCCTCTGGTTTCTCTCGTCACTGGAGGGTGACGACAGTTTATATGTCATGCACAGCCTCTGATCACACTCCTGTTGTAACATGAGAGGTAGCTGAGGTTAGCAAACTCAAAAATGCATGCTACTTGAACATAACAAATAGGGCTCGCTGAAAGTGACACAGCATAGCAGCAAATGCTTTGCAAACACTGAGTTTGCCAGTATACTGTCTGCCCTTGTTCACAGGATATTACAGATTCAGTACCACCTTACAAGGGAACAGGGATGGCAGATAAAATAGACTAAAAAAAACAGACAATAACTATTAAATAAAATTAAGACTGGCAGTCCCAGCTTGAAATCTTCAATGAATAATTTTCCAGGCCAAGGAAACTGTTTATCAGTGACAACTTTTCAGCTGTTACTGTGCATCCTTAAATTACTCCATCTTCTTGATGTGCCACAGTATGTACAAGAGACGAAAATTAAGCTGTCAGAATTCAAACGCCTTCAAGAATACAGCTTTACAGCTGTAATTGCTATCATATTCTGAGCTAGCACTAGCCTAAAAAACCAAACAGGCAGATTTCAAATCTCCCCGTGAAGGGAATCCCTATACTTTTGTGCAATGAGTATTTATGTAACTGAACTTAAAATATTTTATTATAACCTGATCATACACTGACAACAGCACACTGAGCTCCTACACCTCTAATAGTGATGCTTTGGAGGGATTATTATGCTATGTCTTTTAAACAGAAAAATTAAAATAAACTATAGTCAGAGGTCTTTGAAGAATAATGGTATTGGTTTATATTGACACAAATGCAGAGCATTAAAGGTTGCAATTTAAAACACAGACCAGAAACATATTCTTATAACAACATCACAAATTACCCCAAAGAAAATACAAATTGCTTTGACTACACTATGTACATTCAAATATAAGGACATAAAATGCCCGGCACACGTGTTAACTTACACTATTTCCTCCTTTTTCTAATTTCTAATTGGAACTTCCTAGTGTAAACTAAAGGATGCATCAAATCCTTCACAATCATATGAGACAAAACAGAATTATAAATACCCTTTGCACTTGCTAATGTTATCATATTAATGATTTGTATCAGCTTTTGGCTGTGCATCTGATCAGAACGGAAGGCAAAAGGAACAACCAAGTTTGCTGCTGTTCCCAACATGGGAGATGGAGTTCTCTCCAAGAAGGGTTAACTGTAGTGGAAAAATAAAGAGAACAAATTGAATGTTATGATCTGCAGAAAATTATACAACGTAGGGGGAAAAGAAAAAATCACAGCCTTCTAAAATTTCAGTGACTATACACTATTTCAGGAATATCTCTAGCTTTTCATGTTATTCTGCACAGCACAAATTACCATGGAAAAATCAGTATTTTAACTAATGATGAATTTTGTCAGTTTGCCTTAGTAGACAGTAAAGCAAAACAAACATACAAACACACACCAAAAAATTAACAATTACCTTTAAACCAACAGGTTTCAACTTCTCATTCCTCAAAATCAGCTGAAGGGAATGTTCTCTACCTTTTCCAAAGGTAATACCAAGTGGGAGAATGCCGATGGAAATCTTTACTCAAAGGAGAAGGGTTTGTTGGTTTAGGTTTTTTCTTCGGTTTTGTGTTTGGTTTTGGTTTGGGTTCTTTTTAAGAAAACTATGACCAAATAGAAATATATTGCATAATGGTAAGTCTGCATTGCATATAAACTCAATTACACCATTCAGCACCATGAATTCAGTAATGTGAATCATTATTACCTCCGACTGCAAGAAATTCAAGCACCTCATGGAAAGAACAGGGCATCGCTTGCCATGGAAACACCTGCAGCTGCTGAGCCAGGTGCTAGCTCTGGAGGAGCTCAGGCAGATCTGCAGCTGCTTTAGCCCACATGGTAAGTTCCTGGTGGACGTGATCAGAGAGTCATCTCCTGGAGCTATGCTTCAACCTCCTGCACCTACATCTTGTGTTTCCTATGAAGATCTTTCACTCACACGTTGATCCTCTCTATCCCATGTTCTGTTGAAGCCATTAACAAGATCAAACCTTCAGTTAGTTAATTGCTGCTATTGATTACATACAGGATAATTATCTCAATATGTATATTGTAATTTATCCAGCAATAATTAAAACCCAAAAAAGTACATTCTCCTCTTAATGACTGACTTTCTGTGACTAGCTATTTTTCTCAAATACAGTTATTAATCCTAAACATGTAACACAACTTTGCAGCAAAGACCTCTGGCAAAAACCCTATGTAAAATATACTAAATTATCTTTTTTTTTTTTTCCAAAAAAGATTTTCTTCTTTGTGTTTTAATAGCATTGTCCCCCAAAAACTGCTTAGAAAATCTTCACTTTTGAACTTCTTTATTTTGGGAGGTTTTGGGGGGTCTTTTAATTCTGCTACTCTGTGTGCCTTAGTTTGCATTGACCAAATGGAAGAAGGAAAAATATAAAGGAAGAAAAATATAAAAAACTGTAATCTCAATTTTTCTATGACTAAATTCTTGATTTTATTGATGTCAAAAAGACAACCAAAAAATAGTCATCTTTGCAATGTTGTCCCACCTCAGACATGTCAAAAAAAGTCACCAATTCTCCTTGCAGATAATTAAGAACTTATAGTTAAAAAACACCATCAGACAGCTCAGTATATGGTACTGATTGATTTTTCTACCTGAACACTTAAATTATATTAATTTTTAGAATAAATGTAGCAATAAGTTAAAGTTCTCTGGACCTAGAAACATACTAGTCTGATAAACTCTCTAACAAAAGCGCTCGAAATAAGGAAAGTATTCTTTACTCAACTTTATAATGCCTATTTCTACTACATTTGTCTTACACATAATATATTTGATTTCTATGAAGAAATGATTTGTACGATCTGGCAAAGACTCCAAGTTTCACATACCTCTCAGGAAACAAAAAGGGCATGAAGACTTATTATGCTTTTACACATAGGTGGTTGTCACAAACAAGTGAAATATTCGTAATAACACTTCTTCAAAATCTGCGGGAATCCTAAACAATTTAGAAACAATTAAGTATATGCATTTCAATGGGCAAACCGAATGCAATAAAATATTCAAGTGTTACTGAATAATTCATGAAACATCAGCCGTGCCATTTGCCTTCAAAACTAATACTGTAAAACACTACTAAAATTATAGGAAAATAAGGCCTATATTTAATTAAATTTAAAGAGAGCAGAAAGGTTATTACATAACACCATAGAGGTTACATCATAACACAAAATTACATAACATATACATGTAGTGATATACTTTTCTGTCACACATCAGTGTAACTCCTAAGTCACTTGTTCCACGCTGAACCGATACATTACAGAACAACACTATATGAAATTGGGTTTTCCATATGCAGGTCTTTTCCGGGATCCTCTTCATATGAATTTACATCACTATAACTGCTGTGGCCTATTTTATACAATTACATTATGGTCGGGACCATATGACTGTTGCTTTTACTATGCTTTATTCTCTTCTCAATTCAGATCAGCCTAGGGGACACTGGATTCCAATTTCAAATCTGCAGATATGGCTGAAGGTTACTGCTTTTCCTGGAGATACCTTGCAGGTGGCTCATTCAAGCCTAACCAGTCATATGTAACTGGAGCCAAGGACCTTTGAAATAAATGGGAAGACATCACTTTGAAGTTTTCTATAATGCTGAAAACAATGACAGTTCCTCCTTGTTCCTGAATTTGTTAGAATTGCTAGCAGTAAGTGACCTGGTTTCATTAGGAAAGGGAACCTGTAAATCTGAGTGTACAACTTCCTTGTAAATGTGAAGGACACCTGTAAACTTGTTAGTTTGTTGTCATGAAGTGTTACAGGCTTCCAAAAGAAAGGAAAGAAGGTTGAAGACAGTCTCATAACAAAACAGGAGGCTTCCTAGAAAAAACTAAGAACCTCTGATATAGACCCTGTAATTATAATTACCCCTGTTAGTGGCATGCCTTCTTCAGCTTCTGAGAAAAACACCAAATGTCTTCTGCTTATTTTCTGGAGAAAACTAATGGCTTTGGAAAAGATTACTATTGGGATCCAGTGCTGCGTCTTAAAACCAAACATGTAACATACAGATGCCCAGGCAGAAGAATGGGATCCAAACTATTAGTAGAGAAGGAAGGATTAATCACTAAATATATCAACATCTTCTATTGCTAGCTCTTTCCATTGCTAGCAATACTACTAATGCTATTTCTTTTTTGCTCTTCTGAGTAGAAAATCTACCATGTGATAAACAGATTTGAGTAGAGAGTCTACTCTGAGATAATTATACTGCTCATTTCAGCGTAATTGTCCCCGCTGCAGTTCAGAAAGAAGCTGAAGTCTTTTCCCATGAAAACTAGAAGCAAGAGGTCCCAATGCAAGTTCATTTTACAAAACATTGACAGGTCCAAGATTACTATGAACAGTTTACTAATGACAGAGCCTTAGTATTAACCGCTGGTAACTCAGGAATTTCACATGAAATTACCCTCTGAAGTTACAGTTTTACTGTCCTTGTAGAGAAAAATTTCTTGGTTATCTAGCTGTGGTACAAGAGGGCCTGCGGGAACTCTTTTCAAGAGTTTTACTGCAGTAAACAACTCAATCTGATAACATGAAGAATTTGATTGTCAGTCGTAAAGCAGTATTTTTCCCAGTGCTCCTTAACAGAATTAAGAAAACAAACGTAGTTAAGTGGGATGAAGAAATCCAGGGCATCTGATTCAGCAAGAAGAAACACTCTGGGAACCAGCTGTTCACCAGAAAATCAAATACATGTTAACTAGGCAACTGTAGCTGTTCAAGCCACTCTGTTAAGATGTCCTTCCACTTGCCTTGCCAGTCACAATGAGAATGAATATAGTACTTAACTAAATTGCTCAAAGTTTTCACTTCAGTCTTGTTTCATGTAACCAGAAGAAATACATCCTTCTCAACACTCATACAGAAATACTTAATGTGACAGATTTCCAGTTTCTGTACCCATACATTTTGGCATCTCAAGAACCAATACAAGTTAATGAGTTTCATCTAGTAATGACAAAGCTGTAAATAAAATGAGACAAAATCATGCTATAACAAAATGCAGAATTAGGATCTGAATAAAATATGCCTGGATGCAATCAGCAGTCAATCAGAATGACAAATTCTGCATGGTTTCAAAGTAAAGAATTTTAATGGCGTCTTAAAGATTAGATACAGAAAGAGTTGCAGACAGCCAAGGGTTCAGTTCCAAATGTCCAGGATTTCCAGGTAACGCCACCAATATCTAAGTTTCTAAGGCTGTAATTGAGACAGCGAAGTTTACTTAAAGCTTTTTTTTTTGCTTTGCCTTTTTTTTTTTTTTAAATGAGGATAAAATTTTCCCCAAGTTCTTTTATCTTCAACTTTTTATTTTCCAGCTATGTTTTACTTCAGGTGAATGTCTTTCTTTGGGTTTTATCCTACTAGCATATTTTTTTAAAAAAAGTGGGAAAAATAACATGTGAACACCTTACAGTTGTTTCTCCTGACTATGCTTACTAGTCAGGTGAGATGTCTGGAGTTTGTACACGTACAAATGGAGCACTTTGGAACATGAGAACCATTCTTCTCACACGCGTCGTAATTAGCTGTCAGTTTCACCATGGACATTTTCCATGTGCACTTTGAGGTAGTCATTTCTTGTAAACTTCTTGTGGCAAAGCTGGCATTCTGCCATCGGTCGATTGGGATTGTGAGTCAGCTTGTGGCGGATCAGCATTTTCTTCAGGCTGAAGGACAGATCACAAACCTAAGGCAGTGACGACAAGAAAAAGACAAAAGAAGTCTTAAAACTTCAAGCATGTATAAAGCTCCTTATGTTACATCACTAAGGCCACAGCCACACGTACCTGCAATACTTAATAAATGAGCTGGTCTTTGGAAGAATAACTCCTTCACAGAGCACCTTAAAGATCATTACTCTGTCTGGTATCTTTCAATGTTGTACATTAACAGTGGTAACACAAGGCGGGGGGGGGGGGGGGGGGGGGGGGAGAAAAAAAGGGAAAAAAGACGCAATCTTCAAAATATCAACACAATGAGGTGTCCCAGTTACACTGTGGTTTCTTTTTAAAACCTATTATTCTACCTGGGATGCAGCAAAAATTATGACAACACATCACAAGCACCTGTTAATTTGATCTCAAATGAAGTATTTCCTTCCTGACCTCCAGAATGACACCTGTGGGTTCCTAAAAAATCAGTTCAAATTGCTCAGTTACAAGGAAGGAGGAGCGAGAAAAAAGAGGCTCTGAAAACTGCAAGAAAGGTTAATAATCATTATAGAGGAAACCTCATTGTTCCAGTCTTCCTCTGCCTGGCCAAGAAAACAGAAGATTTCTTGCAAATGAAGGCACAATTCCTTTGCTATATTATCTGGCACACTGCTTCCCTTCCTCCACTGTACTCCAAGAAGTCCAGTTCATTCTGCCATTTGAATAAATGGATAGAGCGATGACGGACTCTGCCATGCAAAAACCATCACTTCTTATAAAAATTCCTGTACTGAAGTCAAAATGAAAAGTTAAGAACAAGTTCAGCCAAGAGAAGTTAGAATGAATAGTTAAGAATCTGCATGCAAGACATCAAGTCAACTGAAATCATGCAGTTACATTGTCACATTCACCTTCCATCCAGGTACATATTGTATGCACGAATTTCCCAGAAAAAAAAAAATTTAGAAAGCATGGTCCTGATTTGACAAATTAAATAGGCAGAAGTCATATAATTAAATAACAATGAACATCCACAGGCTTGCTATCTTAGAATTCCAGGTTCGTTCCAGACAAAAACGTCTTCCATGAAGAGGAAACTCAGGGAACCCAGCAGCATCCCTCTTCAGGAAAATGAAGTTTTAAATTCATATTGGTATCAAACTAGTAATGAAAATGCTGAATGATTACTGACTCCTTTTGAAACCAAGATACACAAATAGAGCTGACTATCCAAGTAGACAATCTTGATCTGCAGTATATGTGTTTTATGCCAATTAAGGCAAAACCATACAATGACCATAAAAAGGGCAATTGCCAGAGGCAAGTTTTGTACCCAAAATAATGTTTCCCCAGACAAGAACACTGTATGTGCTGTTGTAATGGAACATTTTTGAATTTATGACATGACGTAATACCAAGGACTTTTATACAGCAACTGTAACTCTCCACCTTTTTTCCCCTCAATGTATAATTACCTATTTCATATCCAAGCAACAGTCACCCTTTTGTTACATGACAGTGAATGTCACTTACAGCATCAACTGGTCAGGTCTTACTATTGCTTTTGCCAAATATAATTTTCTATTCCTCTTCCATAGAACACACAAAGTGAACTCATAACATTTATCTAATCATAACCATCATGCTTGCTCACAAGTCTCAACATGTTTAAAGTTATCATATACTTGTAAACACAACATGTTTCTTGGAAGCCAGGAAGCCAATGAAGGATATACACACATACAAGATATGTATGTGTTCTGCGTATCTTACACACGCCTCTTCATTCTTAAAAGCATACAGCTTATAACACAGTCTTAAAGTACATTTTTTCATTTATAATGCTCATGTAACTAGTATAATGTGTCCTGCTGTTCCTTCAAGGCTCTAGCATGTTCTGCTACCTAACTTCTTCAAAAAGAAGATGGAATGCACAGGATCATTAAAGATATGATACATGTTGTGCTGTGCTTATGCATATAAGTTTTGGGGGTTTTTTTTAAGAGTTTGCTTCATATTTCAATTTTATAAGTAAGACCGACATTTTATAGACTTAAAACCATGATTGCTAATGTGCACTTGAACTCTAATCAATCTCTTCAAAATGATCAAAGTTTTGATCGAGTAGGGAAGATGGAAAAGACTGACCTTTGAAAGTAAGTGTAGGGTCAACTAAAGGCAGAGTGGAGGGAAATACTGTACTGGAAAGAAACCAGGACAGGCAGTACCTGACCCTTCTGCCCCCAAAGAATAATCTGTTGTCTCTGAGGCAACTGAAGTTCAATTGGCCTTCCCGTAAAAAAACCAGCTGATCCTCCAGAGGACAGAAACCTAATATACTAGGAAAGAACACATTTTGTATTTCTATATTTCAGTTATTTTCACTTTCCTATGTGATATATATTAGAATTTTCACCTTAAAATGGGAATATTCAATTTCCATTACTATCAGTGGGATGTGAGAGCTTTGAGTCATTAAGTCCTGAAAATGCTTTTGTTGACTGATAAGATATGGAAATAGCCACATAAAGAAACTGTAGCATCTTCATCAAACAGGGTACAAGGATTACTTTTACATGTAGCACAATCCTGTACTGTAATGTCTGTTCCATATGCCTGAGAGAGAGGAGAGGGAGAAAGGAAGAGAAGACATGGCTTTTATTTCTGATTCTGGAAGAAAATTTTATTTAAAGCAAAAATGCAGTCTAAAAAAATTCATACGTAATAGTTTATATTGGGTGGGGAGAGGTGTGTTGTCAAGTAAAGCCTCTTCTTGAGCCCATAAAATACACATTTTTTTTCAGTAGCCAAGAGTTTTCTTTCTTCAGTTCTTCAGCACCAAAAGCAATTCCTGTTTGTAAACACTAATGGTACTAAGAAACAAAGAACATTCTGACAGCAACTGTTAATATGTTATTTAGAAGAAAGAGCTGAATAGTTTCTACAACTGCTTCTAACACCAGGTACGAAACAAAACCAAACCCCTCAATCCTCTTAGGACTTTTGTCTTTCAGTGTGGCTTCATGTATGATTACATTTATGAATATGCTAATGATTGAAAACACAGCCTGTTTTTCACCTTTAAAGGATTCTTAGTAGGTCTGGGCATTGGACTTATGGACTTTTCCAATTACTTTAGTGAGTAAGGGTATGCCAACAGTATGCCTTTACCCCTTAAAAAATGCAACGGAAACGGGGAAAAAAAATCCAGAAAATAGTAAAAAAAAAGATTATGAACATGGGAAGTCGTCATGCAAAGTGTTGGAAACAACTGCAGAGAAGTTGACTAAGAAGGAACATGGCACATGTACAGAAAGCAATAAATGGAATAGCTATTAACCCTTTCTGTTAATGAAAGAACTAAAAGATGGTTATTGAAATTCCATTACAGTAACCCAAGACATTCACCCCTCCCCAGAATCTCTTTCTGCAGTTAAGAATTTGTGGATGTTGTTGCCATAAATTACCTTCAAGGCTGAAGTCATTATAAGAAAAATAATGAGAACATCTACAGCTATCTTGAGCAGGATAAAAAAAATGTAGGTGAGAATATCTGAGTGTAAAAAGCAATCTTTAGTATTGGGGAGCCAACAATAAAAGCCTCCCATAGGTACATTGTTCTGTAACTGTCCACTAGTAGTCTTCCTGTAACTTCTGCTGAAACATCTGGTAACATGCAATGTGTGAGACAGCTCTGGAGGAATGGTCTTTCTCTGGGTGACATTTACTATGTCCCCAGCATCTGCAAAAGTGGAATCCAGATGAAATAAGGAGTAACTACTGAAAACAAAACTTTCAACACTCTCCAAATGTGCATTAAGCAGCAGTCCATGGCAGGCACCTGGGCAACTGAAGAGTGTATGATAGAATAGTAGAGGCAACTGCTGCTTACTTCCAAACTCTGAAAAGTCAGCAATCTCTACAATGTGCAGCTGGCAAAAGACTAGTGCTGAAGAATAATTCTGGTGGAACACGGCAGTGATTTGAACTATTACAAAAATCTCCCACAAATGAAGGCACATAAAAATTCTCAGAGAAAGACTAGGACTAGACACAGATTACAGCTGTTTCTAGAAATACTATGATTTGGGAAAATACAGTTCTATCTAATTAATGAGGAAAACTAAAGGAATAGTTAAAGCAGGAAAGCTCCTATTTTCAATTAAAAGAAAGAAAAAAGAATAAAGTATAACCACCACCACCCGGTCTGAAAAAGCACACTGTGAATCCAAGACCAGTGAATCTTGGATCCACAGTGTGGGAAAAATCGCATTTACACTGCAAGCTAGCCAACAGCTGATAAACAGTACAGCAATCTGAAAGCTGAAAAAGTTATTGCAAATGATTTGGAATTAGAGAAATCCTCAAGGTACTATCTAGAGCCAGGCTGAGATTATTCCAAAAGAATACAGCAAATCTCCTGACCTGTAGACATCAGCAAAATAATATAGCTGAAATTTTTCATTAAATCAATAAATTTTATTCTCAATGAAATGTCACCAGGTTATTTATTAAAAGCCAGATCAATTAATAGACCCTTGTGACTTTCATGCCAAGTGGTTATTTTAATTTTGCATCTAATTTTAGAAATTTGTGAACAAAATTACAACTGTTCAGACTGAGCCATCTAGGATATAACTGAAAGCTAGCGGTTCCCTTATGGCTAGTTAATTAAGAAAGAGCTAGTATCACAAAACAAAGAACTATACTAATTCTATACCCTATTCTGATGCCCTTCTCTAAATACTCAAGCAACAACTTAAATTCTGGTATTTGATAATTCTGAAATACGCTCTTTTCTGATAGTTTCTGCACATTCAGCCTCCCCAGCTATCTTCCAAAAGCTGTGAGAAAAGTTGTATACAGGATGGGGTTTGCTGAATGAAAGGTACTTGAAAGTGATCTATGAACTGTAATATGACATGCTGCATTTCAGTGCTGCAAGCATACATAGCATCTGTGATTTCTTCATTGAACAACAAAAAAAACCCACAACCCCCAAAAACCCCTATGAGTAGATGTTGGAAGTATCAGACCAGATTTCACTGAACAGAAATTGGAAATTCTGAATCCACATTTGTGTCATTCAACACCAGAAGCATTCGGATTCCATGTAATGAATTAAATACCTTTTCCTGTATAAGCTAATCTCCAACTATTAACCTGTCATACAATTTATATGGGAACCCAACCAGCATGAATTTGTAACTTGCAACATCCAAATTGCATTAATAATGGTGAAAATAACTCTTAAGGGATCCAAAACCATAAAATAAAAGGGTGTGCAACGCTCTTGGCAACTGAAGAGGGTACATAAAATTCCCTGAATGGTCTTTCATTAGTTAGGCAATCAAAGACCATATGAAGTGTAACTTTATGCCACAGCCAATAGGTCCAAGGCTGTAGTCTCGCTGCAGTTAAGTCCTGCTGCTGCACTGAAGTCAAGATGACAAAGGGATAGATCAACTCACATCACACTGAAACGGCTTCTCTCCGGTGTGGGTTCTCATGTGCTCATCTAGGCCTCGCTTTTGACTGAAAGCCTTGTTACACTCTGAACATTGGTACGGCTTTTCCTGTATGAAATGACAACAGTGAGTGAAAGTGAGTGAAAGTGAGTCAACACAGAGCCCAAGTCATTAAAGGAGTGGAATTCCATGCTGGATGGTGTAAGTTTTATATTCTCTCTAAGGGATTACAGTCAGTGAAAACAACAGAAAACGACTTTCAAATGATTAAGTGAAAGCTGGGAAAGCTGTGGCCTGACAGTTTCCACTTCAACACCCACTTATGAATTAATTATCTGTTCCAGTCTTTCAAACCCAGCCATTTTGGGAGTCTGTTTTTCATAATGTGAAAGGTACAGAAACATAAAATTCCAATGTACTTTCCTTTATCCTCCACAAAAGCTTAAAGCATAAAGACAAGTAAGATGTCTATAAAAACCTCAGGTTTGTTAGCAGGTTTCCAAGCAGGGGAAGAAGTGAGGAGACGAAGAGGGGGTACAAGGAAAGCTTGTCGTAGAGAAAAAAACCCTTATTTTCAAAAGTGGTGACAGAAGGTTAATCACATATTCATTGCAGAATCTCAAAAGAAGTGCAGATGGCAACCAAGCCATCTGTATTTTTATTAGAACTATTGGTTAGCAGCTACTGTAACACACAATGTTATAAAAGTTGCAAGCTTACTGACTTCAAATAAATAATTAGAGATATGTATGGAAAGCCACTTATATAAAGATTTTCTTCTCTGAAGTTCTTCCTCAATATAGAAACTTATATAAGGTGTAATTCCCCCTTTATTCCACCAAAGTTACATAACAATTGTATGGAAAACAACATTTAAATAAATCAATTACATGTAAAAGTTAATATTATGGCACAGCACATTGCCTCATTAAACTTTCAATGCTCTAGCGGCACACCTTTATTTCTGAATCAACCAATTATACTTCTTTCACTCTCATTCTACTTTTTTATGTGGTTCCTAATTCTGTATTGCTTAAGTTCTAAAGATGGGTATTTTAGGCAAAAAAGCAAGCATTTTTTACTAAATTAAATTGAAAACAAAGACTGAAAATCAATATGCAATAAAAAAGCTAAGTCTATGAATTAACAAATAACAGGCAGTAATCGTAACGGTCTTTTGGGAGATAATGTGGCGTCCAAGGATAAGTGAGAAGGAACAACTCAGCTTAGGTGTTGAAGCTACAAAGTGAAGAAATTCTCTAGTTATTGAATTCCTATTCTCAGTATGTAGGTGACAATCAGGTCTCCATATACTGCTGAATCCTGCCAGGTACTCAGCATAAACTGTACATATAATACAATGGACTATAAATCAGTGTTGTTCTGGGTACATCCCAAGCTCTCTCTTTAGGGCAGCTCTTTGCAGGTCCAGATATATCAGCAGGGGTGAAGACCGGATTCTTGATTTTGGAGTACCCTCCCATGAGATTTCCTAGAAAACGCAGTGTCATAGACAGAAACGTCTCAACTTGTAGTGGCAGGAATCCTCTAGCTCACCAAAAACAGGTCGTAAGCTGTGTACCTAGGGAAAAGCATTTCTCCAGCAATTTCAACTTCAGATATGAATAAATCATGAGATAAATAAAGTATATTTCATTATGATGCAAGACAAATCTTTCTACTGACACAGGCTGAGTACACAGTGCCCAGCTGCATATAATCAAACTGGCCTAAAGGGAAGCCACTAATGAGCTTTTCTGTGCAAGATCCTCCTTACACATGTTTATCATCATTGTGTTTTTTCATCATTATCTTAATTTTGTAATTTCCATGATTCTTCAATATAGAGTAAAACATAACAAATTACCTAAAAAAGATCTGAGCTTATCTTAAAAAAAAAAATCATCATCTAGACCAAAAACTTCATGTCATGGGGAATTTTGCTAGACTGACTAAAGACTTCATGAAGCAGGTCTGTAATTTTTAAGGAAATGTATGAATAAGCCATATGAAAAGCAGGTTTCTGCAACACCCCCTTAATTGGTTTTACATTGTGGTTAACATAAACCACATTTTCTGTGAGTTCTCTGAAAACAGCCTTTCTCTGTGTAGGTTGTTCCACAGAAAGTGCAAAGTAAAGTATATGATATGTACATCTTAAGCACCTATGAAAACATTCATTACTGCAAACCGTACCAGGTGTACTTGCTCCCTTTTTATCATCTTGTCCTTCAGGTATCTGAAGAGTTAACTGTTGATCACGATTATCTTATTAATTTCAGAGTTAAAGGGACTTCAGGATTCCATTTTGGAGAAAGAGCCATGATAAACTCTGGGAAGCTGAAGTCACAAGCCTGGGCTGTAGTATCTTCCCCAAGGTTATGTTTGGTTATTTGTATTATTCTCTATGGCAAAAAAGGGTGTATCTAACCATCCCCTTGGCATTTGTATTCAAATTCACATATGTAGTACATGAAACACATCCAAAGCTGTCTTTGATCTAATCTTAGATTCCTTACATCTGTATATTCCAGTGACTTCAGCAGACACAATTCTGATTCACACCAGCCCCCTCTCCCCTAAGCTAAGCTGCCCTTTGTTCACATCTGTGTCCATTTCAGTAAAATCAGTAGTGCTGTCCAGAACAAAACTTGGCCCTAAGTTTCTCTCCAGAGAAAAAGACTTTTTTTGTCAGTTTCAAAGAAGACATCATTCTCAGAGACTATTTTCTTCAAAACAAAACATTCTGTGCTTTTTCTTTTCTCTCTCCCCCTTCTTCCCCTCATATCAAATTTCCATTGCACAATACTTGGAGAAGGCAACTTTTGTAACATGGAAAAGATGACGTTGGCTCGGCATAACCACCACTGCTCTAAACGTGAACAGGAAAAAAACAGATAAAAACCACAACAATAAGTGTGGAAAAAAGTTAATGCCACCACAAAAGGACAATAGGGACCAATGATGGGATTAGAAGAAAGTTGGACAAATTTAAACATCAAGCAAAGGGGAAGACCTGCTAACCGTCAACAAAACAGGAGGTCATTGTGAAGATCATGTAAGTCCAACTTCAGAGGAGTTAGCAACTGTTAGTACTATAAATCTACCCTCTGTTCAAAAAGCATCTGCCAGGCCATGACTACGGTGGCAGCAAAGCCAAAGGATTACATGTGTTTTCTTTTATTGATGATATAAATGAGGAAGGGAGCAGGGAGAGTGAGAGAGACAGGATGTAGCTGATACTGCAGTGATTTAATATTACATTTTTAAGTATACCAGGCATAAATAGAAATAAGTAGATGAGGATTTATAACCTTCCTGCCTCTAAACAAAGAAAGGCCAAGGAGAGCCCAAATGGGACTTGGTATTCTGGAAGGTGCTTTGCTGTAAGACTGGTATGCTAACTTAGAAGCTCCTGTCTCTGATGATTTTCATTTCACTACATTAAAACTGAGAGGAATCGAACATTTTAATAACTATGACAAATAAAACAGCGCCCGCAATACACACTTCATCTCTCTGTGGATAGCTGAATCATAAATTACTACCTTGGATTCTATGCAAATTGTACTTTGCATTAGTAAGACATCAGAACACGACAAATTCTCAAGGCCATTTGATGCCACCTTTAACTGATTGATAGAACATGTGTACAGAGTATCCTGCAACCACAGCAGATGGAAATACTTAAATGCAGAATATCTGAACTGCTAACTGCTGCTGTAGTTGACTGTATGTCCCTTCAGTAATATAAATACATTATGTATATTAGCTTAGCACTAGTGCATGTGGTTGTTTCTCTAAACCTGGTAAAATTGATTACACAGGTAAAACATGAATTACTTCGGTAGGAGTATCTCCAAATAACTTTTTAAATCTGAATTTAGAACTATTACATGAGCTCAACACCAACAGCAAGAAAAACATAATCTAAACACTACTATATCCAAATAAATCATAGCTCAAGATTCAAATAAATGAGAGTTCAGAACAGTTTAGTAACTCTTTCCAAGGTGGCAGGAGCCAGTTAAAACTGGGCTGAACCCACACGCAGGGGACCTTATTCTTTACTTTTTTGGTTAAATTTACTAGAGAGATTGCAGATTTATACTACTTAGAAAGTGGACTTGTTGAATACAGAAATATTACTCAATAATCCTTTTTAACACTTAAGCTTTAACTGACATACAGAGTATACTTAAAATCCCAGAGTTATCTAGGATCTAATCTCTCTTATGCTCATTTTTTTTAATATCCTGAATTCAGCAGATTTACTTCTGATTTACTTCAGAATTTCACATATTGCACATTTCTTCTTGTAGACCATGTTCATACATCTAAGCACATATTAGAATTACTAGCATCTCGGGGTAAGACGTACTGACCATGTTAAGTTTCACATGGCTATCAGCTTGCTGTATCTGCATTTTCTTTATGCTGAAAACTGAACATTCATACCAGATCTTATATTACTTGTAAACATTTAAATGTAATGATATATTACATGTAAGCATTTACACTTGTGACATGAGTGTGAAAATTGCCAGACATGAACAATGGCAATGATACCAGACAACAACAACAAAACCAAAAAAAAAAAAACCACACAAATTTTTTCTTCTCTGGAGACATACAAGTGAGTTCTGTATAACAGAGAAATCTGGAGACAAACATTACTTATTTTGGAAAAATGAACAGTAAGGCCCAGTACATACATGATTCCTGGTAAAACCTGAATGAGCCTGAAAAGGTCTTAACCTAAATTCCCTGGGAAACAGTGGGTATGGAACTTTTTGGGGTGAGATTTATTCTTACAACAGGAAAGACAGAGCTAAAGAAAAATATCAGCTTGTATTTTTGACAGCAAAATATTTTAAAATACGTAGATCACCCTTTAGTTAACCTATTTTTTTCTTCTTGGTTTTAATTGCTTTCATTCTAAAACAAAGAGTTTTCCTTTGCTCCTAAAGGGAAAGTCTTACAATGCCTACACGAGATGTACATACAGTAACACTATCTGCTTTCAAAACTTATGCAGAGAATTTGAACTCTTAATAAATATTATTTGCTGCTACATGTATTTGCATTATCACTTGAACACACGGTTAGTAAAAAAATTGTTTTGAAAAACTCAGCAAGTATGGAGAAATGTGACCAGCCAGAGAACATTAAAATATACTAGTCAGGCTTGCAGCTACCAAGAGCTGACCTCTCAAACAGAATGCTGGAAATCCTATAGCTTTGCCAACCTGACAATGCAGAAAAGACAGTGACGTGACCTGCTTACAAACCAGGACAACAGTGACAAATACAGATGTCTGGAAGCATTATCTAAAGGGTACCTTAGGCATTGAGGGAATGAGGTGAAGTTTAAGACACCTACATATTTCACATAAGCCCTTTGCTTTGTGTGTTTTAAACCTTTTCCTAATACGAGTAACACTTTGTTTCAGTTATTACTAATTATTAATGTTGATGTGTCCCCCGAACCACGCTCAGGAGCTCTTCAGCCAGTTGTACATAGTACGTACCAAAAGATGGTGACCAGAACAGGCATCATCCTGTCAAAAAAACCCACCTGAATGTGAAGTGAAGGTTCAGGGCTACAACAGCCTGAAAAGCATGATCTCAGGGGCCTGGAAAAGAGTCCAACCAGAGGCAGCCTAACAGAGGGTTCATGATGCATACCCATAAGCAACCCGCAACCTACCTTGCAGCCTCATTAACAGCAAACTTCTACCAGAGGTTAAGCAGAACAGCGATGAATGAGTAACAGAAGTCCTAGAGAATCGGACGGATCTTTCTGCTTGGTCTAGTAACTCCCCACAGATATTGTCAGACCATGCTGAGGGCCAGGCCAAGCGAGTTGTTCTTTACAAGAAAACCTGTTAGACAGCAGCTGTGGTAATAGACCTTTGAGCCTCAGTAAATTCCAGTGTCAATGCACAGGTTTTTTCTACATTGAAGAAGAGTGATGGGTAGTTTCACTATCAATGAAGTGGTGACATGCAGTGTATTGCTCAATTCTTTTAAAAAGACCAGCTTTCATCTTAATAGAAGGGCTGGGAATTGAGGTATAGTGCAGTAAGACAGACAGTAAAGTGCCTACTGAAACAAGAGTGCCTTATGTAGCTGATGTTTAGTTACCTTTCAGCCCTAAAAAAAGACTAAGCTGATTAATGTCAGGAAAAAAACATCAGTGATACTTTCTGCTAGGTCATCACCACTAGCAACACATCCCCTGTTGAGAAGAGAGGCTAAGTCACTTAAGATCACAGATGGTGCGAGTTTAATGGAGTCCAGTTTTGTATCTTAAGTGTGAAAAATGTGCAAGAACTAACAAGATGCTCTCTCAGTAACTGGAAGGTTTTTGGAAGTTAGAGCAAGTGTCTCACCCACAGACAGAGGCCTACTTAAACTATCAGACTTGCATTAAATTACTAAAGTAATGTTGACACAGGAAGACAAAGGCTGATGAGAATTTACAACTCTACAGAAGTAGTAGGGATTTGAATCTTATAATGAGTAAAACTCAATAAACAATCAGTTTACAAGTACACATTTCCTCTGTTGAGAAGTAAAATTCTTTAAAAAAGTATTTCCAGTGACTAGAGCAGCCACAGAAACTTTCTTGTTGAAACAAATGTGAAAGGATTTTGGAAAATTTAAACAAAAAAGTCACTTTTATTAGAAGTGACTGATGTTTTTGTTAGAAAAGTTCTCAATTAATTCCGTTTGGGGTTTGTTTCATTTTTTTAAAAATAATCTGAAATTCTTGCAATAAAATTTGTAATGAAAATAAAAACATGCAACTTCACTGAAATGCCTGCCAGAAGAAAAAAGGTGTGTTTCTTCAAAAGCTCTAGTATATGCAGTTAGTTCAACTCTATTATACCATTAACTTCCCATTTTCCACAGTCTTTCTGCCTATTTGCTACCTACAATCTGCAAAGTTTTTGATTGTTTGTTTGTTTGTTTTAAACTGCTGAAGTAATTTCTGCCCCTAAGATTTAGTGAAGGAGGGTTTATTTAATCAGCCATGATGAAAATTCAATAAATGTTAATCTGCTCTTGGAAAAAGAACAGTATCAAGATAAAAAAAATATGTTTTCACTCTACAAGGAAAAGATGATCATCAGTCAACATTACATAGAAAAAAAGAGTGTGAAAATATAGATGCAGTGGGATTCAAACCTTCTATATTCTGTATACAAACATAGATTCGACAGGCAAGGAAATCACAACACTGGCAAAGTCATCATCCTCAGACAGATGTTTGGGAACTCACTCATGTCTCACCAATAGGGAAATATAGAGAAAATCTAACATTGAACAAAAATCAAAATTCAATCAACACCTCATATTATTTCATTACACACTGTCATGTGCATAGAATACTATATTTAGTACCCAATGTAATTTTTTTTTTTTTTTTTTTTTTTTTGGCAATAGCATGTATGCTGTTTCTAGAACACATGACCTTTTTTAAAACTTTAAGCCCAAATATTTCCTGGGAAATAAAGAACAAATGAAATTGTGCACAACTGCCAATATTGTTCTGGTATTTTATTTTTTATTATTATTATTTTATTTTTATATTCCCCTGGGTTAAAAAAAAAAGCATAGAGGGGGCTGTGTAAAGTTCCAAATTAGTGCCTTGGAAAGACTGTTTAACTTAGGACCTGGAAGAGGACAGTTTTCTTCTTGTACTGTCCCAGAAGCAAGCTGAAACACTGACTTGAAGAGAAAAACCTTGACAGGAGACTGCCTAGCTTCCATACTTATCATGACTTACACCTATTTCAATGGAATTCATAAATAAAACTCAAAATTAACTCAAGTTGGCTAACTCTTGCACATACTATGGCAGGCCTTGACTCCTTAGCTTCTAAGGATATCTTTACACTGAAGTCACTTACGTGACTGCAGCCCATGCAGACATATTCATAAAAGCTTCAGACTAATACTCTCAGCCACCACTAACAAATTAACTGTGAGACTAAGGAGTTCAAGAGTTGACTTCAAAACATATCCGATACTCGGGCCACTAGATCACACCAATCCTTGCAATTTTGAGGCTACACTGCTAACAGTATCCAAGCTGCCCAGCTTCAAATGAATAACAAAGAACAGGAGACAAAGCTTCCTAAACAGTTTTTTGAGTACAGATAGCTTAAGTGTCCAGAAGCTACATAACATCAACTGCAATCTATTGACCAGTTCAATGCAACATATATATATGTGTGTGTACATATATCTATAAAAATATACACACTGGCCAAGCATTTCAAGTGTGGACAAGTAAGGTTAGTTGCAGAGTTACAAAAATATGCTTATCACTTAATTTGCTCTATTTCTTACAGTATAATCTCTGAACATTAGGTGCTTTTATAAACATACTTGAAGATTAAGGCATTTTTAAATAGTAGGCACTTATGCTTGAAACAAAGAAATGTAGCTACCAAAACACTGTAATTTCTCCAATCTTTAAATATTACCTCAGAAACGTACAACTTGAGCATTACAGCCAGCAGCCTTCCAATCACCAGAAATCAGATTTTTTAACAAGCTATAAAAACTACATGTATCTGTTATACCTTCAAAGTATAGATATGAAATATTCAAACCAAGTGATGAAAAAAATTTGCAAATGGTTTCTACTCCTTTTTTCCATTGCTGACATGTATTTAACTGAAACAAACTGTAACAAAACTACCATTTTCAGAAGTAATGAAAACATTAATTTGACATGACAATAACTCTGGGCATCTATCAATGATAGTCTTTCCAAACATTAACAACTATATTGCAGTAACATACAATAATTTCTCTACATGCTTAAGTTCAAACTATGTAATGTTATGTCAGGCACTGAATAAAGCCTTAGAAAAGAGCTGAAGTTTACTGCACTGTGAAGGCTGGAAGTATGCATATATTTCCTCAAAGCTGATTAATTCCATCAAGAACTTCAGTGAGCTCCTCATTTATGTTTTCTTAGGCTGCTATATTTCTTCTTCTTAAGAAAAAAAAAAAAAACAAAACCAAACGAAAAAACCCAAAACAGAACAAAAACCCAAACCATAAACAAAATGCATCTACTTTTATAGAAACAAATCAGTACTCAGGTGACATTTTAATATTAGGTGGTTGGTATTTTCTTCTCCTTACATTGTCAGTAGGGGTTTTGGCTTACCTTCTCTGTTTACTCCAGAGTTTGAGCTGACACCTGTGGCCACCCAGGTTGTACTCAGTTTAGCAGCTGCCAGACCTTAATCAACTTTCTACAATGATTTTTCCAGCAGCCTTCTCTGATCCACAGGATCAGGTTTGGCATTTAATCCCACTGGTAAAATATATCTAGATTTAATCTCTACAATGACATTTTCCTTGTTGAATGTCATATTATTACTTTTAAGCTACTTCACAATTTTTCTGGCCAAAAGGCAATATATATACAAGAACAGCCCTTGAGGAAGGGTGCTATGATTATGTTCACTTTCACATTACTAGGCTTAGCTGATACAAAAATACTTTCTGGATTTATACATCTTGTTATTTATTCTTTGAATAATTCTTTTGCATGCAAGAATAAATTTCAATATAAAAGGTATGTGTAGGAAAGGGTAAGAAAAGGAATAGCCATCATCTTTTGAAAAGTCAACACATTGGATGCCTGAAGGGAGAAATTTCAAGTGTGACTTCCTTGCTTTTCTTTTTCTTAGAACTGACAAAAATAAACAATGGCAAACACACTATATTTTTTATTTCCTAATCTTTAGTTTTGTCTTTTTTTAAATGGCCCAGGATCACAGAACAAGTTATAGTGAATTAGTATCATGCTGAGGAGTTTCAAGCTATTTCTGCACAGGTATAATCTTTCTTCACTAGAAAAGTTCTTACACAGTACACTTAGAATACATCTCCTTTAGTGTTTATATTCAGATCAGGTGTGTGCTTTTGAAGCACACTTCCCAAGTGTCCCTTGTTACTGTGCTTCGGTGCACACTTCCAAAACGTTTTGGACTGCATGACCTGGATTCCTTTTGGAAAAAAATGAAACCAGCAGCTTTAATGCATTCCAGGGAGTGCTATTGTGCATTCAGTCCATAGGACCAGACTATGCATAACCTGCAGAAAAATCCTTGAAACACATACAAGATAAACATCAGGTCCTCAGCACCAACTGTTTCACTTTACATACCTACTACTGCATTGTACTATTTGTTAACATACCCATAGCCTCTGATTTCCAGAATGAAGAATTAGACCACAACTACCCTGAGCACCAGAGAGGTGCTACAATGTGACTGCATGCATTCACTTCAAAAAACACACACGTGAACAGCTGGGAATTTTCAGTTCAGCTTATATTGCTTTTGGTTAAAGATCTGAAATGCTCGAAGTTGGAAATTCAACTATCAGTACTACACATAAATACGTTATGCTATCAACCTTGTAAAGTAAACCATCTTAATATCCGTAACTCTTAATCACCTCTACAACGCAGAGTAAAGAGAGTATCTGACTAAATGAGCAAGAGTACTGGAGAATTCCCACCTTTTTCTCCAGCAGCTAGCATGTGCCTTCTTGAGAACGAAATGGTAGGAAAGAGGAAAAGAGAGAACATCTCAGGCAGTAATGACAGACCTGCCTGGTCTTAAAGCACATGGCGGAAACTGTCAAGGGTTCTGCATCTCAGAGAGTGAACAGATTTCAGCTTTGCTAGCATCCTTGTGTTCAGAGAAACTTCCAGGCTGGTGATCTTGATGTTACGAAACTATTATATAACCTACATACTAAACAGCTGTTTTCTCTACTAAAAGGGGTTTTTTTGTTTGTTTCCTGGATAGTATTTTTCTAGGTCTTTTTTTTCCTCTCAACACACTACTAAGTTAAGTCATGCATAAACAACACCAAACACACAAGGATCGATTAGTTAAGTTTTTCAATATCTCTTAATGAGATCCTGAATGTCAACCACTACATTCCTGACAAGCATCAACCTACTACAAACATTAAATAAATCTTCATATTCTTGCCAAGCACACAAGTGCTCTTGTAAATAATGGCCTCTTTTCAACTTACCTCTCAGTATTTTCTCTCTCCCTCTTCCTTCTTATTGTTTCCAAATACCCAAACTCCCTTCACCACTCTGTTCTCTTTCACTTATGTCTGAATTGCACCACCTAAAATACATATTTATTCCCCTATACCTGTACTAATATTTACTCATCTGAACAATTAAACTACAGCTTCTTATCCTACAGTACTGCATGGATAATGTTCTGCAGAACAAGACTCAGCATAACCACTCCTTCTGACTTTAAAATCTGTGAAAGTTCATAATAAGCTTTGCTTTCTGTTCTATTATTTTTATTAATACTACTAGTTAACTTTTTTGTTTGCTTCTAAGACTTTAATATTTTTAGCTATCCCGTTCTATTTAGATATTGGATAAGGTGTTGAAGTGTGAGGACAAGGGAAACTTGGGAGAAGCAAGGTTATAGTAACAGACTTCAGTTTTCAAAATGAGCTACTAATGTTAATGTTATCAATATTGATTCTCATTACCTCAAGATAAAAAAAAATTATTTGGGATAAATTAATATATAATGTTATTCATACACAAATGAGTTTCACTGTGAAGCTTCGGAATAGGAGTATCATATAAACAGCATGACAGCAAAAATAATCAACACACCAAACCAAGGTCTAAAAAAAATCGTGTTGTGCCTGCGTATTTTAATCCTCTAGTATAACTATAAAGATTTGCAGTAGTCTGCTTAGCACACTCACACACAAAAAAGAAAAACTGATACACGACCTGTTCAGGTCTAGATGATCATGACATCTCAAGTATATGGAAACAGTCATATCACATTTGGTGTGAACTGAGTCCTTTCTTTCTGTAACGATGGTATTTTGACTATGTGATACAGCAGAACATTTTCTGAGACATTTTAAGTCAAATTTTATTATGTTCTTAGTCCAATTATGTTCTTAATGCAATACAAAGTCTGTCTACTTACAACGTCTACATATATTAAAAAGAAATCTCCACTCTGTAAAATCTATTTTCCTAACTCTTCCCTTTCCTGTTAGCTAAATAACAAACACTGGTTGAATTGTTCTTCTGTCATTCATAATCAGTGTTAAAATTATTTTCTTTTTCCTCCTGTTTCAACATTAATGTAAAGTCCTCAGTTTGTCTTTCAGTCCAATTTCATGGAAGCATTTTGGAGGCAGCCTGCAAATTTCAAAGCGTGTTGGTTTGGGGTTTTTTTGCTTACATGTAACAGAGGCAAAATATGATGACGTATGGGAATATATGTAAGCAAGAAGTTACACAGAAGAAGTAGTAGCAAACAGCCAAACAACAATAAAATAGCAAATTCTCTAGTAAGGTGCATAATTATGTTTCAGAGCACAGCTAAGAACAAGAAACATCCCAAGAAAGTACACTCAGTTGAAAAGCAACTATAAGTTTCCCATTCAGTGCAATTAGAAATTACTTTTTTTTTTTTAATTGTTAACATAATGTATCCGAGTGCTTTATTATCTGCACTGTGCAGGTAATCAGGACTGATGCATACAACTATCAAAAAAATATGCAATTATCAAGAAATAATGCACAGCTTTCCTCCACTGAAGTACTGCCTTTTCTAAGGCTGTAGGATATGCAATCCTGCTGTAAATAACTGCTATCAGTTAAATTAAAGCTTTTAAGCAATGAAGATAATGTTTGTAAAGTTCTTGAGCATGCATTTAGGAAGAAGTCATCACTTGGTGTAAATCACTGGAGTCAACAGAAATACAACATTACAGGCTCTAAAAGCCTATTCTTATTCTTTTTTTCTTTAATTTTTTTTTTTTTCTACAGAGGCTGGGGGGTTTGTTGGTTTTACTCAGACTGTATGACAAATCAGGAAAAAATTAAACTTGGCACTATTTCAGAGACAGTCTTGTTTACTGCTCCTCCCACTCACAGCCACGTAGAACATACATGGTAATGAAATTTCTCCTGGTGCAAAAAAAGTAATATAGGACAGTAAGAACAGAAAGGATTTTATAGTGCTTCTTGAAGTGATTTAACAGCTAGAAAGAAGGAGAAACAACCAACAACATGGGACTAGCCTGCTCCCAGTGAACCACCAGGAAGCGTTGCACAAACTACTGATAACTTCTAAAGTTGAAGTCATTTAGGAGCTTCGTATTTGTCATCAGCTAGTGAAGTACAGTCTCTACGTAAGCTCACAGTGACTGGATTTTAAGGTGACAGTAAGAATCAAAGCACTGGATATTGAAGATTCAAGACCAGTGAAGACTTTACAGAGTTGTTTACTCAGTAAACAATCACAAATGTTAATTTATATCTAGAAATTACCACAAGTTAAAGGAAGAAGTTAGTACTGCTATTATTTCAACATACAAGAAATCAAACACAGAAAAAACCAGAAGGTCAGTAAGGGAGTCATAATTAGAATTTAACAGTTAATGACTTAAATCTTTGCCTCTTATTTTGATAAGTATAAACTATCTTGGTTGGTATAGCCTGATCTCTACACAAACAGTAATTATTTACTTTTTGTCACACATGATTCATAGACAATCCTCAAGTAACCATAAAAACTAAGCTACACTTACCCTTGTGTGGGTGCGAATATGCATCTTCAGTCCATCATTCTTGCTGAAAGCTTTGTCACAGTAAGGACACTGGTAAGGACGCTCACCTGAAAACAAGAGAAGCATTAGAATCCATAAATATGGCCTCAGTATATGAAGGCCTCACAGCACATTTTTTTGTCAAACAGAAGTACTTTCTTTTTCCTGGTCTTCTCTTCACACTCAGTTCAAACAAGAAGAGATCTAAGCATTAGAAAAATTACAAATAAAAGTCCACCTTAGCAGGATGCAGGGCTAGATTAAAATATTACTCTTTGCTGCTCGGTTCTGTTCTAGCAATGTATCACACAGAGAGCCTTGGAAAAAAAAAAAAAAAAAGAAAGGAAAAAAAAAAAACATGACACCTACTGCCCTTGCCCAAACCACATTCTACAGTGACTTACACATGGTCACTTTTATGGTTAGGCATTAACTGCTCCCCAATATTTCTTCTATTTCACATCTGGTCACTTTTAGAGCCCTCTGGGTGTCAGAATCCCAATGAAATATAAAATCTACTCTTTTTTTAATGCTGTATCTGAACTGCTAGAAGCTAGTTAATCAAAAGTTTGTGCAATTTTTGTGTCACAATTTATGATTGAAATGGAAGCAGAAGGATCTTAGCATCTCCCTTGCAGCATCCCCTATCTTAAAGGTATTTAGTTTAATGCTCCATTAAACTGGTGTCATTTAGCATCGATTTTCCCAAACTCACATTAGTGTAATGTGGATACTGAGCCATTCAGAATCAGAGTGAAGAGTTTCTAAGCTAGCTCAATAATTTGGAAGAAGTGATAAAGCTTTATAATTCCCCAACGGCATTTTAATTTTTAACTCTTTAGGCAATTCACTGGAATCTGACTCAATTGCCTCCTTTTTCTGTACACAACACTTTAAGAGCAAATAACAGGTTGTTTCTAGTACAACAACACAGTTCAACAAATTAAGATACAATAACTATTTTTCTATTAACAAAATGGAATTGTTTCTACACAATCACAATGCTGAAGGTATAACAAACCCTTATTTGAAAATACAAGTCAAGCAAAGCCTATTCTAAGTCAATGCACAGCTTTCCGCTCATGAAAAAATCTTTGCATCTAGAGATGGATTTAACATAGTCCAAATGTCAAACACTTATTAACACTCATACTCAATCCTAGAAAATAGGTAAGTAAGATTAACTACTTTCACAGTTAAAAAAAAAACAAAAACAAACACAGACGTATTTCACTGATACGCCAAAGATCAGAGTGTAAGAGAGTGCCAGTAACAGAAAGCATTTAAAGCTCCACGGTCCCTAATAACAGGGATATTCATCTTGACTTGGAGAAAGGAAGCCTCACCCCCTTCTCATCTTTTCTCAGCATGAAGTGTTCCTCCATGATTGCTCAGAGGGAATATACTGAATGTTTTCTTTCTTGGGAACAAGATGTCAAAGGATCACAAAAAGTATGTAATGGAGACAGCTTACAGAAACAGCGCTTCTGAAGGACCGATTGTGAATACAGTACAGCTCATCAACTGATAGACACTGTTCTACATAAAATCTCCATATAGTAACAGGTTGTATAGAGATATGAGGGCAGCTGAGATTAGATTATTATAGAAGGGTATTAAAAAACCCCAACTATTTAGCAGGTAAGACTATTCTGTTCTTCTCTTGTCTTTTATTACTGTTTAGATAACTGTTAATGACTGCAGCAAAAATCTGTGTAGCTAACTACTTGTGAAATACAAATATTTTTCTGTCTTGTATTCTGTCATCTCTCGGAAAGAAAAATTGTGTGAATTTGGCTTTTTTTTTTTTTTTAGGATGATGACAACACTCATTGTGTTATACCTGTGTTTTCATTGAGCAGTTTGAAATATGATACTCTCTCTCATGACCCTCGATGTCTTTAATCCAAGCCTTCGAAATTCAAACACTCCAACAGTTGTCAGTACTCAAATATTTAATTAATTCAGCTGACATTTTTATGTTTTAGGGCTTTTGAATGCAGAAGTTAAAGCTTTCAGCAGTTTGTAAGCAGATGAGCATTGACAGGTAGGAGTTGTACCCCTCCTCCCTCTCTCCCCCTATCCCTGGGTCTCTTTACAGAGAAAGACATTTGCTTCCAAAGGATGGTTTTGAGTTTGTCTGAAATGTATTAACAGCGTCCTTCAGAAATTAACCCTGGAGACAACAGTACTTGAGGAGTAAGGCCTTAAGAGCTTTCAGCAGATGCCAGTAGAGGGCAACAGTATGACTTCATATCAACATGTTACACCTGAAAAAGACTGGCTTCAAGCAGCTGTTATGTACTGTAAATTTTCAAAAAACTCCACTGTTCCAAAAACCGAGATTACTATGTAAAACAGACTGCAAGCTCTGAATTGACATTGATGCTTGGTGACATCCTATTTTTCTAAATTATATAAACAACTTCTCATGCACCTGTGTCACTAAATTGTCAGTAAAACAACTTAGAAGATGACCCCAAGTAATTTTACTTTTGCTCTTATTTTTTTATGCTATTTTCTTTCTCCTAATCTTTGTAGCCTGTATGCCCAAAATATATACAAGTGCCTTTGCACTAACATAAGCAACTGCTTCCCCCATGCATACACATCTTTTAAATGTGTAACTTATCTTCTACCTCAAAGAGTTTTAGGATTTTACAAAATTAACTGTGGGCCACTTAAAACAAATCTGTGCTTGCAACAGCCAAGTTTATTAGAATAAATTTCTTATTGTCTCTGTAACCAGTCCAAAGACAAGTTTGTGCCACTGTGTAAGAATATATGCATATTTATAATTGTTTTTAATAAAAAATAACTTGTATTTTAAAATTAATTGATCTGTGAACAAGAGTAACTCTTTTGACATTAGATACCTGAACTTACAGACAGCAGATTTTGGCAAGATTGTCACAATCAAACTTATTAACTTCTCTATCCCTGGTAAAAATTAACTTCCTTCCCTGCTTCAGAACTAGACTAGGAAAACATTACTCATGCTACCAGTCAGTTGCTTGTAAGAATGATCCCAATAACAGATTCATCAATGAGACTACTGGGGAAACAGGTGTTCCCCAAGAGAAGTCTTACACAGTCTATCCCACTCTAAGATAAACAGGAGCAGTGGATCCTTTCTCTAATACTGTGAGATGCAAATGGCATGACAACAGAGAAAAAACAGATTTGAAATAATGAATGCTAAAGATATTCCTCCCACACATGAAGATTTGCTGAAGTGCAATGTTTCATACAGAACCATTGCAAGTGTACACCAATTGGAGAGTTTTATGCTTCAACAAAGTTTAGAATTGTCACTAAGAAAAACGGGTGAGCAAGTACGATGTGATAAAAGCTCCTGGGAAGGTGACATTATCCATCAGTGCTTTCACATTTGTCTGCAATCAAGCAAAGACCACCAAAAATCAATTATAATCAGTGGAATATTAAACTTCAGATCAACTCACGCACAGTAAGTACGTGGAGATTTTCAGATGTAAAACTTCTCTTATCAGAAATGGAATGGATCTGTTATGAGGAGATTAAAAGTAAGAATGACTAAGATGAGCAAAGGAAATTGTGTTGCAAGTCATGTATCTATTTCTCTTGTCCTCACAAAAAGGAGTTACTAAGCATCAAAATGAAAGAAAGCTATTTCCCCTATGACAAACTATAATTTCTTCTTGGATTTATCACTAGAAGCATGCCTATGAGATATAGTGTCAGTGTGTCATAACATCATACTAAGAGGGGGTATATCTTAGGTAAAGTTGATGCCGATTAACAGTTATGCCACTTGCATTCTGTATTTTTATACAAATATATTTTTATATATATATTGGAGGCAATGATAAATCTTACCAGAAGTATCATACTGAAGTAAATCAGTGCACCATTTTTTTACTATAATGCCTTTTCATTGCAGTCAATAGTAGAGTAAGTTTTCAAAGGTATTATTTCACAAAGTGAGGGTGGTTGGTTGGGGTTTTTTTTAAATTTTATTTATATTAAAAAAATATGGGTATTGTGGGAGAAAAAAATCTTTTAACTTCCAGATACACAACCAAGCCTTAATCCTAACACTTCCCATTTGGAAAATACCTGAAGAAAGACCCAACCTTCTATGTTATTGTTTGCAACTCTGCCATTAAACCACAACTGAGACTACGATCTGCGCTTTCCACTAGAGTGCTTCATCAGGCTTTCTACTTTCGTACAGTATCAAAATCCAGTAGGCATATTAAATACATCTTAATTTGACAGCTTGTCCAGTCAACATGCCCAGAAGTAATGTTGTGAATGCAACAATAACTAAAGAACAATTACTATCATTAAAATAGCAAAACATTCAAGACAGACATAATAAATGCTATGTTTACCCTCAAGTTACAGCTGACTGTCATGTCCCTGCTGTCCAAGAACAAACCGCTCAACACATTAATGGCACTTCTGTACAAATAACCCTAAAATAAATAATCCTTGGATAAATTGCAGTGGATTTAATATAATTCAAAGTCTAGACATTCTACTTCCAGATTTTGTATGAATAAAAACAAAGCTTTTAACATAATAAAAATAAATTTAACCCTAATACAAGGATTACAAAAAACAATTCCATGATTGAAAACCATATGGGATTTTGATCTGAAAACATGTCATGATAGAATTGGTACCTTTTTTTTCCCCTCAAATGTGTACATCTCTAGCTTGAGATCACAATACCTACTGGACCTTAATTAGCATAAGAGGTTAAACACCAGACTCTTCCATTCCAGTTCAACTCAGGATAGACAGTTTCCTATGAGCCATTTGCAACCAAAGGTGCTGGGAGGCAGTATTTACATTGAGTTCAGCACCCAGATTTCCCAAACTCAAATACCCCTGGGAGCAAAACAATTAAGAAACAAGACCAAATACACATTAGTTCTTCAAGATTTCAGTGGCTACAGCTAGACATTTCATAAAGACTTTGAGACACAATAATTCAAATGAGTCATATGTGTTGCTATTTTCATGCTGTATTTTGCATTCCCTGTAGTCAATTTAGCCACGAAAAAAGCTAATTGCAAAATCAGATGGAAACCTGATATAAACACCAATGTTAGTGATTACTTTGAAACAATGACCTCAAGTAATATCAACCAAATACGTACTTTACAGGTGACAAACATATTCCCATCAAATCAGACAAATGAAACATGCAACAGAGAAATAGTCCTAACCTGAAGAGACTGTAACAAAAGTGTCTGAAGAGACCAGCAAACCAAAAAAGAAACAGAGGCACAGAGAAGATGTCAACAGCATGCTAAAGTATGCATTTGATGAACTACTACAGTCAGTTTTGGAAGCAGTCTCACAGAGCTCTTTCAAACCATATATGGGCATTACTTCTATTTCATTCTGTTAAATTTGGAGTCGTATTTACTCTCCCCATTCCCATGCAGCTCGCTTGGTCACTTGTATACAATTCTCAGGTATGTATGTTAGCCTTCATGTATGAATTCCCTGGCTTTCTGTCTCTATTGGAACTAAACTGCTGTATTAAGGAATGAAGAATTTGAATTATGCAGAGAAATTATCAAGGTGGGGATTTAATATTTTTTAATACGTCTATGCTTGGTCAGTTGGGGTATTCAGCACCACTGGTCTAGGTCAACACTCACAAACATCAGAAAAAGACTTATGACAGACTGCACTGAACATCCGATCATGTGCAGTGTATGTAACTTAAAAGGAATTGTTTTCTTCATTTTTCTTTAAAAAAATTAACAAATAATTATGGCAATGTGGTCCCTCAATCTTCCACAGACCATCTACCATCTTCTAAATATAACTCCTTTTCAGATGTTGAACTACTTATTATAAGGATTAGAAGATTATTTCTTAAAAAAAAAAAAAAAAACATATATATATATATGTATATATGAGTGTATTACTTCAAAATGTCAATATTCAGAACACTCATGGTAAAGTATAATCCTTTTTAAAGACCTAACTTAAGACTGGGGTAGGGGAGAGGGGAAGAAGGGAGACTCCACCGTCGCTCAACTATGGTGGAAAGAAGGCAGTTTACCTGGGGAGGAATTCGGAGACAAGGGGGCCATCTGGATCACACATGCAACACTCCATACCAGATGATCAACAGGGCAGCCCAGAATGGGAATTGCAAGAGGGCTTTTTTAGTCAGAGATAATCTGGGGTGATGACAGCATTCAACAGCAAGTAAGGATGGGCAAAAGGTTAACGGATATAACAAAATTATAATCTGTGACATATGCTTTAGAACATTATCTGTCCATATAGAGCACTTGACAGCTTTACACATTTATCTTCAGCTGCTGTTGCTCTGTATATGGTGTTCCCATCAAATTAAAAAGGAAGTTTGTGTCCTTAACTGTACAGAATTCAGTTAATATATTACACAAATATGTACACATAGACAAAGAAACCCAAGATACACAGAACTTAATTTCTCCCACAAGAAAGGAACTTCATTAGGAATTAAAATTAAGTTAAACAGGAACTCAAGGAACCAAGTGATTTCAACAGAACTTAAATTAGAAGATGCTAGAAAACCAATTATTGAATGAAGACTAAATATTCATACTTCAGGAAACTATTCAGTAAATTTCACTGCCTTGATGTTGTACAGCATGTCAAATGACCCTTGAGAAGACAAACACTTCATTAAAATAATAAATTTCCTCTTGTGTAGAGGTGGCAGTTTTCTAGATACCAAGTCACATTTTCACAAGCATTTAATACCCTAGGTCTCTTAAACATTTTTATAATTTTGACCAGGTATTCTAGGAAGGGAAAATAACGGGTGAGTAATCAAGAAGCTTGGCCAACTGCAGCAGCTAGCTGCTCTCTTTATGACACCTGGACTAGTCTTCATCTGGACTAGACAATAAAAACAGTAGTCTAAGGTGCACTTCAGAAGGTACAGAAGTACCCACACAGGAGTAGCTATCTCATGCCAAGAACCAAACAGCTTCATGATTGGAAAGATAAAATATTTCTGGATGTCAGCTGAGACAAGACCCAGAAACACCAAATATACATGCAATTCTACACTCACGGTCAGCCAGATAAAAGAAAGTGATAGCTCTTTGACTGCTCTGAGGAGAACAGTCTTGCTGCCTGAGAGAAATAGAAAAACAGTACTCAGGTATGGGTCAATTAGAGACATTTCTTACACATTCTTAATTTTAATCAACATTCAAACTTAGCAGACTCTGAAGACAAGAGATTAAATATTTCTGCTTTTTTTTTCTTCATCAATGATTAACAACACTAAGCCTGTGTATTTGTGAATGCTTTCTAACCAAGCTCCAATACTTGTGTATTTTCCAGGCACAAGGGAGAACCAGAATTGTTTTTATCTAAGTCAACCAAATGCATTTCCCATCCACTAAAAATGGTCACATATTTAATAAGAAAAAAACCTCAAATGCTATTCTTTTCAAAATAAGGGAAAAACAGATTGCTTAAACCATTTTTTTCTATTAATAATCTTTCTTGTAAGTACTTAGCCATGTCTTATTCTTTGAGGCACAGAAGCACTATTTTCACAGCTGAGAAGGCTTGTTTTCTGCAAAGTTTTGGGTTTATTCAGAGAATTCGGAGTACCTGTAGTTAAGACCAATAGTCAAAACGTTTGTCCTATCTGGTCCATAAAAATTATCATGATATATTTGAGGGTTTAGCTATTTGTAACTAAACAAATTATAAAGATTAGTAAAGGACCATACAAAATAAGAAGGCTATCGGAATCTGTACAGTAAAGCATGAGATAACCACCATTATTACTTACTTACAGACTCTCATCAGTTCTACAGTGGTATTAAGATTTTAGTCACCAAAAAAACCCCAACACACTTACTTTAAAGAATAAAACAGTTGCATTCTTTGCATCTATCAGTGGAATTAGGCAATTTGGTTTCCCTATGATCGGAGCATTAACACCAATGACTTCAGCGAACCCAACGGTCAACCAAATCTTTTAAAGTATATGCATTAATCTATCAGTAATTCATTTGATCTAAAGATGTCACTAGCATTCGAATAATCTATCCCTTATAAGAACATTTATTCATTCATGGAAGCAGACAAGAAGCTGACAGCTGCATGAAACTTTACAGGTACTTTTAAAGATTTAACTGTTGCCTGGAGATAAATAGGACAATGATGTATAAACTGAAAGGTTTAGAAATGCAGAATCCTTTACCTTTGAGGCCTTCTGCAAGCTCCTTTTTAAATTCAGTAGATAAAAGAGAGATCATTTATAAGTTATTGAATAGAAACAACCTATCTGTAGACATTTGCAAGCTGTTCACTGACTAGATACAGATACATTTTTTCACATACTTCATGGTGATATGAGAGGAAGCTTCCCTTTTATCTTTTTTTTTTTAATGTAAGAAAATATAAATTACTTATAAGGTAATTTGCCAGATTTGCTAGAATGAGGATCCTGGCTCTACATTATTTCTTATGTACATGAACAAACAGTTGCCTGTTTAGCTATTAAAACTTTGGAGACATATTTTATACAGCAATAAACAAGAGTTATACTGTACTTCAACTCATTACTTCCTTCAACTACTTGGAAGTCTTTTATGTTCACAGATGACTGAACTACTATTAATAACTGAAGATTTTTATTGTAACTCCACAACTAATATTTTATTTGGTTACTCAGGAATTTTTACATGAAAGTGCAAAATTGGGACCTGCATTTTTATACAGTTGGACCGTAAATATGATTTTAAATATGCTTAAATGCCTAGTTAATCAAATTGTAGAAATGTGACTACGATGGCAAAGTTAGGACCATAACATCAGGCTCTCAATGCAGAGGATGAGAGATATCTCAAGAAGGCAATCAGCACCTAAAGTTATAGGGGACAATCATGATGAAACGTTTTCATGAGCTTATAAAATAGCCTTTAATTATGGAAATGGAAATTGAAAAGGTAAGCTTCACTGTGTTGACACAAAGGATATGGAAGTCCACAGTCTGAATGCTTTTTGCTGTTTTAATGTCATCTCTTGGTATTATCTTTTATTCACGTATATGGAAGCAAATTTACAAAAAACCTTCTCAACTCGTTCTTACAAAGTAAAGCTGCTTTTTCCACATACCAGAGAACATAACATGTAAGAATGCCACGTTAAGTCATGGCTTTTAAATGGTATAGAATAGAAACTTTAATCTTTTCAGAAAACATTTAGGACAGGTGTAAATTCATAGATATTTTACTGGCTTTTTATCAGGACTTTGACTAAATGTGATGGAAAAAGCAAAAAGGTTACGTTTAACCTATATTTGCATGCGTAAGCATTTTCTGGAAGACATGTATGGTCATCAGTTGTCCCTCACCAGTCCCTATGTAACAGAGTAGGTAAAAGACAGTATGGAAAGGACAGAATTACAGTTAAAACACTCAATTCTCTTAACTCAAATATAAATTAACCTGCAAATATAAACTACCCCACAACTTTCATTCTTCCACAACTTGATGTGCTACATCCCAAAGATGGAAGGGATCAGGATACAAGTAATTAGGAAAGCAACAGTATAAGTATCAGACAGATAAAATGCATGTGTGTGTGTATATATATATATTACATAGGCACACACAAATACATACACACACACACACACGAGACAGCAATTAACATATTTAAATACCTATGTATAAGGCAACTGCAAAGCTGCACAAACCACAGCCACTAACTGTTAGCACCGAAAGCTGCTTGAAACTTTAAGGAAGTAATTAACCTCCTGGCCCCCAGTTTTCAAGCCCAAGGAGCAGACCATAGAATTTCTTTTACAATTTATGAACAAGCCAAGGAATTTATATCACAGTCGGAGGATTCTTTTGCTGAATTAACCCCAGTTCCCTCTGACCCTAAGAAGTCATAAACCAACAGGATACAGCAGAGGGAGAATGTGCTATAGTGTTTCAGCTGACCTACAGAGCGCTGTCTCTGTCATGCCAAGGCTGGAAACCCAGATGATGAATTACAGAGCAATATGCTAGGTTCAGATGCAAACATCAACCCCTTCCCTCTATACATGCACATGCAGACATGTTCACTCACCCCAAACCAGCTCAGTTTCTGCAAAAGGCCAAGTACTGTTAGGGCTCATTTACAGAGTCTTATTCTAAGATAAAAGAGGAAAGAAAATTGCTTATCAAGGAAACATGCATGCATCTGTGAGTAACAATATTTAAGAACACGTGCTGCGTATTAAATAAAAGCCTAAAACCCATTGAGCTTCTGTTTTTGTATATGGATTATTAAGCATATTAAAAATACAATTCCAAAGCAGAACCAGAAGTGTACCCAAGAACCTCGACTTTTATAAATAACAGCTTTATAAATAAAAAAAGGATGAAAATTGATACACAACTCTCTTTAAAAGAACTCTGCCTGGCTTTATTTTGTAAATACAGAACAAAGCCTCTTACACAAAGCAGCTAATAAAACAAAGTCTAGCTGACCACGTGCACAGAAAATGGGATAACACAAACGTCTGCACCCAGACCTCAAACCTAATCAGTTGTAATCACTAAGACATGAAGGTCTTTGCAATATTTACACTTACGGTGTACTGCTTAGTTGCACCAAAAGCTCAGCCCTAGCTGAAGGCTTTTTCACAAAGATGAATCATCTCTTGAAAACAGACAGTGGCGGGTTGTTTCACTTCTAGCTCAAAATGAAAAGGGATACTTTGAAGTCTGACAGAAAAAAAAAGGAGGGGACAGTTTTGAATTGATTAATTCAAAACCACAGAATTTAATAGATACCAAGAGCATGAAGTATTCAACACTGCAACATTTAGAAACCAAACATCCATCACTGAATAAAATAAGTTTGTAGCTCCACTGTTTGATGAACCGAAAATTTCTTACTGCTCAGAAAATCCTTGAAACGTTATCAAGGATTTTCACAATGCAGTAAACTTTATTACTAAAAGCCATCAAATGAGTACTCAACTTTTTTTGTACTGTTTGCAGATGACATAGCTTCCCTTCACCCACTACCCTTACTTTCTTTGCAAATGATGCAAGCTATTCCTCAGAAAGCTATGCTTCCTCAGGCCCACTGAACATTGGACAACAATCTCCTCCTGTGATTAGTCTGCACGTATTATGATCGCCAACAACTTGGCTGAAGTCTTCAGGTGCAGCACAAGTCAAAACCACCTCTCCAGAAGTACAACGTGAATCTAACTACGGCATTTTCTTACTAAACCTCATGTCAGGCATTTTGCTGTACAACTTACAGATGATTTTTTTTTTAAACCACAAGTCACAACTTAGTGGCAACTTCCCCCCCCCCCTTTTTTTTTTCTTCACATTTCATTGGGATAATCAAGAAATGGTGAGGAATCATAATAGAATGACATCAAAAATAACCATGAAAATGTATTTCAGTTGATTCTCAGAGTGAAGGATGTGAATCACAAAATTTTCCACCAAAAATGTGATTGACATCACAATAGCAGCTAGACTGGAAGAGGAGAGGATCAGAGTTTACTTATCACAGGTCATTATAAATGAATTTAGCAAGGCATTTTTCCCAAATGAGTAACTCTCTTTAAAATGAGTGCTTCTAGCTTTTTAGGTAAAGAAAGAGGCCTTGGAAGGCCTTGAAAGTTTCCCTCCTTCTGCAGTGTTATTCCTTCCTAAGTTGTTTTCACACTGTGTATTCCCATAATTCCAACCTGTATCATCTCCTGGCAAGGTAGTTTCTCCCACCATATTTAATTTACAAATGTACTGGAAATCTTCAGTACCCTTCTACTTCAAGTAAGTTCAAAATGTCAAAGTCTACTGTTTCTCGTATAATAGTGGCTACAAATTTTGCAAGGCTCTATAGTCAAGGTTAGAGGTCTCTGGTGTGTGGTTTCATGAAACTCACCTTAGCCTAACTCCTAAATTTAGGAAAGCCTGCTTGAGAAAGCTGAAACATTAAATGTAACTGGTAGCAGCACATGTGTGAAAAGCATTTTCACTCAGACAGCTATAAAGCATTTTCCCAAGAGCCATCTGCACTATCAACTTGAAAAACTAGGGTGTTTCTACTCTGTGCAATCTGATGTATAACATCAATAGTACACAGAAAACATACCTAAAGTTTAAGGAAAGGGCCTGTGAAATAAGAAAAAACAAAAGCACCACACTAGTAAAGTCAATAAAGCAGACTTGCCCACAAAAAACACTGAAGTGTGAATCCAGAGATTTTAATGAAGAATTAGAGTAACATTTTAATATTCCTTTAAGCATCGGAAAAAAAAAAAAAAATCTATAAAAGTTGTAAGTTTCATGAAAGTCTAGTATGCCAAAATATCAGAAAATTGAAGGGTAATGTAGCTCCTCATGGGATGGCAAAGTGAAGGTAAAGAAATATCCATAATAAAAACAGCAAAATAACTTCATAAAAACAGTTAACACAGATTAGAAATCAAGCCAGTCATATTCCTAGAGGCCTAGACTGATGTGCTGAGTGACTAACTAACAATGCTATTGAATTGCCTCCTTTTATTTCCATCTACCTGATTAAAGTACAGGCCAGGTGGGTAAGTGGTTGGTCCTTCCAAAAGGCACAGTTTACCAGGGTTCTCTAAATCCTCATATCACATGATCCATGAGTGTTGGGTTTTTTGTTTTTTTTCTTTCTCTTCTCTGCATCTTCAAGAAGTCAAAAAAAGAAGAGAAACCCACAGCGTACAGGACAGAAGACTGAAAAGAAAGACAGAACAGGTGAGATTGTGCAGGACAGACTTTGAAAGGAGTTAATAAGGTGGAGTTGTAGAATAAAGAACAAAATAAAGAGGAGGAATGGACAGAACTGCTGCATTGCAATTCTGGGTCTTGCCAGCTTTGACCTTCAGTGTCTTTTGTGTCTATGATTACACAGTATATACGAAATCACCCAAGCAGAATGCATACACAGAGGCTTATATGTATATGTTTTTATACAGCTGCTATGAGGGATAAATGTTCCAAATGTGGAATTTAGTAAAGAATAAGAGCTAAAGAAAGAAGTCAGTTTTAGCCTTTTATCCTGACTGCAGGCCCAGGATAAAAATTTGCTAGTGTCTATAGCAGTCAAATCCAAAAATCACAATATATCAAAAACTAGTAAAACCTGTAATCTTAAGAGGTGGTCTTGATAGACTGAAGTGATTAAGACTTTTCCAAACATAATAGAAAGCCAAATGATTAAAAACACCAATTCTGTCGTCTCCCTGCAAACCAAATTTGCTTATGCGAAGTGAATGGAGTGTCATAGGAAGGCTATTTGTTAACTGATGCTTTGACCATTTTATGTTGGAAACAAATTATCACAAAGAAACCCCTTTCTGCTGCCTGCCACTTACTTGAATGAAAGCGTAAGCTCACAAAATGAAACCTATCAACATGACAACGACTAATTTATTTTCAGTGTGTTTACAGAAGCACATATATAACACGATAGGGAAACAGTAATGCAGTCTGAATGGCAATATAAAATAAGTTGCATAACTCAGACCCAGGCATATTCGGAGCCCAACAGAGTCAGATGTTGCAATAGAAAATAAATTTTGAGTTAAAGCATACTCAAGGTATAACATTCTAACTTGGGTAACATGCAGGTTGTGATAAGTTGAGAAGTTACATTAGTATGAAATCAGAGTTTCAAAACACCTCAGCAGCCACAGAGACTAATGAACTCATATTGTATATACATATAAATAATGATATATATACACACACACACATTCATACATAATTACAGTTGAGAACAGAACCTGGTTTTACACATTAAGCAGGTAAAATGTCTGAAGAAGATGCTATGTTAGGCCTACCTGTAAATTTGCATTTCTGTTTGTAGATAGACAAGTTGTGGACATACTTACAGATACCTTGTTATATATTTAGAAAGTCTTCTCTGTTCATTACAATAAACAATACTGTACCTGTATGGCTTCGAATATGAACTCTCAGTGTTCCATTGCTTGCAAACTTCTGTCCACAATATGGGCAAATCTTCTCTTTTTCTCCTGTGTGAGTCTACATGGGGTGAGGATAGACAAGAATGAAAAATTCAGCATAGCTTTAAAAGAAGTGAAATATGGAATATTTCAACTGTGTTGACACTGACCACTATTATCTGCATTATATATTTTATACCATCACATCAGGCAGAGATTCTAAGGTATTAGCTGTAGGTGTTCTTTCAATTTTCTTCTAAAATTTCTAAACAAATCTCATTACTAATGGCAAAATAAAGTAGCTTTTCAGTTCTTAAATTTACTATTTCCTAAATAGTTACTATTAAAAATGCCCGATTCACCTTTGTGTATTTTCATGATTGCAAGAGTAAGACACCTATTTTTCAGTTTGATATCTGTAATAGGGGTTTCCAAACCAGCAAACAATAATTTGGTTACCTAATAAAGTTAATCTTCATAAATCGGTCCTTTTTTAAAAGCTTATAATTTCACAGAATTTTATTACATTATGAAAGGTAGTGAAAATAGTTTACCTAGCCTAATATAACTTTTCCTGTTGAAAACTTGAACTGGAGCTTTAGAAGGTCTCTGTGGAGATCTGTGCATATGATTTCTGACTGACTGTCTCATACGAATGAAACACAGCCATCAGTTCATCTGAGGTGTGACAGACAACAATCCTTCAGAGTGCAAGTTCTCAGTGATTTCAGGCAACACAAATTGCATACTGGATCCTATCTAGTTTGTAATAAATGCTAGAAACAGACTGCATTTAGAGAATTGATCACAAGAAGTATATTGTAATTGTCACTAAAACTAAATCATACCCTGAGCTTGTCTGTTGAAATCAAGCTTTTAAGGCTGGAGTGCCTTGCTGATATAAGAAGAATTATTTAAAAATGAAAAAAAAAAAAATAAAAAAAAATCACAAAATCTCCCATCCAACCTGTGTGGTCAACAGCAAGACCACCTTGAAGTTACATACATACATGGGTTCTCATAATTTTTCAATGTGCAATTCTGAACTGAAGATTTATCAGCCTATTGAATAATTTTTCCTTACAACTGTGACTGCTCTTTTACTGGTGAATTTTGGATTACTTATTTGTAAGTATAGATTTAAATGGGATAGGAAAGATAACACATTAAATTATGTGTATAGCTGACTATTTGGGTTTCGAGCTTTGCACATGACTCTTGAGATACAGAAATTAAGTCTTACTTTTATGAAAGATATTGAGGTGACAAAATTCTTCATTACAACATAAAAACCTTATCTCACATAGCACATATTATGCTGCAGTTGAAGGAAGCGTAAATGAGATATCATTCCAATACTGGACAGACTTGCATAGTTTTCATTCCCTGACATTAGGGATATGAATGTTAAATCCCTGTTGATTAGGATAGAGTTCTTTAGAGATCACTTATATCTCTCACAACAACAGACAGACAGACAGCTATTTATTCATTCCAAACAAGTGGGAAAAAAAAAAAAAAAGGATTTCCAGGAGCAATACATCACAGCTACAAGGCTCACAAACATACAGCTAGTCCTAGTCTGACAGCAGCACAAAGCAATAGCAATTACAATTAAGAAGGAATGTCAAAAAAAAGAAAAATGATAAACGCTAGCTGCTTTCCATTAAAATACAAATACATATATGTATATGGCCATTTTTAACATGAAATAGTAAGTCATACTGAACTTCTTAGAAAGAAATCTAAGGAAAAGTTTAAAATTTATGCACAGCTCATCCATGATTCCAGGTATCTGCATTTGGTGGCAACACCTGTGCTAATTTGTTCTTGATTCAATTATTTTCTTCACATTTCTTCCCTGTAACAAAAATCTTACCTCAGGCCAAACTAGTGAGCAAGCTTTCTTTTAAAGTTTACCCCAATTCCATTACAGAGATTGGTGGAAAGGAGTTTGGTAAGAGCAATGCAGCAAGTCCCATCGTGCCACACACCTAATGCTGGAGTACCTACACTGGATTTATACACATGCACCCGCTGCAGATTCTGCATGCGACCAATAATCCCACTATTGCAATAAGCGTTTTAGGATGTTAAGAACCATCACAGCTTTCTACTGAAAAGCCAGAAATGCAGAAGCATATAGGGATTTTATATTTAGTCACAACCTTAAGGACACAGAAGTATGATAGAACTGATTCTACTTACTTTTTTGTGACTCTTCAGGACCGAGGGTGTCACAAAAGCTTTGTCACAGAGATCACACTTGTATTTCTTATGTCCATCGTGTACAACTTGAATATGAACATTTAATGTGTCCTTTCTTTTGAAAGTAGCATCACAGTGATCACACTTGAAAGTCCTCTCACCTTATAAAAACAAGGTTTAAAGATACCAGATTTTTGTGGAAATACACTAATGCTTATTGTTTTAGAAAAATGAATAAAAGAGGCAAAGAGAAATGAAAAGCTAGGTCTTGAGAACAGAAAGAAAAGGAGCATCACATCAGGTAAAAATGCCATTGGGAAATTAAGTAGTAATGACAACAACATAGCCAAAAATGAGAGTTTAAACTCTATAGCCAATGGCGAAATGGCAACCGGTGGAAATGGCTTCCAGTGAAACGGAGCACAGGTTTTATCAGCACCTCCGGTAACAGACTCTCTTTATGCTAACAAGTAAAAAGATGAAATAGGCTTCAACTTTTGTAACTTAAATGGTAAGAGACATCTTCCTGAATTTAAAAGAATTCTCAAACCAAGAAATACTTGCTTTGAGTAACCCATCTCATTCACATCAATAGAGGCAATGTCATATGACAAAGATGAAATAACTTTTAGATGTTATAGCAGTATTCAAACTGTGGTGATGTCGTTGAAGGTTATGGCAGAGGCCAGGTTAATATTGCTAATAGTTTTAAAATTCAATGAATTACCCAAGAGAGGGGAAGAGACATTGTATTCTGAAAATATGCATACATCGGGGGGGGGGGGGGGGGGGGGGGGGGGGCGGGGGTGGGCGGGGGGACACACATGTGATTCTTCAGAGAAATCATTATAATGAACCTTCTCTTTATCACTACTGTGAATGCAGAAGAGAATATTATCTTCTATTTGTTAACTTCTTGATTAAAATTACAAGTTAAACATCTGCAATATGGCATTCATTCAAAAATACACAGCCTAAACTGGAAATCAGGTGCCTGTATCCCAGAAAACTTGCCAAGCAGTTACATTACAAAGAAAGATCACCATAATCTAAGGACTATTCTCCACTTCTTATTTTTCAGGACAAAGGTCTGATCTGCAGCCTCCTGATCCATATAAGATGCAGACTTGTATAAACACAAGCTAATTTTTCCAGTAGCAATGATGCACACGTAGAGGTACACTTATTTCCTTGCTATAGCTCATTAAAGGATAAAATCATCCCAGCCTTGGTCCCAGTGCAAAGGCCAATATGAATGGAAATTGGTTTCAGTGTGCTGCATATTAAAGCCCATTTGATGCTACATGTTGAAGCACCGAAAAACATTTTTATTATATATTATATGTATAATACATGTAAGTGAGGCTTATCAATACAGTGGTGCCTCAAGTACCCACAGACATTCCAAAGCCTAGATAACCTGTTTCTCTCCCCCATAAATCAAGCATAACTGCCCCCCCCCCCCCCAACCACTCATTCTCAGTTGGTTTGGAAACAAAACTGGTTTTGTCTTGGATGACACAAGAATATGCTAAAAAGTATTAATAGTGTAAGTTGACTTATCCTAAAATAGTTTCAGTGTACCTATTCAGAAAAATTGTCAAGGTCAACAGGGATGCAATTTAATATGCTGCTATGTGGAGGTTTAACACTGATACTGCTTCTAACTGTTCAGTGAATCACTTCAGTTGTTGTCTTGGGCACATGAGACTACCATGCTAACAAAAAAAAGTCATTACTATTTTCAGTAAAGTAACAAAATTTTCTACTGCTTCAATAAAGGAAAAATACTCAAGTAATTTCTTTTAAAAGTTACTTCTTATAAGAAATTCTAGGCTTCATGGATTTTCTTTTTTTTTTTTTTTTTAGGTAGTCATTTATTTCTTCCCAGCTTTTAATGACTTAGCTCCAAGTCTGATAATATATTGAAAAAAAAAGCAGCAATACCAGACATAATTTGAACAAATTGCCATGTCTTCTGAAGCAAGAAATATTTGTTTGATTTCCATAAATTTACATGATATCATTATGGTTTAAGACATGATCCAACATTTGTTGAGTTTCAGAAGGATTTGTCCTTTTTATCCTAAAGTTCTGTTTGCAGTCACACCTATCATTTTCAGTACTGCACTTCTACTATGATTCGAGAAGATAAATTACTTTCAAACAGCAATAAAAAAATAATAAGGTAGTAAAAGATCGACCAGTTTTCAAATAAAAAACCTCCAAAGTCAGGGAATTTCAGAACTAACATACTGTTCAACTGTATCTCCTCTGTGTGTACATATTATAATACTCTTCAACTATATATAGTTGCAATGCCAAGTATGTATTTGGCCGAGTCCTGGCATTCCTGGCATCAGATTAGCAAAATTTTCAACATGCAAAGTAATGGGAAGCCTGGAATTGGGTATTTTTTCAAATGTTATCCTGGATGAAGGCAAATAATCAGTGTTTCTCCTCAGCTTCCTTATTTAGCAGAAACCCTATATCTCATTATAGGAGGGCCATTGGAACACTCTCTCCACTCACAGTTGGCTCACTGAACAGTCTTTATGTCTTGTCTTTTTTTTTTAAGCCATAGACAAAGATACATGAAAACTTAATAAAAAAGTACCATTCATACGCAACTATGGAAGGAGTTTCAGAAGGTTCCTAAATGGCATAAAGCAGAAGTTTAAGTCACTTGAAACAAGTTGTGAGTGCTAAAACTCCCTGAGCTGCTCTGGAAATCCTCTTGTAGAAGACTGCAGGAAAAAATAGAGCTACGCAACCTATTTCATGATACCTCATTGTTGTGATAAAGAACAAACAGATTTCACATGGTAAATGTAAGAGCACGTCTGTTGCTTGAACTATCACTGTCAAAACACAAACTCTTTCCGCTGCCTTTGGCAGATAAGAGTAAGATGAAAGTTACCAAATAAACTTCTAATATTAATGTATAAGAAATAAAGAATTTCCATTATGTATTTTCAGTCAACAGGTTTGCATTGTGCTAAATCAAGAGGTTTGTTACAAAATAAAATAGCAAAAGATATACATAGATTCTTTTCTGGCCTAGGCAGAATGAAGTAAACAAGAAAGTATATCATTGACTTCATTCAGCTCTTGAAACTACCAAAGGAGGGAAACTTTTTCAAAGTACTTAACATGGAACTATGATATCACTATCTGTAAATGCCTCCAAAGATGGAAACAGAGCACTGAAATAATATATCCTAAGGTGCTTTCCCACAGAAATACACAACATACTGTGTATTTCCTGGGACTGGCTCGATCTACTCCACTGATGCACTCTCCTTATGACAAAACAAGATAATGAAAATCAGGGCTACTTCTGTTGAGCAAGCTTCAGTGCCCACTTCTGCTGACCCCTGTAGAAGGAGCTAATTAGTATTTCTCTTACTAACAAACATTCTGTGTGTAGATTTTACCCTGGAAAGCAAATACATTAAAAGGATGATGTCCTTCTCAACAAATGCAATCCTGTTCATGCACAACCCTAGACAACTGAATGAGCCAAGCAAAAATGCTCAGGGTTACTCATTCTCGTTAGCCAGGTCTCTTATGGCCTCATGAGCTAGTATTAGCCAAGTATGAGCTACCATATACTTATCATGTACCATATATCCTTCCTAAACACTACAGCTGAGAATAAAGGGTTAGCCCCAGCATTGCCAATGACATAATGAGAACACAGTTACTAAAAGTATTATCAGCAACACGCCTAAGGGGAAAAGCTTGTCTGACTCAGAAGACAAGTTACATTTACACAGCTAGAAACTAGGAGAAAAAAAAAAAAAGAGTTTGGAAATTTTTTTGAAGTATTTGTTAGACTTATTTGATCTTGAATTTTGAAAGTTATATCCATGATGCTTTTCTAATTTCAAGACAGGAACACCCGAAAAGTCAGTTTATGAAATACGGTTTTTTCCAGTAAATTAAGTTTGTCAAATAAAATTTAGGTCATTCTACATCATTCTGCAGAGTGCCTGCTTCTAAAACAACAAGGGGATACTAAATTTAAAAAAATATATGATGTAGGCTGAACTTCAATTTTTCCTAGAAGTTTCAAGCTTCACAAAAATTTTTTCTTTCCTACAGCACAGAACAGTAAAGCCAGCTAGATACATCTAGAAATTCTGGTTTGTTTCTCTCCTTTCTCTATAGAACAGGTATATTTCAGTGCTATGGGAGGGACTATCATCCAGCTGCAGCAGGACAATGTCTATAATTCTGAGTTATTTCAAATATGAGAAACTCATTATCATGGCAGCACAACTTGTCAGTCTCAGAGTTAGGTCATGAGGGGAAGAGTTCTACATTTCTTCACTGGGAACACAAGCTCTTCGCAGACAACAGCAGAGCCCCTTGTTTTAATCACAGCCTTGAACTGAAAACTGTTTATTCTTCAGTTCATCCTAGCAATGAGTTTCACTTTGCTATTGGTCTGTCAACACTTCTTTTATGGGACCCTACAGACAAGAGAGATACAGTATGACTATAAAAGCTGTACTTCTATTCTGCTGTATTAAGGCCTCCTTGTTAAGTTGGTTAGTTTGGGGGGTTTTTTTCCCCAAGTAAGCAAAAAATGGTTTAAAAATCTTCCCTGTGATTAATAAAAACACAAAATATTATCAGTTTAAGGTTTTGACTCATTTTGGAGAAGGTTTTAGCTAAGATGGCAGAAGTTACCACTTTCAAACACCTACTCTGTCCTTCAGCAAGACATGTCTCCTTTTGCACCAAGGAAGACTACTAGACAACATCTGTGCCACTGCAGTTCACAGTCTGATATATTTAATATTTGCTTAAATAGTGGTGGTTCAGGAACAGCTAAACCTGCCACAAATCACAACCCTAACTCAAACATCTCAGATTTCTTGAGTTCCCATCATCTTAAAAAAAAAGTCAAAATATATGTTTTTAGAGAGACCTTTACCAAGGCCTACAATTCTGTGTACTGTTAATTACTGCTTTTGGATATTCTGCAAATGCTTGGTTCATTAGAATACACATTAGTGAACTTTTTCCCCCTGTCATTTTTAACATTGGACAAAGATTTTACAAAATTCAATGCAGAAGCTTTGAACGATAATTGTAAAAGAACAAACTAAGCAGGCCAGTCTAATAATTCATCTAACAGAAACACAGTTATACGGGATTAAAAAAACGAAAGGTTTGTGGTTTTCTTACTTATAGCAACGTAAATATTCCCCAAATCAAAGTACTGTCTTCTAAGCTACAAGGATTTTAGATCATGAATATTTTCTAAAATCTAAATTGCTTACATTCACGGGGTTGAATGGTAGTCTAGGACTCTGTAAATATTAAAGACGGAGAAAATTCCAGCAAAAATAAATCTTTACACAGTCAGTTAAAAAAATAGTACATAATGCCAAGAACAAGTTACTCGAGAGGGAAATGGCCACAGCACTTCTCTGGGCTGCTAGTTCTATGCCAGCGGCAGGAAACATTAGCCCAGGCTGGCACATGAGAGAGAATCTCAGTTTCAAGCTCTAAACCGGATTACCTACAAAACCTGAGTAAGCCACCAAGTTATCTCTGCTTCCATTTCTCCTTTCTTAAAACGGAGGTAACAGTATCACACTTGATGCAGAAATAAATCTCTTGTCATCAGACCTCAAATCATTGCTAGATTTTCTACAGCATATTTGGATTTGCATTTAAGTGCATTTAAAGACAAGGTTTGAATTTAGCTCTGAATTTTCTAACTCCCTGGGGTTAGAGTTGAATCTTAATACTAATTTAATATAGCAAGTTGCATATTGGAGCAAGGTGCCATATGTCTGTTTTTCTCAGTCAAATGTGAGAACTGAGGAAGTTTTTTCCTCTCTGACTTAGCACTTACTGTTATGGATTAACAGATGTCTTTGTAGAGAGAATGGGGTTCGGAACAAAGCTTTGCATTCCTCACACTGGAATGGTCTCTCTTCAGAATGGGTCTGCAGATGAAAGACAACATGTCAGAGGAAAGGCTCAGGGAAATCAATTAGTTGTCATTACAATAATTATAGCTAATTTTCTAGACTGGATTCAGGAGGGGATATCACAGCAATTTGAAACATCAGGGGATGAAGAATTAAAACAATCATTCTGCCATTATCTAGAATCCTGAAAGTCAGCACAGCATCTACCAAATAAATGTACCTTCCCAGTCCTCAGAAGCATTACATGAGGAGTGCATGTAAACAGAAACAAAAATACAGAATAACCAGGAAAAAACACTACAAGCTCAGTTGCACTTCTTCATCAGTACTAACACTGGCCTTAAGTACTTATTAATATGAATAAATGCTTTAAAATTAAACACATATACAGAAAACCCTTTTTCTCAGTTAAGTTTGAAGGTAAAACTGATCTGATTGTCTCAAGATAGTATCTAAAATTTGGCAAAGAGAATTTCTCAAATCATGAGACTAGTCTTACATATCGTTGTTTCAGCTTCTTGTATTAAAAGAGAAAAAAAAAAAAAAACAGAAAAAAACCATAGAAGCATCAGTACCAAGATTTTTGTTTGCTGTAGAAAAATTTGTCATAGCTGAGAAAGAGCCTCAAAGCCATAAAGAAAAGGCTAAGCTTAAATGATTCTCTCAAACTGCAGAGTTGCTGAAGCAGATTTGTTTTCTGGAGCTTGGGAAACATCCAGCTTCACTCTGCTTTTGTAAATTTCAAAGCACTTTCCCTGTTGCCTAGTGTTATTAAGTGCTGTCCCACTGTAGATAGTAAATTGATCCGTACAATTTATTATCTACCCGCTTTCTTACTATTTTCACAAAGAAAAGCAAGTTTTTAAAGCATCAGTGTCTAAACATTGTATTAGCTCACAAGGACCTTAAGTAGAAGCTGCAGTGCCAAGAGGAAAAGGGAATGGACAGTGTTTTATAATATGCACAAAATTAAGTAAATGAGTTAATTTTGTAGACTAGGGGTAAATATTAGTATAGTACATATTTATATAATCTATTTCTGCCATTCATAATACCATATGACATTTATAGCTATCCCTTAAACTACGGAGAAAAAAGGGACTGTGGGGGCTCAGCATAATTATTTAGATGTACACTGAGGGCCTTGAACCTAGACTGATTTTAATACAATGTCCTCTTACATACACAACAGTACGAAAACATTAGATAGAGTACTTGCAACGGTATACAGTGGCTTTGAATTCAAAGTCAATTCCTTGACCTCAGCCTATGTCACTTAAAGCAAAAAGGCAACTGGAGCACCACCAAATGTGTGGAATATACCGCATGTTACATAAAATCCGCTGAACATTTCAGTCCAGCTTCTACAGGTTTACATTACAGTTTCCATTAGTTGACACCCTGCTTGGTAGTCTCAGCAGTCAGGCCAAGGATTGACAGGACATGAAGAGACTGAACTACCTTCTCACCTCAATAGGTGGTTCCTCCAGAACAGGGTTGAGACATATTGACGAGACACTGTGGGGAAGCTCGCAGTGCTGCTGTCTGTGCTGTACCTGTTCTGTGGATAAATAGAAGGGTTCAGTCTCTAGGGCTGTCAATCTGGCACCTTTCACGAGCGCAAAATTCATGTTGTTTATTTTAAAAAATGCCCTGTTTTAGAACACTCACCACTTGAGTGATAGTTCTGAAGAGCACAGTGATTTGTACAGAATTCCTTCTTAGCATCTCCTTGACAGTTCTCCTAGTCTTTTGATCAAAATACAAGTATTCATCTGCACATCTTAACTTCACTACAAAGAAAAACACCTAACTAGGCATACCTACATGCAAGGGTACACAGATCATCTGCCTCTTTTGTGAATGGTCCTGAAACAAGCTAGGTCTATTACTAAAAGCCATGCAAATCTTAGTGAGGAGAGATATCCCTTCAAACAAGCATATTAGTTCTAATACTGTCCCTTTTTGTCCTACTAATAGGTTCCAGATCAGAGATGGCTTCCATTCAGTCAAAGCAGGGGACAGCCCTATGATCAAAGCAACTGAGGATGGGCTCTTATGGAATATTTCATGGCAGCCTTTCCTACCATAGCATTTGTGGAGGCTTAAACCCAGCCCAAGACTACTTATTCCCAATAGAGAAACTGAGGAAATACAGTTGTTTCAATTCATTATGCTTGCCAAGACCAAATAAACCTGGATTAACCATAAAACCTTTAAAATCCTGTGTCTGCTGACCTATTTCTGCTCAGTGTCATATCTTCATATTTTATTCTCTGATCTCATCCTCTATGCACAGCAATAAAGGAGCAGATGGAACAAAAACTTTTCTTTCTCCTGTATGGAAGTAATCTACATTACATGGCACAGAACATGCACCTTCATCCAATCTAACCTGGATGAAAGGTGACTATTTTTATCTGTAGCACAATCCAATACTACATTTGCCTCAATCTCAGATACTCTTCTGTTCCCTTGTAAGAAAAATGGAACCATGTTCTTCGTATGATCACTTAGTCATATAGTCTGAGCTTTTTCAAAAGACAGATCTAAGCTAACTCCACATTGCATAACACTTCTCAGTGCCAACATCTCCAAGCACGTGACAAAGCAGGCTTGCACATGCACCTACACAGAGCAGCATAGTACTTGTACAGAAGCAGTACATCAGAGAGGTACCACAGGAAGACTAATAGTTCCTGCCTCTCAGACCTGTAGCTGTAAGGGCGTAATGAGTGCTAAGTTAGGGTTACAATGCTCCACTGAACAGAGCAAATATACGCTTAGCAACTCCACTATCTATCTTCCAGTGAAATCCTGTGAAAACTGAAGAACTAATCTCCTTCTGCACCTTTGAAATGACCCAACATTCACCCACATCTGAAAGACGTTTAAAAGCACATGTTGTGGGAGCCATTTTTATTCTGATACTTCCAACACAAAATCACATTAAATAACCCCATAGAGGAATCACAGAAACCACAGCAACAAGTTTCCATCTAACACACAAAACAAGAATTCAAAGGCACAAAATGTATATGAATCCTGTTTTTTGTTATAAATACGAAGTATGTAGCTCTTGTGTAAAACCCGAAGAGTTTTTTCAAGCGTGTTCCTACCAAACTTGAAAGCATGTTTTCCATTAAATGTTGATTTAAGTGTTTTTAACTGTTATACCCATCATTTCTACCACAGGTTTCTAAGCTCCCCACTACTAGCACAGTAGCTGCATCCTGGAACTCAAAAAAAGCACTGTGAAATTACTCAGAGTCCAATTTTTCTTCCTCCAAAAGAAAACGAAACCTAGGAGGATGTCTTAAAGGAATACACACCTAAAGAATCATTACAAACCTGAGCTGAAGAAATACATAGAAGTATGATACACAATAAAGGTTTAAATTTCCACTGTTACTAGATCGACATTCCTGTGAACAAGCAAAAGAACTATTGTCCTCTTTCCCTAGTAGTAGTGCAGCCCTCCCAAAATCATAGCACTTAAAACTATTTTGGCATCCCAAACTACCACATCCTTGACTTACACCTTACAACTAGTTTTGTGTATATACATCCATACACCCCTCCGTTACCTACTACCTCTCCCTGTTTACATTGTTTATTCAATGGAGAGAGGCATGTCTACAAAAGCAATTCAGGACATCTATGTCAGTCTCCAGTCTCTCGTGCTCACCTCTTCACGTAGTAAGTGAAATTAGAGACCTAAATGTGGATGGGTAAATATTCACAGCTGTTTGGGTAAACTTTATGTAAACACAGGAATAAGCTTCTTTCATTATAGGACAGGGTTGATTTACAGCCAGTACTATGTGCAAACAGGTTCAGGAAATGAGTATCCCAACATGCTTTAAGGAATTCTGTCAAAATTAGGTACTCGCTAAATCTGTCTAAATTTTAATATTTTTCCCATTAAGTGGAGCCTCTAATCCTTGCTTATGCTAGTGGTGCTGCTGCTGCTGGTTTAAACACAGAATTGGGTCAAAGTGTTTACACATTCATACTTAATCCTGAAGTCCGTTTTCAGCCCAAAGTCCCTACCACTCATTAACTGCAAATTAACATAAGGAAACATGTAAAAAGTATTCATTTAAGATATAGAAGTATCTTTCCAGATAGTATTTTATACATTTGCCTTAAAATATACCCAATTTGTGAGATTCTGCCCCATTTTCTTAATAAAGCCTAAAACATAAGATACAATTCACAGCATATATGGGAGCTAATCTTGTCCTTCAGCAGGCTTCTGCATGCTTTCTGTTTTAGACAGTTATCACCATTTCATCCTGCAAGAGGCATTATTATTACTCTTACATGATTTATGGCTGAAAGTGCAAGAGATGGTGCAAAGATCCTGTGCCAAATTCCCAGATGGCATATAACATGAGCCAAACTGCAAAAGACTTGTAAGTATGGGTATATCAGTTTCATCAAAAGGGGGAAAGAAAGGGGTAGTATTTAAAAAATGTAAAGGAAAAAAAAAAAAAAAAAGAGCAAAGGGTTCCAAATACTGGGCACAAAACCAGACAGGTTTTTGTTTGGTTTGGGGGGGGGGGGGGGGGGGGGGGCGGTTCTCTGTCCTTTTTACAGTCTTGTAATTCTGAAACAGCAGTCATGGATATAGCCTTGCCATTAAAAATGTAACCCCTGGTTAAAAATAATGACAGGCATTACAGAAATTAGGCCAAGCAGATTTGAGCTTAAATCAACAGAAGTGGAGCATCCCTTCATGAGCCTATTTTTCAGGTGATGTTTCTTCTGATGTTGTTTTAACGTGTGAACACTACCCAGTTCAAATCCAGTATAGTTTGAAAGCATCTGCTGCTAAGTCCAACAATGACTGCAACAGGACTACACTTAGTTTTATTCAAATATGGTATTTTTTAAAAAAAAACAAAAAATTTGAAGACATTCTAGATCAGTTACATTTTTAACTTGATAACCTAATACTAAAAAAAAAAAAAAAAAAAAAAACAAAGAAAACCAGAAAATTCAAAATGGGCATTTATTTGATGCTTTTAACCAAGCAACTGTGATTTCCTTCTGCTTATTTCACTTTTTTTTTTTTACTAGAACTCACTTAGTATTTTAAGATTTTTGATATAACAAAGAACACTAAAAAATACATTCTCCAATACTTTAAT